>NC_136410.1:52855733-53365733 GCF_051521515.1 Lactuca serriola
AGCATTTTACTTCATAATTCTTGCATTTAGTTGATTATTAGGGTAGTTGCATATTTCATTAAGAATGTATGGTACTTCACTATATTTGATTTATTTTGCAGGCATTATGGAGCATGAAACGTGGAGCTTGGATGCATGGATGCATGGAGCTTGGATTCTTGGAGCTTTGGAGCATGCAGAGAAGATGAACCGGTCATTCCATGGAGGAAAGCATGAAGACATAACCCGAGTCGTTGTTGCATTATCTTCATAGCAAAGGATTACGTGTGAAACGCGGTCCTTGTCACTTTGACACGGGTCGTGTTTGTCCTTTATCATCTCATATTTGAGCAACATGACTCGTGGTGAAGCTAGATTGAAGATGGAGTCAACAGTGAAGACGTTTTGGAATTTTAGCAAAAAGCATGGGCCATGCCAAAAAAACATGGTCAAGACAAATGGCCATGCCAAAAACACATGGGCAAAAGGCATGGCCATGCCAAAAAACGCATGGCCTCATGGCATGTCACGTGAACTTTAATAAAAGAGCAGGAGACGTCATTTTGAAGGGGAGAACGGTTTTGGGAGCAGTTTCTGGCGATCTAGGGCGATTTTGGGAGAATTCTTGGAGCTTTTGAGGAGACTTAATGATTGCAAACATTTTGATTTCATTTTTGTAAGCATTAAACTTTTCAATTCCATCATTTTTCTTGTTTGATTTGTTCTTAGCCATGTGTGGCTAAGAAACCCTAGTTTCTAGTTCTTGTTCAAAACATGTTGATTGCTTGACTTGAGGCATATGATTTGATGCTTGATTTGTGATTCTATTCTAGTGATTATGTTTTTGTTTAAACTAGAATCCTTGAATTTGATTTGTGTTTGATTGGCCACTTTCATGAATTGAATTTTTGTGTAGTTAATTAACTTTTAGGGCACCTAATCGTTCTATTGAGTTAATAATTGGTAACAAGCAATAAGTTTTCTTATTGTAAAACATATATCACATGTTTTCACACTTCCGAGCGTATGAGAAGAAATGAACATTGTTGGGGAGCTTGTACAAAACTTAATGCAGTTTTTCAATACAATCTAAGAGCGTGTTTAGGTTGAATTAGTAAAGCTAGGTCTAATCAAAGAGCGTGTTTTGGTTAGATAATTTGGCAAGCGAGAGTTATTAGAGCGTGTTAATATCTTTCAGTACCAACATAGAATAACAATCTTGAATTACATCAAGTCATAATCAAGTTGAACAACAACATTGAGAACTAGAACTAGAACCATTCAATCAATTTGTTTACAAATCTATTTCATTTTGTGCATGATTTTAAAGTAGATTGTTATTTAGCTATTTATTTTTGCAAACAAAACCCCCTTTGTGACCGAAGTACCTTGCGCAAAGAGGTATAGACTTTTGTCCCGTGTCTCTGTGGTTCGACCCTGCTTGCCTTGTACTACTTTTTAGTGCATTAAAGCAGTGTATTTGGAGTCAGTTGTATCCCTTTATTTGTTGGGTCTGACACACCTAACTATATGGGTCATAAGAAGTTGGTTATCTGGACAATAGACTTCGAGAAAGTGAATGGCTGAATGCAAATATGCCTGATCCAACACCATATTTAGACTTGCTTTGTGTTACCACTAACCAAGGGTAATTTTGTAATTTAATATGTTTTTATGGTCGTTAGTCACAATTATTTTTTTTAGCTTATTTCCTTCTTGTATATATGATGAGTTTGTATCTCATTTTCTTAATTAATGAATACAGATCAGTTTGCAACTCATTTTCTCCTTTCAATTCAATCTTGATAACTTGGTATCAGAGAGAAAATGATCTGATTCTTCATTTTTTGATTCACTTTTTCATCTAATTCATACTCTGTTTTTTGTTCTTTCAATGGCTGAATCACAATTTAATTCTTCTGGTTCATCTAATTCATCCATTGATCATTCAAACCCTTAATTCATAGGATCATCTGATAACCCAAATTTCTTGCTTGTTAATACTCCATTTGATGGAAATGGATTCAACTCATGGAAGCGATCCATAATCATTTTTCTATCCGCAAAGAACAAATTGGGATTCGTTGATGGAACTATTTCAAAACCTCTCACTCCTTCACCCAATTATCCTAATTGGTACAAAGCTAATTCTATGGTAATTATATAGCTTCTTAACTCGTTGTCAAAGAATATTGTTGAAAGCGTTCTATTTTACAAACTGCATCTAAGATCTGGAATGAACTCAATCAACGCTACGAACAATCAAATGGAGCTCTTCTTTATCAAATTCAGCAACAAATTTTTTCGTTGTCTCAAGGATCTAAGAATTTTTCATCATACTTTACCAAATTTACAAAGGTTTGGGATGAGCATCGCATCGTTCAAAATTTTCCTCCATGCTCCTTTAAATCTACTACTGCTATTCATAAATTTCTTGATGAACAGCGTCTAATACAAATATTGATGGACTTGAATGATAGTTACAAGATACTTCGAGGACAAATATTGATGATCAAACCTCTTCCTAGCGTTTCAACTACATATTCTTTAATCATTCAAGAAGAACAAAAGAGAGGTATAACTAACAATTCTTAGATCAACCTTGATTCTATAGCTATGCATGTCTCATCTGATGTTCAAATCAGTAAGAAGCAATTAATTTGTAATCATTACAAGAAGTCTGGCCATACAAAGTCTCAATGTTATAGGATAATTGGTTTTCCTTCCAATTTTAAGTTCACAAAAGGAAAGAAAGAAGAACCTAAATCTATAGTTCAAAATGTTGCTACTAAATCAGATGTTGGTATCACTGAACAATAGTACAATCATCTTCTCCAACTATTCAATGCTAGTAACATTGCTTCTTCTTCTATGAGTTAAGAAAATACCTCCATGAAACATGATGCTATGGAAAAGGAAGGTAAACCATTTTCTTTTAAACATTTTTCAACAAATGTTTACAAATCATCAGATCTATTACAACCTCATTTATCATGGATTATTGATATCGGAGCTACTGGTCACATGTGTTCTAATAAATAATTTTTCTCTACTTTTCATAAATTACGTTAGCCTCACATGATTGGATTGCCTGATGGACATGATGCCTCTATTGAATTTTATGGTGATGTTACAATACATGGTTCCATCATCCTTCACAAAGTATTGTATGTTTGAAAATAAAATAGAATATTGTATCTGTTTCTAAACTTGCATCTCAACTCCAAACCTTCTTTTTATTTACTGATAGACATTGTTTGACGTAGGACCCTTTGATGAAGAGTAAAATTGCACTTGCAATCTTAGGGAATCGCTTAATGATCTATATGTATTTCATCATCATTCTATTAAGTCTAGTTTTTCTTTTAGTTTCTCTGTATTTAAATAGTCTTTTTGTTCAAATAAGTGTAATTCCAATTTCGATGTAATACTTTTGCACAATCGTTTTGGTCGTACTTCAATTGAAACTTTAAAGAATCTTTCTCTTGTTCATTCTGATTATCATAGTGATTCACCTTGTATGATTTGTTCCAAAGCCAAACAATGTCGTTTGCCTTTTCCTTCAAGTCATTCTAAATCCAAGGGTATTTTTGACTTAATCAATGTTGATCTATGGGGTCCTTATAAACATCCTTCTCATGATGGACACAATTTTTTTTTTTTAATAATAGTGGATGATTACAGTAGAAATACTTGGATACATCTTCTTAACAGAAGAGTTATGCTTTTACTCTTATCAAGGATTTTGTCAAGTTTGTTCAAACTCAATTTTCAAAGAAAATAAAAGTGATCAGGTTGGATAATGCTTATAAGTTGGGAAGTAGTAATGTAGGCATAGAATTTATTATTCTCAAGGAATCATTCATCAAAAGTCAACTGCTTACACTCCACAACAAAATGGAATAGTGGAAAGAAAGCATAAACACATTCTTGAGATTGCAAGAGCTCTATATTTCCAAGCAGGTTTAAGAACAAATTATTGGGGAGAATGTGTGAAAATAGATGTTTATCTTATAAACAGAATACCAAATAATGTTCTTGATTTGAAATCTCACTTTGAAGTACTACATGGAATGAAACAAGATCTTAATCATTTAAGATCATTTGGTTGTCTATGTTATGTTGCCACCTCTGTAGTAGGGAGGGACAAATTCATGCCCATATCTCAAGCCTGCATTTTTATTGGATTCCTTGTTCTCAAAAAGCTTACAAAGTGATGAATATTGAAAGTAAACAAAAATTTGTTTCTAGGGATATTAACTTCTTTGAACATATATTCCCTTTACATTCACTCAAATCACAACAGTCATCAACATCATCGCCTACATATATGCCTAATGCTTGTGTTGAAGACCCAAATGTCTTAACAGAAAGAATTACCACTCCTATAGTTATCGATTCTCCTCCTGGAGTTGATGAAGTTCTAAATGCCAACAATCATAATGAACAAGAATAAAACCCAGTCATAATATCAGACCTATCAGAACAAGGCACCCTTATTCTCATCTTAGGGATTTCATTTGTATTTTTGCTTCATCATATACTAGTGATTGCTCTCATACTATCACTAATCTTTGTATCCTTGAGAATACTTCGAGCATTTCTATTCCATCAAATGAACATTTTGCCCTTGCATTCAATGCAATTACTTATGAGACTGAGCCTATTTTTTTACAATCAAGCAGAGGGAAATCCTAATTGGGAGGATGCTATGTAAAAGGAATTCGCAGCACTACATCATAACAATACTTGGACTGTTATCAAGCTTCCAAAGGGTAAACATCCTATATCATGCAAATGGGTCTACAAGCTTAAGTACATAGCTGATGACACTATAGAAAGATATAAGGCACGATTAGTTGCCAAAGGTTTCACTCAAAAGGAAGGGATAGACTATCATGAGACGTTTTCTCCTGTTGTGAAGTTTACTACTATCAGGTGTCTCATTTTTGTTGATGTCAAAAGAGGGTGGCCAATACAACAATTTGATGTGAACAATGCTTGCCTTCATGGAAAGCTTCATGAAGAGGTCTATATGAATATTCCTCATGGTTTAGATGTTGGTTCTTCTTCATTAATTTTCAAGTTAAACAAGTCCCTTTATGGCTTGAAACAAGCTTCTCGTCATGGTATGCAAAACTTTCTTCTGACTTATATACCAAAGGGTATAAACACTCTCAAAATGATCATTCACTTTTCCTCAAGCAAACTAATGATCTCATTATAATTGTTGTTGTTTATGTTGATGATATTCTAATCACTAGCAATGATTCAGAAGAAATTGCAGACCTTAAGAAGTTTTTAGATGATACTTTTAAGATAAAGGATCTTGGTAACATTGGTTATTTTCTTGGTTTAGAATTTAATCACATTTCTTCTAGCATGGTTGTTCATCAGCAGAAGTTTATTAAAGAACTTCTTGCTTTATATTCCATGAGTGATTGGGTTCCAACTGCCACACCATTGCCTTCAAAGTTTAATGGACATTCCAATGACGAAGAGTTACTAGAGGATGTTTCACAATATAGACAACTTGTGGGAAAGCTCAATTATCTTCTACATACAAGGCCAGATTTGTCATTCACGGTTCGGTATCTAAGTCAGTTTAATCAAAAGCCTGCTAAAAGTCACTTTCAAGCTGCTTTACATGTTTTGCAATATCTCAAAGGGACTATTCATCAAGGATTACATTTTAATAACAAGTTAACATTCAATATTGAGGTGTATTGTGACTCGGATTGGGCTTCATGTCCAGCAACTCGTAGATCAGTTAGTGGTTTCTTTGTTCTTTTCGGAGGTACTCCTATTTCTTGGAAGTCAAAGAAGTAGGTTACCATTTCCCCATCTTCAGCCGAAGCAAAGTACATATCAATGAGAGGTATATGTGCTGAATTAGCATGGTTAACAAGGATATTTCATGATCTACACGTTCCAAATCTTCAACCAGTTCCTTTGAAGTGTGATAGTTTGGTTGCTATATACATTGCAAAGAATCTAGTTTACCATGAGCATACTAAGCATATTCAAGTCGACTGTCACTATGTTCGTCAAAAGCTACAAGGACTTATTCATCTATCTCATGTTTCGACCAATAATCAATTTGCAGACGTTTTCGCCAAGCCTTTATCTGGTCCAAAGCATAAGGAAGCAGTTCGCAATCTGGGTTTTCTTTCACACCCTCCAGATTGGGGGTGGGGGGGGGGGGGTGGGGGGGAGGGGTGTTACAACTAACCAAGGGCAATTTTTTAATTTAATATGTTTTTCTGTTAGTTAGTCGGTTGTTAGTAATAGTTATTTTGTTTAGCTTCTTTCCTTCTTGTATGTATGACGAGTCTGTATCTCATTTTCTCAATTAATGAAAACAGATTAGTTTGCAACTCATTTTCTCCTTTCAATTCAGTCTTGATAACACTTTGTGATGTGGTTGCATATATGGATGCGTATTTTCTCAAGTGGCCATGATGGTAACAATAAAAGGAAGTGATTGTCCAATAAAAAAATATAGTCGATATATTTGTGACGAATATTGCATGATTTGTGATTAAAGAACAATTTGTAATTATAGGTTAAAATTGTTGTAATTACTAGAATTCAAGTGGAGAAACCAGGTAATGAAATGAAATAATGGAATCCATGTCTAACGGATGAAACCTAAAATGCGTATGGTTCTAAAGTTTTAGTTGCCTTTTGTTCGTAGTATTTTGTGGGATTTTATAGGAATCAAAATTTAATTTCGACAAACTCCCATGTTTAGATGCAAAAATACATTTAAAAAGGTAATCCAAAGAAATTCAACAAAATACTTTACTACATGGTTTCCATATTCTAAATTTTTCATAAAATCTACCTCAAGGATCAGATTTGTGCACTTTATTATGGTGAAAGACAACCGCTAAACACTACTAGAAGCGTGACTTTCAGCGATGGAATTACAGACGGAATCTAGCTGTAGCAAATCAGAGTCGGATTATTGAGGGAACAGCGATGGAACTCACAAATATTTCGAACAGAATACTTATAGAATTTTAGAGAGGTATTAGCGATGGGTCAATGGCAGATTTGTAAGGATTTATTGACAAAAAAACGTTTGCTCGCTAATCCGTCGCAAATTAAAACATCCTGAGAACAACGACGAATTACTAAAATCACACACCTTTTTTTTTTTTTTTGGCCTTCGCCAATCTCTCGCAGAAAATGGACAACTCCTCTTTTTCATTCCCCGCTTTTCTTCGTTTTTCTGTTCCCTCCTTTTATTTTCATTCCCGCTTCTCTTTATTTTTTTTGCATTCCCCCATTTTGTTTTAATTCCCTCTACCTTTTTCCCAAAGCTCTGAACAATTTCATCCTAAATCCCTAATCGAATCTCAGTCCACTGAAATCCCTCCCCTACCCAGAAAATCACCTCCACCACCGTCCACTTGCATCGCCCCCTGTTGATTCACTTTTTCCCCTGCCAACGCCATTCCTTTATCCTCGATCGTAAACACGAGCAAATCTCAAGTGGTCTTCATCAGCTCCTAATTTTGGTTTCTACTGGTGTATAAGTGGCTTCTAAACATGTAAGGATCAAATTCAAACCACTGCAATTACAATTTATTATTATTATTTTTTTTTTATTGTTGTAAGCTCCCAGGTCAAAATATTTTCAATATATTTTAGTAATTGTTTCTCTGATTGCTTGAATTCCGAACTTGTGAGATTGCCAGAGGTTTTATGTGATAATTTTCGGTATTAGGTTAGACGTTATTGGAAAAGTTGAGACTGTTTTGTCTAGTTATCTTCCTTTTCAACTTTTTTGTAAATCTAAATGAGATGTCTGTTTGATTACTGTTGTATAGAGCTTCTTTCTAGCCATGACGAAGATCGTCGGGACCTTGGGCCCGAAATCGCGAGATGTTGAAATCATTTCGAGCTGCCTTCAAGTTGGTATGTCAGGTGATCTTCACTTTCTATTGTTTAATTTAGGATTTAGAACTACCTTGGGTTTATAGGAGATGCATTTTAACTTCCGGGTCAAATGTGTCAAAATTTTGAATTTTGACTTTATCCGAATTTTATGTTAACTTTGAAGATTCAATTCTCTAATAGAACTTTGTTTTCTTACAATTTAACACATTTCCATTGTATTCATTCAAATATCTAAGCATCTCACTCAGTTGCTCGTCATTTGACAACACAAGTGGAAATACATCTCTGGTTTTGGAGGGTTTTGCCTTTTGTTTATCATGTTTATGTTAGGGAAACTGATTGAACTTGTATAGATGAACCGAAATTGCATTCATTTAATTGACAAGTTTTCTATAATGAACTTGCTGATGTATTGCTTCATGTACTATCTTAAGTCTCTTAACTGATACTTTCTTATTTCTCTCTTTTTGTATGTGTAGTTGCACGATTTGATTTTTCATAGGGTGACATTGAATTTCATCAAGAGACATTGGAAAATCTTAAAATGGCTATCAAGAGCTCGAAAAAACTATGTGTTGTAAGTTTTCTTCCTGCACCAAAAGAATGAAAAACTATCCCTGTGAATTTCACTCACTTGTGAAGTTGATAATTCCTTATATACAAGTTTTTTCATTTCATAATATGATGGTAATATATAATTATATATAAGTTCTCTGGAAGCAAAAACCTTGGTCATCCTTACACCCGATCAAGAAAAAGAAGCCACTTCCAATCTTTTACCAATAAACTTTAGTATCAAATACTTATGTATTTTAGGAAATCATTGTTAAATAAAGCTATATATTGATGTTCCAAACACTCATAGTATATGCCTCTTTGGTAATTTATTACGAATTTCATCTTAACCTACCCTAACTAGATTGCTAAAAGATGTCTTGTCATTAGTTTGTTACTTCTTACAAACTACATTATTATGCCTAATTCAGGTCTTCTTTGTTTTCATGCTTTGTGATACTTCAAAGTACGATTCCTATATGAAGGTAGATATTCATTTCTCCTAATGAAAGTAAATTTAGTTTCTTTGAATCATGCATTGTAATTAATTGATGATACCCTCTCTTTAGACTCAATCATGGATCCTAGAATCCATGACATATACAAACCATCATACTGGACAATCTTTGGTTGTCACAATAGTAATCATTAAGCCAAATTACATGCTTAAAGTATGTTTCTTGCTTCAAGGTTTGGGCTATTTAAACAAGCAAGATGTCAAGAAGATAATCATAATATTGGTAATTTGATATCATGTTCATTTTCCGATATTGCCCCTCCATGTTATGGGTGTTTTTTTATACTCTAGAGAGGTAGACATACTTGTAATTTTTCATATACTTGTGTCCTTGGTTCTTCAAGATCACATTAAGGATAAAGTTTACTTTTTTTATGATTTGCAATTTCTTTAAGCACTTTAAAGTGTCGATTCTTTTATTCTTGCAGATAGGACTTCTGTTTTCAGAAGGACGGTGTGATTAAAAAACAGTGATGGTCACATATATTATTTACAAGCAATTAGATGGTGATTGTTGGCCTTGGTATGAAATCAAATTTCTCATAATAATGTTTATGAGTACATATATAACACCATTCTTATATAATCTACATACTTTACAGGGATACGAAACAAATAGATTTACTCTTACATCACTACTAGAGGAAGGACGGAAATGGGACATCCGGTTAGAAGTTCTCCATTGAATGTCTTGTTTTTTAATAATATATTTTGTCAAGTTCTTTTCACTTGGAGATAACATAAGGGTCCTTTTATTGGTTGCAATTATTCTTTATCATTTTGTACTTTACAGAAACATTGGTGGTAGTAAACTAGTTATAAATTTGAAGGATATTATTGTAATTTGGCCAGCAATCTTGTATTTCTTTTACAGGTGGAAGGTATGCGATCTCTTCAGTGAATCAATATAAACAATCACAATTCAGGTTAGTGCTTTCCATTAATTGGAAATTTTGGATATCTACAAAAAACTTCAGGTCAGTGCATCACAATTCACATGCTTGGGAGACTTGTAGTCTGCTTCTTTACACAACTTTATTTTTTTTATTTCACTTCCATTTTCTCGTATGCTGAATCATTTATGTTCCGGGTTTAGGCTTAGGTGGAACACAGTCAAATCCTTCCTTGATCTAAAGACTACCAACAAGATTCATGTAAGTTATTTCCAATTTTTTTTACCCAAAAATAACTGCATTTTTGTAAAAAATGGTTGAGTTGACAAGGAATGTTTGGGGCCAGAAAAGAAACAATCTTTGTCTATCAGCACTTACTCCAGACATAACTAAGAAGGGTAAAACAGTCATTTTATTGCATTTATATGAATTATGTATTCCTCTTTTACATACAAACCGAACTGAATGAAGATACCCAATATACAAAGAACTTTGAGGTAATCCACAATTTCAATTGCAGATGTAATTCAGGTATTCTTTTCAAATATATCGAAATTTCCTTCCCAAAAAATATATATTGACAATTGTCAGCTGATGAGCCATCCTTGATCTTTTAAACTATGTCCAATGGATTTTTGGTCTTGAAATCATTAAATCAGGTGGAGTTGGTTTTTTTGTGCCATTATGAGGTTTAGTGATAAGTTTTCTGATTTCCTACTTTTGTATTTTTATTAGGGGAATGTGCTCATTGCCGTTCTTTCAAATTACATGGTTGACATTGATTAGATGATGCTTCATCTTTAGGACCTTTTTGTTCAGGTGGAACTTTTGATGATGAGTATGAGGACATTTCTGTCTTTTTCACTTTTCCAGATGGGACAAAATTTGCAAATTTTGTCTGATCGACATTAATCCAATGCACACCAAACAGAGTACAAGTTCTCTGTTTTTTCTTCTATGACTCTATTTACATGTAGGTTTTAGGCAGCAAATACCAAAACAAGTTCCTCGAAATGATTGATTTCAGGCATATTTTTAGTTTTATTAAATAATATTTCATGGATAAAACCTTTAAATAACATGTGCATAATTTTAATTGATGTCACTTTCAGAGTTCTTGTGGTACATGTCTTGATAAAGGTAGTTACAGGCAATCAGAGAAGGGCACATGGAAAGACCTAGAGACCAAGGTTAGTTCTTTAATTTCCTTTTTAATTAAAAATATTGCATCTTTTTTTTTATAAATGCTAAATGAGCTGTTAATTTTGGTGTGACTATTAATTTCTGAAGACCAATTCAATCACAATATTTTCTTTCCTTCCATTGCAGGAAAAGTAAGTGGAACTTGGTTCGCCTAATTCCATGGGATTAAACGTGAATTGGAATCCAGTTCCATTCCGATCCTTAATCGGACGCAAGTTATCAAGCAATGTTAAACTTTGATATTAAGTGTTTTTGGTAAACTTTTGATAATTGATTTTTTGGTATTTTAATGTTAATGTTTGGTTTTAGATTGTAAAATTATTGGATGCTTTTGGTATTTAAATGTTAATGTTTGGTTTGTGTTTGTATAATTATTTGATGTTTGTGGTCTTTTTTGTTTTAGATTCATTAAAAAAAAAAGCTGATATCATTTATTTGTGAGGGATTAGCGATGGAAAGGAAAACAGTCACATCTTAATTTTTTGCGAGGGATTAGCTACGGGGTTAGAAAACGGATATTGTGGTTTGCTAGGGATTAGCGACGGTATATTGTCATTAATGTGTCACCATTATCAAAAATAACTATATATCAAGTGACCAATTTGCGATGGATATTCCGTCGCTAAGGTCGTCGCAAGAAAATTTTAGTTCGTCGCTAAATCCCTCGCTTAGTCATTAGCCACGTTTAAATTGGCTAGGGAGTAAGTCTGTCTTTGATCTGTAGCGACAGATTAGTCTGTCGCTAAAAACCATGTTTCTAGTAGTGAAAGGCTGATATCCGCCTCAACATAGCTTTGGGAACAAAAGTCTATCTAGGATAGATTTGTAATTTACTACAAATTAAAAAAAATGTAAGAATTGAATGTCACTAAAAGGATTGGAATCCGTTCTTTGGTTTGCTTTAGGTATACTAGTTATTTAACCAAAGGAAAGATACCACATTTTAAACGAGAATCCAATGCTTCAAGCTCATTCATTAGATGGCTATTTGAAGAACAATTTTCTTTGATTTGATAGTGATATGGAGAACAATGCCCAGGAAACTCTAACTAAGAGAAGGTTGTAAATAATGTAGATTTAGACAGAAATTATGGAGGACCACCTGACGGCTGATGGTGTATTGCAATGATATAAATAAATTATGAAGATATATAAAATCTCCTTTCTGTACTATGTATAAAATGAATTAAACAATAACATCCCTAAGATAAGAAAACTATCAGGTGATTACTGATTAGTGGTTAGTGATTAGTGATTAGTGAGCTAAACAAAGAAAACACGATTTTAATGATGTATATGAAATACAAATACATAAGAATCGTAATAGGATTCTTTTAGAATGTGAACTGATTGGAGTCTACAAGGATTATTGTATAGGCTATAAGAAATTATCCAGCCCATAATTTAGTTGGCTATTAATATATTTTATAATAAATTACACAAATGATCCTTGTGGTTTGGGGTAGTTTCTGTTTTGGTCCCTAATTATTATTATTTTAACTTTGAAGGTCTTTACCCTATGTTTTTATTGCACACTTCATCCCTGGTTGAACTAAAACTACTATTATGCCATTATTGAATTCTTTTATAATTAATTATATATATATATATATATATATATATATATATATATATATATATATATATATATATATAAAATTAAATTTATGATGTATAGTACTAAATTAAACAAATTATCATCCCTAACGCCTAAACCCACCATCGATCACCTATTCTCGCTTACTTGAGGCTACCTCTCGTCACAGATAGCTCAAAAGCCGCAAACACTCTCGTTGCTTCTGCTTAGGAGAAGAAGGGATTGGTGGACTAGAGGTGGTTCACCGGAGGAGAAGGACCGGTAGATATAACGTCCCAATTTTCAAAGGTAATTTTTTTCATATTTAGTTATTAAAATATGTCATAATATAATTACATTTAGCAGAAACATGTTGTGAATGCGTGTGTGTATAGTCGAACCATGCCCTTCTCATGAAGTTCCTGAAAAACATTTATAACAACCGGGTAAGCGCTAGGCTTAATGAGTTACTCAAGATACCATATACCATAATACGTATACATGAATACAAATGGGCACGCCCAAACTACATAATGGGTCCCTCCCGAGCTACATGACAGGCCTCGCCCGACATACATAACCATACATAGAGGTTACACATTAAGTTCCACTGATATGGGCACATAAAAGCTATAATATTAGCTGTATTCTGCTAACTTCTATGTCTTAACATAAATGGATATATATTCCAACAAATTATATAGTGCGATAACTCACCTTAACAATAACTCAGAAAATTGACATCTATCTAGGTGATTATATTAGCGATTCAACTGGCGGATAACACACCGAACAAGTATTAACCTATAATACTTTAACATATTAATTTATATGACGATTTGGTAATGAAGACTAGATCCTTCACTAATCCCAATGAATATCGATAGTTCTATCAAATAAGGATCGAGGCAGGACCATTTTTCCATATAGTCTTTCTAAAACCTAAAATTCAAGCCAACATGACCATTCTACACACTTGTCTCGTAGGTAGATCAATAAACATCATAACTGGAATTATTGACGAATCTAGCATTCATAGGTTCCTAATAACGACTATAAGTATGAATATGAGCCATCCTAAAAGTCTAGTAAGTGTAGCTTCACTTAAAGAGAGTTTCTGACGAAAACCCAAAAAGTCACGAACAGGACCCCAATACCGAGCACTTCTATCTGCCCGACTTTCTGCCTCAGAGTCTTGTCAGAAAGAGATCCCTCATAACATGAAAACGACCTAAGAATTTTGGACTCTAGGACCAAATAAGTGAGAATGGTGTGGATGGAAAGAATGAGATCTACAACCTTTATATATATATATATATATATATATATATACATCCAATTTTGGGGTGTGCATCGTGTACTCGGACAGGGTGTTGACTTGGCTCCATATAGAAAGTAACATGTGGCGAAATCTGGGTGGTGTGTCATTGCACGCCACAGACTTGGTATGTGCATGCTAGCTCGCGTACAAACTAACAAATTCTTCAAAAAAATCATATATTCTCCATACTAGCTCCATTTTCAATGTTGTTTATATGCACGTGTAGCTATCGATGAGATCTACAACTTTCATTTAGACTCAGTCGGCTAATTCTCGCTTTATTTTTAAAACTATATTTTTAACACGCATAGATTGTTAAAGCCCGTACGAAAATTATAAGTCTCTCATATGAATTTCGTTCTCAATTGTCTTTATATCGACGAAATCATATGGATCAGATCTTTAACTCTCATTTAGATTGTTTTTTCTAACAATCAACTGATCTCTATTTCGATTTCGGTATCGCACAATGCTACGTTGAAATTTCTAGAAATCATATCTTCCCAGTACAAAGACAGATTTTGGCATTCTTCATGTGTATGCTCTCGATTTTGCGATTACAGTGAATTCTGTCAAGATTATTTACCCTAAATAGTCTTCTATCAAAACTGGTTATTTACGTGAACACTCGTTTATACTTTAAGGCAAAAATGGGGTGTTACGAATCTCCCGACTTATTGAGATTTTGTCCCTGAAACCCTATTTCTAGTGCACCTTAAGATAATGCATATATTATCTTATTGGGGTTTCATAAGATCAACTTAGGATCAAGCTAACGTTACTGCATCAAATTCGTCCTTTCGTACCTTTTTTATGGTAGAACTTGTCACACCCCGAAACCGAAGGCGGAAACGTTCCGGGGTGGAGGACGTCATGCGTAGTATCACAACCAATGCACATAGTAAGGATAGTAAACACAACTATTACATTACATAGAAATATTTACATTTGTTTGAAAACCAAGTGATACAAGTTTTATACGTATACATCATATAATCAAAAGGACAGACGAGACTTCTGTACGCTCCGTCTTCTCCAAAAGATCGCGGGTTACCTGTCTAATGTGAACCTGAGAATACAAGCAGTTTTAAAAATTTCAGCATAAAGCTGGTGAGTTCATAAGCATGTTTTGTGAGGAAAAATCTGATTAATAAATCTTGTGGAAACACTTCCTTTCCTTTGATAAAGAATGCAGTAATATCGAAAACCATAAATTCTGAGTTACGAAATACATATGCATGTTTCTAATAAAATCCCATATTTTCTAACATGTTTGTCGATTTCCATAAGAAAAACCCTGATTATCACCAGTACGATAAGAAAACCATAAGTTAAGATCCATGGAGTACCCTCCAGTACGAAAGTAGGTAGTTTTAATACATAAAACTATAGATTAAGAACCCCGGAATACCATTCAGTACGAAAGTAGGTAGTCTTATTACATAAATAAGACTATAGAAGAAAGAAAGAAATCTGTGACTAAAGCTAATTAGTTTAATACGTATTGTGAGTCGGATAACCATACTGATTTGACCCGTGATCTCCTTGACGTTCTTCAGGCGTCGAACAATATCCGAAATTTGTCACCCCAGGCGTGCCCGCCTAACTGTAGCTAGCAGTTAAGGTGTGGGATTGTCAGTCCCGAATAGATCTATCCACAAATTCCACGCTCTCCCTCCAGGAGACTCTGGTTATACTTACGGAGAGGATTTACTGGTACCCCGAAGGGTATAATGAAGACGAATCTCACAAGCTAGTATTAAATAATTCTTGGTACACTTGGTCGTTGTCGAGTTTTGAAATCGTTTGGAACAAAGTAGAGTATAAATAATTAAATTCAAAGTAGTTATTTAACATGATACTCTAGATTAAACATGGATAAACTAAATCAGACATAGTTTATGTATTGACTTTGCATGAAATATAAATCTGAAAAACAAGTGACGAAGATCCCAAATTATTCCCATAATAATTTGATTGGTTTGATAAGTTTCCCACACTGTATTTAAAACTATGTAATTATATTCTGAAACACCTCCCTTATGCTTCGCATATTACAAAAGGGATAAAGGTATCTACAAGTTTGTCAGAAAATCATATAATTACATTAATTTTTAAGTTATGAAAACCTTTATGATTTGCTTGTATTCCCCCCCCCCCCTGAAAACATGAAAAACTCAGAAAAAGTGTAGGGGTATGAACTCACCAGTCGAGAAATGTGTCGGTTGGATGCTAAATGTCAGATTAGGGCTTGAATACGCGCGAGGATCCTATGTAACATGAGGAGATACAAATTTGTATCTAATTAGACATTGAACTACTAATTAAGTAAAATAATACACTCCGAAACGCGAAAACACTTTATCTCATGTGTTAGGAATGGTCCGGGTTGCATCTTTGGGGTATAGGGTCTAGATATGGAGTTTGCTCTTCAAGAGTAAACTCTTTGAGGAGTTTTCGGCCCAATGACCATATCCCCCATGAGTTTACGGCCGTAAACTCATGGGTGGGGTGTTTTTGGGTGCTAAATGGTCTTATGCTTCACATATGAGGGTCCTAGGGTTGATTCAAGGGCTATGGAAGTGTTTGGAGCTTGGAAAGACCCTTGGATTGAGTTTACAGTTTATGAATGTGTTCTTGGTGAGTTTACTGCTATAAACACATGAGTGTACGACCGTAAACTAATGTTTTTCCATGATTCATGTGTTTTGGTGGTTGTAGGTTAAGCATGCAAGGTTCTAGACCCAAATCTAAGCCATACAAGGTGTTAGGGGCACTTAAACACCCTTTGGAGGTGTTTATGGTTTTGGGAGACCTTCCCAAACCGTAAACTCAAGTGTTGCTCATTTGTGCATGGTTTGGTGCATCACATGAAGGAATACAAGGTTCTAGGCACTCATGGAAGCTTTTGGAGGTGTTTAAGGGGAAAATTAACACCTTAAAAGGTGTTTATGGCCTATCAAGGTATGTTTATGGTCCAAGAATGTTCTTGGGCCGTAAACTCATGTTTACTACCCAAATGACATGATTTTGATGTTCTAAGCTCGTACATGCAAGTCCTTAAGTCATATCTAAACACTAGGAAGGATTTGGAAGGGTTTTGGGGCTTCAAAACCCCTTTAAGGGAGTTTACGGTTTTGGGAGATGTTCCCAAACCGTAAACACAAGTTCTTGAGTGTTTTAGATGATTTAAACACAGATTTGCATGCTAAATAAGTTAATCAATAAGCTAAGGAAGATTACTTACGATTTTGGAGCTTGAATGAGGTGTTTTTGGATCAAAACTCGAGTTTTAGAGAGAGAGAGTAGTGAGAGAAAGTTTCAAGGTGGTGGGAAAAAGCTCAAATGGAGTCAGTCATCCTTTATATAAGGCTTGAGTTTGTGGCCAAGTGGGAATCCACCCAATACCGACGTTAAACGGGGTTTAAAAATTTTACCCGATTAATTTGCCGTAACCCGACTTAATTGGGTGTGTATGGGGCGGTTTGGTTCGGTTATTGGTCAAAACCGAACCATAACCATTATTATTGGTTAATGAATTTTGGTAGCCATTGAGTATGGTTAATATTGGTTATGGTTAATGGTTTTTGTCGGTTAACGGTTTTGGTTAATGATTAGTATTGGTTAACCATAATGTTCAAAATAATATAAATGATGAAAGTATATTGACAAAAAAAATGGAATACAAAAAAGTCTTCGACGTTAATGTTTATAACCTAGCTTATAATAATAGAATAAAATGTGTACCTTTGATATTCAAAGTGAGATAACACATAGTCACATTCAAAATAAAAAAAATTCAATAAAAGTATAAAACTTTAAAAAAATTGACATTAATAATTTCATATATTGATAATTGATATTAACATTAAATAAGCCAAACATTCATACATGTTCAATGCGATTAAATCAAAAAACTATAAAATGAAATAGCCAAACATTTAAATTATGTTTTATTTGGATAAAAAAAATCCAATCACTCATATACATTCAATGTGACTAAGTCAAAAAAAAACCTTCGAATAGATCTATAAAGTCAAAACAATCTTTGATTAGGATTAACGGTGTGAAAAGCATCCATTTAGGATTATGAGTGTGAATATTAAACTAATTGTGAATAATGTTTACAAATTGTAGAGTTAGCCGATTAGGAATTACAACATTAATGAATAATCTAACTATTGACATGATGGGAAGATTGTGTGTGTCTGCGTGATCAGCCTTTGATGGTTTGATTGCTCATTCGTTTCCTAATAAGTGAGGATTAATGAATTATATTTTAAAATTTGAATGAGTTCTAAAATAAGTTTGACTATTATTTTATATATAATCTATAAATTTTATATATTAAAATATTAAAGTTAGCGGTTCGGTTAATAATGGTTCGGTTAACCTATAAAACCATAACCGACCCGTTAGTTATTGGTTAAAAAAAATTTGAAACCGAACCAACGGTTTTTAAAATGGTTTGGTTATAATGGTTCGGTTATATCGGTTAATTTGGTTTTGGTTCCGTTTTTCGGTTGTTATGCTCACCTCTAACTAAAACTTTTCCAAATGAATATTGAGGGTGTTTTAATCATGTTTCTAATGTGTTCCGACACTTATGAAGTCAAAATAAAAGTCCCAAATGAATATGGGGTATGAGGATATTACTACGGTAAAATAAATTTGACATCCCATCTTTATTAAAACTTGATCTTAATACATAGGGTTTTATATAAACTCTTAAAAGTGCTATCAATCTCTCTAACATGATCACTTTAATGTTGGGGCTTTTCCTCGATCTGAAGAACAACCAACCATGAACTCTAATTCTTCCCTTGCTTCCTCTGCCATAAGTTGAAAGGCTTTCCCTTTAGACCTTTGGGCTTCAACTCTGCCCTACTTTCCATCGATTATCCTTAAAGTTGCAGGTGCTAGAACTTGTATTGATCATGTTGGATTCAGAAGAGGAATATTGGCCTTCATGTGGCCCAGTTGGTTGTAGTGGAAATTGGTACACACTCCTTATGCTTCCTGCTTACAGTCTCAGTTGTAGTGTCCCTCCCTACCGCATTTGAAGCATAATAAATCAAGAGAAAATCCTTCATGGGACTTTCCAAACCACTTACATCGTGCACCTCTCTGTCCTCCATACCTTGATTCTTCAGGCTTAAATTTCTTGGTTGTTAGCTAAGACGGAGCTGGAGTCTGCCTCTTTTCCTTTCGATGAGTTTCCAACTCAAGTTCACTTCTCCTGGCATGCTCTTGTATCTTTGATAAGGTCTTGTATCGATTGTTTGATACGAATTCCTGATAATATTCTTGAGCATATTAGAGTATGAAGACATCTGGAGTTGCTCGGATGAGGAATATTCCGGACAAAACAAGGCTCTTTCGGTGAACACCTTGGTGATCTCAGTCACCGATTCAGTGGTCTATTTAAGTGACATATATTCTTGAGTGATTCACTCCCTCTTTACTAGAGGAACATACTCTACCTTGAAATTCTCAACAAATTGCTCTCAATTCAACGTGCTCTTCTCGGTAGGTGAATAGTTCTTTGTTGCAAAGTTCCACCAGTATTTTACTCTTAGACGTAGTAGATTCTGTACATATCTGAACTTCAAGTTTGCTAGAAAAGAAAAAATATAGAAGCATCCCTCCATATCCGAGATCCTCCTCATGGAAAAATTGGATCCTTAACACCATCAAACTTAAGAATTTTGGTGTTGTTTAACTATGGATAAGGCATTTTCTTCTCTCCAGGTGAAGCTGCAGCAGTGACAGGTACAATGGTTGTGGCGGCAGCTGTATTAGCAAAAACAATGTATTTTTCATCAAACAAGGCTATCATTTCCGTTTTAATAGTTTTGAACATTTTTGGAACTATCTCCCTTACAGTTGCTCATATTTTCGCCTCTATCTGGTCACGTATCTCAGTCTCACTTGGTCCTGACTCTTTTGATCCAAAACCTAACCCGCTTGCTCTTGTGATCTTTACCATGCTGGAGGTGTAATTGGATTACGTTAATATGAATCTGACTCCAAAATGATATTCGAGTCCTCCAGTTGCTTAGCAACTTTGTGGATTTTCTTAATTCCCATATAGATCATATACTTCCGATAGTAGGGGCCCATACTACCTTCTACACATATCAATACTAGATCCAAAAATTGCTCCAAGGATTCCAATTCACTAAACTATGCTATTTGGTAGGTCTTTTCACATATAGCGTTTCAAGGACCTAATTAATTCCTTGCTAAACTTTACTAGGTTCTCGTGAGTCTACCGAAGCCCTACCTTATGAACATATGCCCTACCGAAGCCCTACCTTATGAACATATGCCCTACCTTACGAACATATGTCGTATCAAGCATATATTAAATTGCCTAGATTCTTCTTTTAGGATTCCTTCCAACCCTCCCTTCTATTTTTTGATTAACTTCTACCAATATTAACTAATTATCAAACGAATACGATTACATGCCTCTAAAATCAAATAGTCTCTCGATTGAAAGGTTTGACACTATGACAGTTAGACTCAAATAATAGTTGCGCAATAGCGCGAAATCTACAATCTAAAACTATTAAATTTTTGGAGCATGCAACCTAACGTACTTGTTGAATAACTAATTAATAACAATATAGGTTCTAAGCATCAAATTACAAGAAAATCCCTAGGCTATAAGGCATCCTACGTATTATGGAATTCCAATAGACAATTCCTAAAAAGATCCATAGCCTATATACTATCATGCATTTCTAACATTTCATATATTAGAAAACATAACAAATATGGATATTTTGGGAATCCATTTCCTTTCATTGCATTGGTTGACTGAAGGTATCATATTCTTTCCCTATTCTATTATTATTTTTATGAAAATATTTGTTAATTATTCAAATCCTTAGTATGAGTCTAGAATAACACGAGTGTTCATCCAGTTCACTCAAACCAGGATCTCATACCAACTTCTAACATCTTGATTTTCAAAGGAAAATTTTTTATTTTTGTTTATTAAAATAGATCACATTACAATTCATGTAGTGGAAAGAAGTTGTGAACGCGCGTGTGTACATTCAAACCTTGCCCTTCTCACAAAGTACCTTAAAACATTTATAACAACTGGGTAAGCATTAGGCTTATTGAGTTCCATAATATACCAAATACCACAATAAATACAAATGCATACAAATGGACCCTAACCTAAAAACATAATGGGTCCAACCCGAGCTACCTAACGGGCCCCACCCAACATCCATTACTAGCCCCACCCAAACTACATGACAGGCCCTGCCCATCATACGTAACCGTACATAGAGGCTACAAATTAACTTCTGCTGATATGGAAGCATAGAAGCTATACTATTGTCTCTCTTCCACTAACTTTAATGCCCTAACAAACATGTATATATATGGTAACACATGCTATAGTGAGATAACTCTCCTTAACAACAAATCGGAAGATTGACAGCTATTTGGGTGATTCTACTAGCGGTTCAACTGGCAGATAACATACCGAACAAGTATTAACATATAATACTTTATAATATTAATTTTATGATTATTTGGTAATGAAGACTAGATCCCAATGAATACCGGGAGTTCTACCATATAAGGATCAACTAAGCCCGACAGTTGGGAGGTAGGACCATTTAGACATATAGCCTTTCTAAAATCAACCAACCAAGCCAACATGAACATTCTAGATGCTTATCCTGTAAGTAGATCAATCAACATTATAATTGGAATTATTGATGAATCTAGCATTTACATGTTCATAATAACGACTATAATTACGAAATGTAGGTAAGTCTTCAGTAGTGGTTATAAGTCAAATGTTATAAGAACTGGGTTATCTTAGTTTTGTGTGTATCATGTTCTAACTTTAAAAGTGTATAGTAAACAATCCGTAACATAAGTCTATGTAAAATAAACTTATGAATTTTTAATAGTAACCACCCTCAAAAGAATTTTTGTGATTTGGTTTAGTGTCACTAGTTGCAATGAAATAGGCGATAAGCCTAACACTAGGTGTGAGTAGTGTAGCCACCAACTCACTAGGTTATATTAGTTTATTAGTTATTAGAGTGATGCATAAGGGGTTCTGCTACCTCGCATGACTCGCTAGTGGTCTCTTTTGCTCTCAGTTCTGTTGTGATTGCCCTAGCTTCAGCTGCAAAGATTTGTTGTCTCATGGTGCCTATTTTTTTGTTTAGTCCCTTCTCAGAGTCCTCTTCATGAACTCATTTTGGTTCTTCCTCGATTCCATTGTTGGCTGTTGTAGTGGGTTGTGATGTCCAGATATGTCGTTTGTACGAGAATAGGGGTGTCTAAGGAATCTATGAGGTTAATAAAACATTTCTATGAAAATTTTTATGGGGTTATCCTTACCGGGTCCTCCTATAATTATATTGTGCATACCAGTTATATATAACTAAGATCGAATAGAACTTCGAATAAGTGATCCTACTCTAAGACCACAACCAAACAAGGAACAAGAAGTAGAGCGAAAATCACAAATTATAAGTCTATAAAATCTCATTTATATATAACCTCAGTGTATACACTCAACATTTATAGACCTACCAGTAAGGGCCTTTTAGTTTTCACATAGGTTATTTATTGTACCTTAAAATACTCCTATAGTATTTTAACTTTATGTTTGATGAAGATGATAAGTTTTTAGACTTGTTGTTATTCTATAGTATCTTAAAATACTCTTATAGTATTTTAACTTTATGTTTGGTCCCAGAGTTCCTTTGTATGTAGAGTTGGTAAGTTTTAGACTTGTTGCTACACCATGAGCATTCCCAAACACATGTTGGTCATATCTTGAATAGATATAGTTGATCATGCTATATTTTACCTAGATATGATTAGATAACAATATGGGCATAACTGCAACATTCAACTTATCTAATTACTTTTCTATTGTTCTTTTTATAACACTATCTCTAGTATGTATCCTTGTATGTATACTTTTAAAAGTATAAGTCTTGGTCATAGTGTTTTAGCCCCATTTTATTTATAGTCGTATATTGTATATGGTTTGATATATACTTAGTTTACTATAAATAATGCTTTGATACCAATCTGTCAGACCCCCAAACCGGAACGGTAGAAACGTTCGGGGGCGGAGGATGTCACGTACAGTATCATAACAATTGAATAATAGTAATCAAAGCAACAAAAACCATTGGATTGATAATATAGTGTTTACATTTGTAGTCGAATCATTGGTTATTTGACAACAAAACTATAGCAAAAACAAAGACTTGACGCTGCTACGCCCCATCTTCAAAAGCTGGTAGTTACATGTTTACTGAATTCCTGAGAATACAAGTGGTTTTGAAAAAGTATCAACATTGAAGTTTGTGAGTTCACATGCATTTTGTATGAAAAGATATGTTCTTTGATCCTTGAAACATTAGTGTCCTTACAGAAAATCCAATATTTTCTTTTGTAAATGAAATGTAGTCTTAGACCTCAAGACCAAAATTTATAAGTTTCATATGCTTTTAAAATTCGTAATACGATGTATGAATTCATGTAAGTAGTGTGACCCATACTAATTCCTTCTATGATCACTTAGTGTACACAAGTTATATATAATCAAGATCGAACGGACAATCAAATATGTGGTTCTGCTCTAAGCCCACAACCAAACAAGGAACAAGAAGTAAAGCGGATATCACACATTCTACTGCCTTTCTGATCTTCATTGTGTATAACCCTAACGTACCCACTAGGTAGTCATAGAGTTAACAATAATGGTCCTTTCATAAATGTAAGTTGTATTGTACTAGAAAAGTAGTATATTGTATATATATATATATATATATATATATATATATATATATATATATATATATAATCCTAGACAAATGCTTTTCCATAAATGTAAGTTTCTGTGCTTGAAAATAGTGTACTGTACTTGTATGAAGTGGTATGACCCATACCGGTTCCTCCTATGATCACTTAGGTTATACAATTCATATATAATCAAAATTCGAACGGACAGTCAAATGTATGGTTCTGCTCTAAGACCACAACCAAACAAGGAGCATGAAGTAAAGCAGAAATCACACATTCTACTGCCTATCAGATATTAGTTATATATAACCCTAATGTATAAACTAAGGAATCATTGGATTAGCAATAAGGGTCCTTTATGTCTTACTAGTTTGTAAATGAACATTTAACCTTTTGTATGTATGTTCCTGAATCCACCAGCTATACTGTAAAATATTGTTTTGTAGTTTTAAAATAAAACCATTTGAAGTTATGTATGTATCCGTACACTAATCGTATTGTTAATACCAAATGTAAAGTTAATACTCCGATAAGATTGTTTGAAAATACATTACTAGGTAAATGTGTCGTTGTTTTCTCCATGTGAGTTCATATAACCATACTAACCCAGTCGGCCTGATATGCTGTTCTTCAGGCATCGGAATGTTAACGACATTTCTCACACAGACTTGTCGTTCCAACTGTAGCTAACAGTCAGGGTGTGGTATTGTTAGTGCCATATAGATTTATACATAAATATCTCGCTCTCCCTACAAGAGACTATGGTTATAAGTCAGGACTTTTGTCGGTACTTAGGTAAGTACTTGAAGACATGCCTCAAAAATTTATTGCTTCAATGAGTTTACCCTAATGAAATGAAAAACCATCTAGTAAATGAAAATTTAATATCCTTTCGTAAATGAAAATGAAAACCTTTTTGTAAATGAAAGGAAATACCTTTTTGTTTCCCACAAACAAAATACCATGAAAATATTCAACATTCATTTCCTTAGTGTTATGTACTTTTTCTTAATATTATAAACATTTCCTTAATATTATATACGTTTGCTTAACATTATATACTTTCCTCAACATGTTACAAAGTGTTAATAATTCTATAAATCATTTTTCTAGTTTTAACTTTTCTATTCACATTTTTAGAAAAATTATTGAAAATCATCGTATGTCGAAACCCGAATCCATAAACTCTGAGAGTTTATAAAAAGAGTCTACTTTGTCCATAATGTTTTATTTTGACCTTTAGTGGTCTCTAACCAGTGTGAAAATGTTCATTTTCACAGACTGGTCCTAAATCTATTTTGAAATGATAGGCAGTTTTGTACAAATCGTCATAAATTGTAGAAAGATCGTATGAATGCATGCGAGTAGTCCTTAGAAAGGTATAAACCTCAACTACTTTCATATTGTACGGTTTTGAAATATATTAAGTCTAAGTTTAGTAAAACAATCCGTGAAAAGGACTTAACTTTTCTGGGAAAAGCTGATTTTTAAGTTTTGATTATATTTTAGTGATATGACTTGTATTCCCCCCCCCCCCACACTAAAAACTTGGTAAAACTTGAAAATGAAGGGGTATGAACTCATATTATGTGATTTCTTGGTGAGTGGGAGGTTGAGGACGACGAGTTTTCAAGTCACGAGCACTTAAAGAAGACTTGGAGATTTTGATGATCCTATGAACGATAATGTGTAAATATGTAACGTCCCAAAATTCATAACAAAAAATTTCTTTTTAATAAACATTACTTAGTGTAAAGTCATCAATCCAAAACATAATCAGAGTTTTAATTTCCAAAACACATGTTCATTATCAGAGTAACACATTCCCAGGCTGTCAAATCTATGGTGTGTGCCATGTGATCACCCCGAGCTCTTCCCTCCGCTACCGGAAGAACCTAAAACCAAAACTGAAAACCGTAAGCACGAAGCTTAGTGAGTTCCCCACCCTACCAGATACCATGCATAACCACATACTGCACATACTGGGCCACGCCCGCTAACCTGGGCCTCGCCCCTACCTCGGGCCTCGCCCGCTACAACGACCCCGCCGTTCTAGGCCCCGCCTGGCTTCGAGCCCCGCTCAGATACAGATCTGTTTCACTTAGGCCTCGCCTTTCACAGGGCCTCGCCCGCTAACATATAATAGCACATAAACATTTCACAACACATAAGCTAAACACATACTAACGGATCCTGACTGAAGGCCTCGCCTATCCTGGGCCTCGCCCTTATCCTGCTACTGATGAGTCATGGAACCCCGTCCATGCTCCTACTGATAGTGAGATACGGGACTAGCCCACACTACTCTTTCCCTAACTCGGTCCTCGCCCCTGATCTGCTGCTAATGAGATGTGGAACACCATCCACACTCTGCTATTGGTGAGATACGGGACCTCACCCACACTCACCTCCCTACCAGGCACATACAAGTATCACACAGACAACAAGTATACTATCACATAAACCATTCCTTGGGCACCTGCCCACTATCGTTGGACCTTATCCTGAATATCATACTGACATACTGTGCCTAGGGCTAACCCCGGGTCTTCTACTTATAACTACATGGGCCGGCATTGTGGCCGTAGACCCATTCACACAAAGGGAAACTCACCTGCACTGGCTGAACTCACTGATGATCCTCAATATTAATGAAACACTTAGACTAACTGACCCCCAACAGTCAACTAAGTCAACTCTAGTCAAAGTCAAAGTCTTGGTCAAGGTCAACCTTCCAGGTCAACCCTACTCGCCGAGTCTACCTATTCACTCGCCGAGTTCATAAGCCCAGAGTCCTTCCAATCGCGACTCGACTCGCCGAGTCAGTCCATGACTCGCCGAGTCTACTGATTTCTGAGTCCTGGCCTGTCCAACTCACCAAGTCTCCACTCGACTCATTGATTCGAGTCTCAACTAGAAGGGTTTGTGGTTTCGCGACCTGACTCGCCGAGTCCAAGAACAGGCTCGCCGAGTCCAAGGCAATCTTCAACCAACTCGCCGAGTTGTTCTTCAAACTCGCCGAGTTCCTGCCCAACTTATCCGACTCGACGAGTTGTTCATCCCACTCGTCGAGTTTCTCCTCATCTTCATGCTACTCGCCGAGTCCACTTAAAGGACTCGCAGAGTCCATTCAGATCTACATACATGCAGAGGAGTTTTGAGTCATGCATGGACTCCAAAGCAGAGATCCATACTTCCAGAGCTCAATCCCCACATAAAGTTGCAAACTTTACATATAACTAAAGAGATCTAGGCTCAAAACACACTAGGTTTTGGTTTAAGGACAAAAGGGCTTCACCAACTACTCATCTTCTGATGCTTTATGACATATTGGACCATCCCAACACTAGATCTGAAGTGGCAACAATAGATCTAAGCCCACAACTCGAATTGGGTCTCAATCAACCATAAAAACCCCCAAATCTCATAACAAAAAAGATCTAGATGCAAAGGAGGGACAATGGCAGCTTATTACCTCCAAGATGAACACAAACTGAAGTAGATCTCGGATCTACACCTCTCCTTTGAAGCAACCTTCTTGATCTTCAAGTTCCTTTCCAAAGTTTCCTTCCTCCAAGGCTACTTCTCTCAAATGATAGAAGCTCACACGAAATCTAGGGTTTACAGGTTCTCTAGGAGGATATGTAGGCTGAGGGAGGCACATAACACCCTTTCTATAGGATACAACTCCCGGAATTAGGGTTTTCCTTGTTCAGACCAGACTCGCCGAGTCGCCTTGGCCGACTCGCCGAGTCGGTCACGTACTCCTCGACTTGAATCCCGCTTGGACTCGCCGAGTTCCTCCTTGGACTCGCCGAGTCGTCCCTTAAACTTAGGGTTTCCTTTCCTTTCTTGGCCTTTTTGACTTTGGGTGTTACAACTCTCCCCCACTTAAACTAAACTTCGTCTTCGAAGTTTGCTATGGCCCACCGCCTGCGATCTGCTTTCAATACCCAACAAATCATTCCAACACCAGCTACCTACCCTTGTTGGCCTTCCGCCTGGTCATCCCGAATGACATCAATCCTTCCAGATAAAATCCTGGGTCAACCTTGACCCTGAACATTCTAGAAACACAACTCACTCAACCGACAATTCTTCTGGCACTCATCGAGTACTGCAACTGAATTCCTTCTTTCCTTGCGCGAATTCCTTGCCTTCCCAAGGCAATGCTCCAGAACCAATCATTTCCTCTGCCACCGTGAAGGTCCTATCCTTTGCCAACTCCATCACCCCCGCTACTTCCAGTACGGGTCATCACCGCCAGTAACCACTGACACCCCTCTCCGTCAAAACTTGGTGCCGAGCACCCTTCGATTCAACTAACTGAATTCCACCATACATTGCTTACCCGCACTGCTACTGACTGAAAATTCTGCTATTCCATATCTGCCTTCCGGATGAACTGAGACCACCCTGGTCCCTACCAACCCATCAATATCTGGATTACCGGCTCCCGCCGGTAGCTAGTCCCAACACAACTCCTAGTCGCTCCCAGCGACTTTCAAAGAAACTTCGACCACCTATAACTGCTCAATCTATTCTGCCATTCAGGCACTACAATCCTGGGATCCACGATCCCCTATCTTGACACTAAGGTCCTTACCAGGTCCCACCTATGTTGCTAAAACTCACGGGCCTCGCCCACGGGTCCCACCCGCCTCTAACCTTCTAGTCCCACTTGTCTAACCACTCTCGCTCGGGCCACGCCCTCGGGTCTCACCCAAACATACTACTAAGCAATCCTGCTCTCAGGTCTCATCTACACTGCTAATCTCATACGGGCCTCGCCCACGGGTCTCACCCAACTATATCCTGGAGCGGCCTCTCCCAAGGTCTCACCTCTCTAGGGCTATATAGGCAACTCCCTATCATTCTCATCCACTACCCATTCCTGATCCCTGAATGATCACTAGGAGATAAGGGCCTCACCCCAACTCCGCTAACGAAGCTACTAAGGAATGCTACGGCTTACCCGTAGTCTCACATCATCGTCCATCGCTAACTGCTAGTGGATGCTACGTTTGCCCCGTAGTCTTACATCACTTTCTACCACTGACTGCTAGTGAATGCTACGGCTGCCCCGTAGTCTTACAACACTTTCTACCACTGACTCCTAGGACGAAGGAACCCATGTGCCATTAGCTCTCAAGATCCTCATTCCGACTCCCTCGAGTCCTACAGGGGATCCACCAACCTTAATTCCCAACCACGCACTAACCATTACCATCACACGCACTAGCTGATGGGGAGTTTCTCAAACTCCCAACCCTGAAATCCTCAATCCATCAAACGCTGTACTAACTTCTTTCCTTCTCAGAGATCGTGCACACATCCTGGACCTGCATGCTCTTACCCTTTCACACTCGGAGGATTCTCCCCCACTTCGATTATGCTTAACCCTTGCTGCTCAATGCTCGGAAGAAATCCCAATCCTTGCCACCATTCCAATATCTACCTGTTGAGGAACCCAAGCTCACCATAGCTAGGGATCTAACCAATCCATCTCTAAAACTATACAACTCCGATCTAGCGAGACATACCAAGTCCCTCCAAAGCATGCTACAGTTACTACATCCTATGTAACCTTCTCCAATAGGGCACATCCCCTAACTACCATTAGAATATCCAGGGTATGCAGATGGCATATAACTCGATCACAAACAACCGCTCAAAAAAAAATACTCATACCGATAATGATGCAGAACCATAACAATATAATTATGCATGAATAAAAGAACTGAAAACAGAAATCGCATACCTGCAACGTCCGATGTTAATTGCGCCTCCAAGGTAGCCATCTGAAAAGCCCTGCCTCCTACCGCAGGCGCCTCTTCACGGCCCTGACGGCCGTCTGTGATCCTCAAAGTTGCAGGGGCAGGTGCCATCACCCGTCCTGCTGAAAACAAACTGGGGTACTGGGCCTTCTTGTGGCCCCGCTGATTGCAGTGAAAACATAACAAATCTGATCCCTGTGTGGTGGTAACAGTACAATCCCTGCTGAAATGAGTAGCCCGACTGCACTTGAAGCAGCCAGACTCACCACCGCTACCAATCCTGTACGCGCCCCCGTGCGCCCTGCCACACTTCCCGCACCGGCTGCGGTCCTGATAATCCCTTGATCTCGAATCCGATCCCTTGGGCCTTTTGCCCGAACCTGTGGCTACCTGAACATCATCCGGCTTCCTCTTCCAGATTTTCTCCAAATCAATTTCACTCTCTCTGGCCTGAGAAATCATATCTTCCAGCGTCTTACAGTTGGATCTGCTCACGAACTCCCTGATGTCATCCCTCAACATCTCATGGTATCAGGCCTTCTTCATCTCCTCATCCGCGACATACTGCGGTACAAGAAGAGCCCTCTCCTTGAACTTGGCAGTGATCTCCGCCACAGTCTTAGTGGTCTGCGTCAAATCCTGAAACTCTGGTGCCAACTGTTGCACCTCAATAATTGGCGAAAACTCCGCCCTGAACCTGGATGAGAAATCGCTCCAAGTCATCGCGTCCAACGCGGCCTCATCCCCCAAAGCATGACCAATCTCATCCCACCAATCCCTCGCTCTGTCCTTCAGAAGACAGGAAGCGAGTCTGAACTTGTCCCCCTCAGGACCCCGGCTCGTACGGAATGCGTTGGCAACTTCAGCCAACCACCTGCTACTAGCGATGGGGTCCCTAGCCCCATGATAATCTGGTGCCCCGCAAGCCCTGAACTCTCGGAATGTCGAGGTACGTGCTCCCATCAATGCCAGCATCTCGGTACGGAAGGCTCCTAACCTCTCATCCAAGATCTCCAGTATACCCTCCTTGACCGTACCAAAGATCACAGGAATCTGGTCTAGAATACTGCGTGTAACCTCAGCTAATATCAACTCCCTCATTCGCTCCTCGAGCTGCTCGGCCCCTGAACCCGAGCCTGATCCCTCTCCGGCGCCTGATCCGCCCGCTGGTCTCTCACGTAATGTCACCATACTGAAAATATAATACATCCACTATCAGAATACTCAACACTGCGGCGAGACCAAACACACACCCTACCAGGTTCCCGGTCTTGTCTCGGCCTTTCCCGAATCGAGTACAAATCCTCTGCTTTCAGTAGTACGGGCCCATACTACCTTCCACATCTAAACGTACTTTCCTCAGGAATTGCTTCGACTCCACCAGGTCCCTTATCCACTACTACTGCTCCCAGCATTATCTTATCCTAGGCTTACCCTAGGGAAACCTCTGAATCAACTCAAACCAGTCCTCAGCTGCTGAAGGCCTCCTTGTAATGCCAATTAGCCATCACCTGAATTCCATCACATGTGACGAGGCTCAGATAATCCTTCGAGTAAAAGACTCGTCCCTACAACGGTTGGACTCAAACAAGAGCTGTGAAATAGGGCCAAACCCAGCACTCTGAGATTATCCAACCCTGATCACATGTGGCGTGACGTATCCACCTAATGGCTAACTCCCATCACCTGGAATCCCACAATGCACAAAGCAAACAACATTCAGACAAGGGAAAATCTAACCATAACATACACAAGCAATCATGATCTCATAGCAAGAATCTGCACTAGCATGCAACACAAACTCATAAACTCGGGCATAACCTAAACAGGCTATCCCACTACCGTCTAATCGACACTATCATGCAGCTCAAAGCACATATAACAGGCACATAAGGCATCCTCCGTAGATCCTTAGTCCTACTCTAGCATGCTGTTCTACTAACTGATAAACATATCATAAACTTGTATGGGTATTTTGGGGTACTTACTTGAGCTCGGCAGATTGCATGCACTACACCCTTTTCCTCTTTTCAAAGTTCTTTTCTTTATGAACTCTTTTTTGCTTTTCTAAAACTGTTTTCTTTCTCAAAACTTCTCTTTTACAAAACTGTCTTTTCATTTTGAAAAATTCTATACCAATTCCTCAGTTTGAGTTCAGACACACCCAAGAGCATGTCTGAATCCCTCAAACAAAGGCTTTGATACCAACTTGTAACGTCCCAAAATTCATAAGAAAAAATTTCTTTTTAATAAACATTACTTAGTGTAAAATCATCAATCCAAAAGATAATCAGAGTTTTAATTTCCAAAACACATGTTCATTATCAGAGTAAAACATTCCCAGGCTGTCAAATCTATGGTGTGTGCCATGCGATCACCCCGAGCTATTCCCTCCGCTACCGGAAGTACCTCAAACCAAAACTGAAAACCGTAAGCACGAAGCTTAGTGAATTCCCCACCCTACCACATACGATGCATAACCACATACTGCACATACTGGGCCACGCCCGCTAACATGGGCCTTGCCCCTACCTCGGGCCTCGCCCGCTACAATGGCCCCACCGCTCCAGGCCCCGCCTGGCTTCGAGGCCCGCTCAGATACATATTTGTTTCACTTAGGCCTTGCCTGTCACAGGGCCTCGCACGCTAACATATAATAGCACATAAACATTTCACAACACATAAGCTAAACACATACTAATGGATCCTGACTAAAGGCCTCGCCTATCCTGGGCCTCGCCCTTATCCTGCTACTGATGAGTCATGGAACCCCGTCCATGCTCCTAATGATAGTGAGATACAGGCCCAACCCACACTCACTCTTTCCCTAACTCGGTCCTCGCCCCTGATCTGCTGCTAATGAGATGTGGAACACCATCCACACTCTGCTATTGGTGAGATACGGGGCCTCGCCCACACTCACCTCCCTACCAGGCACATACAAGTATCACACAGACAACAAGTATACTATCACATAAACCATTCCTTGGGCACCCTCCCGCTATCATTGGACCTCGTCCTGAATATCATACTAACATACTGTGCCTAGGGCTAACCCCCGGGTCTTCTACTCATAACTACATGGGCCAACATTGTGGTTGTAGACCCATTCACACAATGGGAAACTCACCTGCACTAGTTGAACTTGCTGATGATCCTACTAGATGCTGCCCGACAACTCTCTGGACTCCTCGAGTCTACCGATTTCCGAGTCCTGAACTGTCCAACTCACCGAGTCTCCACTCGACTCACTGATTCGAGTCTCAACTCGAAGGGTTTGGGGTTTCGCGACCTGACTCGCCGATTCCAAGAACAGACTCGTCGAGTGCAAGGCAATCTTCAACCAACTTGCTGAGTTGTTCTTCAAACTCGCCGAGTTCCTGCCCAACTTATCCAACTCGACGAGTTGTTCATCCCACTCATCGAGTTTCTCCTCATCTTCATGCTACTCGCCGAGCCCACTCAAAGGACTCGCCGAGTCCATTCAGATCTACATACATGCAGAGGACTTTTGAGTCATGCATGGACTCCAAACCATAGATCCATACTTCTAGAGCTCAATCCCTACGTAAAGTTGCAAACTTTACGTATAACTAAAGAGATCTAGGCTCAAAACACACTAGGGTTTGGTTTAAGGACAAAAGGGCTTCACCAACTACTCATCTTCTAATGCTTTATGACATACTGGACCATCCGATATGAAGTGGAAACAATAGATCTAAGCCCCCAACTCGAATTAGGTCTCAATCAACCATAAAACCCCCAAATCTCATAACAAAATAGATCTAGATGCAAAGGAGGGAAAATGGCAGCTTATTACCTCCAAGATGAACACAAACTGAAGTAGATCTCGGATCTACACCTCTCCTTTGAAGCAACCTTCTTGATCTTCAAAAACTTAACAAAAAAGTGAAACTGATCAAAATCTGGAAATGAGTGCGAAGGTCGGATGCGAACGTTCTCGGTGCGAGAGTGAGCTTTGGTGCGAGAGATAGGCATGCAAGAGGATTCGCTGCGAATGTAGGAACTACGAAGGGAGGGTTTGCTCCGAAAATGTGAGGCTCGCTGCGAAGGTTCTCGGATAAGATGCAAACCTAGCCGGTTAGAAGCGAAAGTCTCCGGATAGATGCGAAAGTGGACGAGACATGAAAAAGTGCCCAAATCAAGTGCGAAGATGAGGCTCGTAGGTGGGTTAAGAGGTTCTCAACTTGGAAGAGGATCCGAATACCTGCGAGGGTTTGTAGGTGAACAGTAACCTGCGAACCTCCATGACCCTTTTTGGTTTCCTTCTTCCATTTTTAGCTGTTTTCGACTAATGGAAGGTTTGGGATGGTATGGATGTTCATAGAAAAGTTGGAAAATGTGATTTTAATTACCAAGAGAGATTAGGATAAATTTGGGAGGGATTGGGATATATTTGGGAGAGATTGAGCTAGAGGGAGAGAGATTGTGTTTGTAGCCTGCGTTATGGTTTTTTGTTTTCCACGTAGTGTTAAGATTATGATACACCGTGTTATGAGTGTTATCGATCCCCAAAGGATCCATAGTTGTGTTTACGAAGTTATGCTTCTCACCCTATTTAGGTTTTAGATGTTTAAACATATGAAACTTCCGAGTGATTGTCACATCCCCAAACCAGACGGCGGAAACGTCCGGGGGTGGAGGACTTCATATGTAGTATCACAACACATGCATCATAGTAATGAAAGTACAAACAACCATTGTATTTAAAAGTATAATATTTACATGTGTTCAATCATTGTATATTGAAACCAAAATAGTTATACAAAAGAAGAAGATAAGACTCATATACGGGGGTATGAACTCACATTATAGGTGGTAATTCGGACAGAGTTTCATTTCACGAAAAGGAGTTTATTTGCTGAGAAACCAGCTCAAATCGGGCAGAGTTTTGACAGGAGAGAGCTTACTTCTCGGGAATTTCGGGGCTTCAAAGCTTGCTTTGGGCTCGAGTCTTGATACCGGGGCTTTAAGGGTTGTATATGAGCTTAGGGGAGTGGAAAATGTGAAAGATAATAATTTTTGGGGTGAAAAAGTGAAAATTTTCAGAAGCCCTCGCATGCTATATATAGTCCGAAGGTTCGGACCCGAAGCTGCACGAAGGTGACACGCGTCTGACAGGTAGCGAGGCGAGGGGGCTTCTTCGGACCGGAGGCTCGCTATTGGCTGGCTCGGATTGGACCAACCCTCGGTCCAATGGGAAGGAGACACGTGCGAAGGAGATGGTCCAAGGTGTATGCGAGGGGTGTCTCCGGGGTGTCTCTATGCGAAGTTGTCTGCTTCTTAGTGGACCTCGGCTGTAGTCCAATCAGGAGGTGCCACGTATGGGTTCAGTCCACTCAGCAGCTGCCACGTGCGAGGGTGACGTGCCATGCGAATTTTCCCGGTTTTATCCCATTTTTTCTTTATTTTTGTGCCAAACTTGCGAAAATCATAACGTTTGCATAGAAGCTCCGTTTTTTACGTTCTTTATATGCACGCGTAGGTAAAATTATACTCTACGGCTTTCGTTTAGATGTCGTCGGCTAATTTTGAATTTATTTTTAATATTATTATTTTAAACAGACCAGGACGGGAATCCATTATAAATTCATAACTTCTTCATACGACGTCCGTTTTTGTCTGTTTTTTTACAATCGACTTAATCCCTGGAGCTACCCCTGTAGCCAAATTGTCACACCCCCAAACCTGAACGGCGGAAACGTTCGGGGGCGGATGACTTCATCTGGTAACGTAAAAAATGAATACATAGTAAAGAAAGCAATACAACCATCATATATATAATTGAAAGTTTACATTTGTCAAAAGTTACATGTTCAAAACAATTACAATATGATGTGAAAATATGAGATTAAACTGGCGCCGCAGCATCCCTTCTTCAAGAGCATATTAATACCTGAAATTACTGAATCCATGGGACATACAAGTAATTTTGAAAGAGTAGATCAACATTTAAGCTGGTGACTTTCATAAGTATTAAATGACAATGTTTGTATGAAATGAAATGTTTTGTCCTTTTTTGTTTGTTTCTAGAAAATCCTATATTTTCTACTAGTATAAAAGTAGCCTTCTCTCAAGACCAATGTTTGTTTCTAAAAATGTATGTAAGTGTAAAATAACCAATATGTTTGAAAACCTCGTAAATCAATGCATTTTTAATACCCCATGTGAGTTTTATAACCATACTATTGACTCGGAATGCCTATACACAACGTTCTTCAGGCGTTGCAATGTTATGACGTTTGTCACCCCAAATGATGGACTGTAGCTAACAGTCAAGGTGCGGGTTGTCAAGCCCGTATAGATCTATACACAAACACCATGCTCCCCCTCCAAGGGATTCTGGTATACAATACAGGACATGAAATGTGTAGTCGAACGTACGTGAAGTTAATGTCTCACAAACCGTGGTATAAAAACAGATTTACGTGTTAAAATGTTCGTTTGTTCTTGTATATGAAAGTGACATCTTGAAAATCGTGTTTCTAGTATGTAAAAGTTAGCAATATCCTCATAAAACTATACCTATTATAGCTTTCTAAAAGTGTGTCTCGTTTGTTTAGAAATATCTAGAAAAGGTATCACTTGTTATGAAAGTATAGATTTTTGTAGAGCCTAAGATAGACAAGTATACATATAATCTAAGAAAATGTTTAGTTTATACATGCATTACAACAATTTATATTTCAAAAGATGGAATGCTATTATAACATGTTTTATATACGAGAGTTCCCTATAAAGTTTATAAATCACATATGATTTGGTTAAATAAAAGCATATAATAATTCTTTATATAACACACGATGATACTCGTGTGTTTTACTTGTATTCCCACCCTTGAAAGCATATAAAAGCATTTATAGAACATTTAAAAGGTTAATTAAGGGGTATGAACTCACTTGAAAGTTTGAAGAAAGCGAGATGGAAACCGGGCAGAGTTTCGTCTCGAGAAACGGATTTTTCTCGGGAATCTCGGGAGTAAAAACGACCTTCGGGACTTGAGTAAAATGACCAGGGCTTCGGGTTAGAACGGGCACGGAAAATGAGGCAAGAACACACAAGAAAGGAGAGAAATGGAGCCCTTTCTTCGGAACCCTCGCATCCCTTTTATAGGGGCTGGAACCGCCTCGGTACGCAGGGCGTACGAGGGTACGCGAGGCGTACGCGTACGTCATGCATGACCGAGTCCTCGACTGCCTCGAACTTCGAATGGGACAAGGCTACTTCGCATAGACTGGGACGTGGACGATCCGAGGCCTAGGCCTTGAGTACGCGGGGCGTACGAGGGTACGCAGGGCGTACTTCGGCCCTATCTGCTGACTCCCTTCGGATAATACCAAACATTTATAATTAAATTTATATTTAATTTAATTAATAAACTTCTAAAATTCTTATCTTCTTCATACGAATTCCGTTTTCGATGGTCTTTATATCCACGCGTAGGTGAGACTACGCTCTACAACTTTCGTTTAGACTCCGTCGGCAAATTTTGAAATTATTTTTATTATTTATTTTTAAAAGGGTCGTGTTTAAGGAATTTCTTTAGAAATTCATAACTTCTTTATCTGACGTTGGTTTTTGCCAGACTTTTTACCGCTGAATTACCATTGTTGAGATCTTCGATTCTCGTTTAGGTCATTCCGGCCAAAAGTCGCTCGATCTCCGATTCGAGTTTTTAGCTGTCTGTCGCTATGCCGAATTTGGAAAAATCATAACTTCAACATACAAAGTCGGATTTGGGCGTTCTTTTTACGTACGATCATGGTTTAATGACATTAAACATAGTACGAATTTAAATAGAAACTTTTTGGACATTTTATTATCAAAGTTAATTTCATTAACTCAAAGGTGGTTACAATACTTGACTTTTTAGGTCATTACAAAGAGTTGAAATATCGGGTTGTCATACAAATCCCCCTATCGTCTTGCACCTTCTGAAATGTAGGAATTATCCAGCCAACTTAACGAACTCCTAAGCAAAGGTTTCATAAGACCAAGCTTCTCACCTTGGGGAGCACCGATTTTGTTCGTAAAGAAGAAGGATGGATCATTCCGCATGTGTATAGACTACCACGAGCTGAATAAACTTACCATCAAGAATCGATACCCTCTTCCTCGCATTGACGATCTGTTTGACCAACTTCAAGGGGCGAACTACTTCTCGAAGATAGACTTAAGATCCGAGTATCACCAGTTACGAATTTTGGAGGAAGACGTTCCCAAAACCGGTTCAGGAATCGTTATTGTCATTACGAGTTTATAATGATGCCATTCGGATTGACGAATGCACCTGCAGTGTTCATGGACCTAATGAACAAAGTGTGTCGTCCATTCTTGGACAAATTCATTATAGTCCTCATTGATGATATCCTTATCTACTCAAAAAACAAAGAGGAACGTGGTCAACCTCTTCATCAAATACTACAAACTCTTAGATCAGAGAAGCTCTATGCGAAGTTTTCAAAATGTGAATTTTGGATCAGGAAGGTAGATTTCCTAGGTTACGTGGTCAGTTCAGAAGGAATACATGTTGACCCTTCCAAAATAAAGGCAATTGAAAACTGGTCAGCACCCAAAACACCTACAGAAATACGTCAATTCTTAGGTCTTGCTGGCTATTATCGTAGATTCATTCAAAATTTCTCTCGAATAGCTAAGCCTCTTACTACTCTAACCCAAAAGGGTGTAACCTTTAGCTGGGGAGAAAAGCAAGAAAAAGCGTTCCAAACGCTGAAGCAAGCCTTGTGTAGTCCACCAATCCTGTCTCTCACTGAAGGGACAGAGGATTTTGTAGTATATTGTGATGCTTCTAATCAAGGACTTGGATGTGTTCTTATGCAAAGAGGAAAGGTTATATCCTATGCCTCAAGATAGCTAAAGACACATGAAGTCAACTATACAACAGATGACCTTGAACTAGGAGCAGTGGTGTTTGCTCTGAAGATCTGGAGACATTACTTATATGGCACGAAATGCACAATATTCGCGGACCATAAAAGTCTCCAACACATCTTTGATCAGAAAGAGCTGAACATGAGACAACAACGATGGGTGGAGCTACTGAACGATTATGAGTGTGAAATTCTTTATCACCCTGGTAAAGAAAATGTAGTAGCTGATGCCCTTAGTAGAAAAGAATACTCGGGACACCGAGTAAAGTCATTGACCATGACAATCCATTCGCATCTGTCCACACAGATCAAGGAAGCTCAACTTGAAGCCTTGAAACCCGAAAACATGGCAGGTGAAACCCCGAGAGGAATGGATAAGAACTTCGAAGTCAGGGATGATGGAGTCTATTATTTCATGAACCGGATCTGGACACCAAAGTTCGGTGGTTACAGAGATGTGGTTATGAATGAAGCACACAAAACCCGATACTCCATCCACCCAGGTTCAGACAAGATGTATCTGGAACTTAAGAAATTATATTGGTGGCCTAACATGAAGGCCGAAATCGCTACCTTTATGGGCAAGTGCCTTACTTGCGCCAAAATTAAGGTAGAATACCAGAAACCTACAGGTTTATTACAACAACCTGAAATCCCTGAATGGAAGTGGGAGCGGATTATAATGGATTTCATAACCAAGTTACCCAAGACATCAAGTGGTTATGATACTATTTGGGTAATCGTCGATAGATTAACCAAGTCCGCACACTTCTTACCCATCAAGGAGACTGACAAGATGGAGAAGCTAACAAGAACATACCTCAAGGAGATTGTTAGACTGCATAGTGTGCCAATATCTATTATTTCGGACCGAGATAGTAGATTCACCTCTCATTTTTGGTAGTCTTTACAAAACTCTCTGGGAACTAGGCTAGACATGAGTACAGCCTACCATCCGCAAACCGATGGACAAAGTGAGAGGACGATTCAAACGTTAGAAGATATGTTACAAGCTTGCGTGATAGACTTTGGAAAGGCATGGGATATTCATTTACCCCTTGTTGAGTTCTCTTATAACAACAGTTATCACACTAGCATAAAAGCTGCTCCGTTTGAAGCCCTCTATGGCCACAAGTGCAGATCCCCTATGTGTTGGGCTGAAGTGGGTGACACGCATCTAGCTAGAGGTCAAACTCCTGACAGTGCTCTCACTGGTCCAGAAATTATTCGGGAAACTACCGAGAAGATCGTACAAATTCGGGAGCGACTTAAAGCTTCCAGAGATAGACAGAAAAGCTACGCTGACAAGAGGAGAAAACCCTTGGAATTCCAGGTCGGTGACCGCGTTTTGTTAAAGGTCTCACCCTGGAAAGGCATGATGCGCTTTGGAAAGCGTGACAAACTGAATCCAAGGTACATAGGACCATTCGAGATTCTTGCCCGAATCGGCCTTGTAGCTTACAAACTTCGATTACCCCAAGAACTAAGTAACATTCATTCTACCTTCCACGTTTCAAACTTGAAAAAGTGCCTATCCGACGAGACTCTTGTGATACCACTCGAGGAAATCGAGTTAAACGAAAGTCTCAATTTTGTGGAAGAACCCGTAGAGATACTAGACAGGGAAGTTAAGAAAACCAAACAAAGCCGCATCCCGATAGTGAAGGTCCGCTGGAATGCAAAGCGGGGACCTGAATTCACTTGGGAGCGGGAGGATCAAATGCAACAGAAATACTCACATCTTTTTCCCTAGTCTATCTGTAAAGTAAAGACGAAATTCTCTCTAACGGTGGGATAATGTAACAAACTGTTATTTCAAACCTATGTAATAGTGTAGGTCAATTTGTACTTCTTTTTAAATTAATAAAGAGAAATTTTGGCATACCGTGTATATTTACATAATTGACCATCAAAAATAAATTATTAAATAATCTCAATTGGGATGAACCAAGTGATAGAGATTGTAACAAGGTTTCCAAAAATATAAAGAACACTAAAATCCGAGTTATAAGGAAGAAGTTATGACCAATCGAAAATCCGCGACAAAACTGGCAAAACGATGTTCAGTGTAAAAACTGAATTTTTAATAAAAGGCTTTTTAGCCATAACAATCAAAATGAAAGTTGTAGTTTATGTTAAACCGAAAACTTTCATAAAAAGAACACCAAAATCTGACTTCGTATGAGGAAGTTATGATTTTTCTAAGCTTTCGTGTAGCAGTGTACAGCTACAAACTCGAAATAAAGATCGAATGGTTTTTAGCCGACACAACCTAAACGAGAATTGAAGGTCTCGTCATTAGTAGTACAATGGTAAAAAGACAGACAAAAACGGACGTCGTATGAAGAAGTTATGAATTTATAATGGATTCTCGTCCCGGTCTGTTTTTTACCGTTGTACTACTAATGACGAGACCTTCAATTCTCATTTAGGTTGTGTCGGCTAAAAACCATTCGATCTTTATTTCGAGTTTGTAGCTGTACACTGCTACACTAAAGCTTAGAAAAATCATAACTTCCTCATACGAAGTCAGATTTTGGTGTTCTTTTTATGAAAGTTTTCGGTTTAACATAAAATACAACTTTCATTTAGATAGTTAAGCCTAAAAAGCCTTTTATTAAAAATTCGGTTTTTACACTGAACATCGTTTTGCCGGTTTTGTCGTGGATTTTCGATTGGTCATAACTTCTTCGTTATAACTCAGATTTTAGTGTTCTTTATATTTTTGGAAACCTTATTACAATCTCTATCACTTGGTTCATCCCAATTGAGATTATCTAATAATTTATTTTTGAGGGTCAATTATGTAAATATACACAGTATGCCAAAATTTCTCTTTATTAATTTAAAAAGAAGTACAAATTGACCTACACTATTACATAGGTTTGAAATAACGGTTTGTTATAGTGATACTCTGTACAAAAATGGCAAGTTATACATTAGGAAACATAACATAAACCCTAACATACTAGTACAAATTGAGTTGACCGGTTTAACTTTATTTGACTAAAATTTGATGGTTGTCACACGTAGGTTCATCTTGAACTCTATGGGTATCTGAAGATGTCCTTTTTTTACTCATCTTAATCTTCATCTATCTTCGTATGGATTTACGAGCTATGCGTTTCATCTTCGCTCCTCCTGGAACTTAACGGTAAGCAATATTCATGGGTGGTAGGGAAGATGCAACTGATTCTGTATCTTCCATAGGCTCACTTTATTTCTTTGGTTCGCTTTCTTCTTGTTCGTTGGAAGGTAAAGGTGCTCCATCTTCTGATGGTATCGGGTTAAAATTAGTTGGATTCATGGGGTAGTAAGGATCGCCTGCCAACATAGGGAATGAAACTTCTTCCTCTTCATCCGTATCTTCTGTGGTTATCCATTCTCGTGAATGAGCCATGTCGAATTCCTATACATTTCGGATCACCAAGTTTTTAGTCTATCAAATATTACTTCCAAATAATATAGTACATATGATCTGATCATAACAAAATGTAGCGGTGCACCTACACCTAGTTGCGATAGGATCTATGCACATATAAACTTTAGTTGGAATATTTGATCTAATTCCTTGAGATCAAAAACATTTCAGGTGTTAAGGTGTATTCTCAACGCGGGTCTGAGGTGTTGTTTGATTTTATGAAGCAAAAAATTCATGAAGTCTGCGGACTACCTGTGCAACCCTCTGCAGTAGAAATAGGTGGACCAAACGGCTGTAGATTGTAATAAGAATCGTGTTTGTTTTTTTAATACATAAAATTAATTTAATAATGTATAACGTTTCAGCAAGAATTAATGATATTTCATTAAAAAATAATGATATTTCAACAAAAAAATAAATAAAGATATTTTAGTGAAAAGTAATGATATTTCATCAAGAAATTAACATTATTCAATATAAAAAAATGAAAGAAATCAACAAGAATAAACCAAAAAAAAACAAAAAGGTGAAACAAAATTTCAACATCATATAATCAAAATTTCAGCAAGAAAAAAAAGGTTGGAAGAGGTTGGTAGAGGCAATACAAATGTTGCGCCAAACAGAGCACGCGCAGAGGTTTTTGACTCTAAAGACTTCTAAAAAACAAACAACTATGAGATGAAAAGTGTTGCGCGTGCGCTTCACTGCGCACCAATAAGATGTCTGAAGAGGTTTTTTCCAAAAAAAAAAATAACACCTGAGTCTTCATATATGACTCTATATTTATTATTTGTTGTATTCATGCTTTATTAATTATTGTTTGTTACTTCAGGTCTAGCTAATAAGGCACTGGCTAGTCAGGATAGTTGGAGGGCAGAATCATTTTAACATATAGCAATTCTGAAAGCCAACAACCCAAAGCGACGTGTCTATCCTGTCACCGCTCCCGTAAGTAGTCATGCGGTATATAATTAATAATACTTTTTTATTCTAGGCTAAGGGATATACCTAAAACCAAGAGAGTAAGCCCTAAACTATTTTCGTGCTATCGTAAGAAAGTACTAGTTCACTATAGTTAATAGCTCTGATACCAATCTGTCACACCCCAATCGGTGGCGGAATCACCGGGCAATGTAACATCATCTTTGTATAATAGTTATATAACATACATTGAATAGTACAAAAGAATTTTATAAACTACATACTTTTATTGATGTTGGAAAGTTATATTATTCTTATTTAAATAGTATTCGGATTATCGCACACTTACTTATATATATATATATATATATATGTGTGTGTGTGTGTGTGTGTGTGTCTGTGTGTGTGTGTGTTTGTGTGTGTGTGTGTTTCATTTGAACAGAGAGGATAACAATAAAACTTCTCCTGTTCGAGTAACTTTCCAGCTTATCAAGTTCCTAAAAACCTATGCATTTTGAGAATACTTCAACATAAAGTCGGCGAGTCCATAGGTTTTGACTCCAAGTTAAATAGTAATTTTTCCAAATTCAAAAGTACAAAACTTAGTTTAAAAATATCTTTCAAATTCATACTTATCTTTAACATATTTTATATATCCTCGGCATACTTACTTACCAAATAAGTTATATACCTAAAATCTCCATATACTTATATTAATGAAGGTTACTAAGCATAAATCCTATTTCAATTCTATACGAGTATATACACTTGGTATAAATGTTTTACTTAATGAATAAGTAAAATACCTAAAAGATCCTTGTGCCTAGAGTATAAGTATTGGAGAAACGTATACTTAACATTAATACTTGTATAACGATAAAGTATAATGTTTTGAACAATTTGCTACCATGAGTCCGTAACCGCTGCTATGACAAAAAAAACCTCTAACAAAATAAAACCCACCAATGATTCCACGAAGAATTACCACTATTGATAAAATGAAACCCGAGATACCACGAAGGATTTCCCCAGCACCACCGTGTGGTTCATCGACGCCAGATCACAAAAAAATAAAATAAAAGGATAGATCGTCACTCACTAAAGTTGGGTTGTAGCTAACAACCACGAGTGGGGTTGTTAACCCGTATATTATTCATACACGACTTCCTCGCTCACACGGGATTAACTGTTATAGGTCAGAGGACTTCCCCTAAGATCCCCAATCTTAGTTGATGAATACAATAGCTCATGTAGACTTTTTCGGCTTCCTATTTTTCTAACAGCAAAAGCATATTCGTGTCTAAAACCCTAAGTTACTAGACTATGCTTTTAAACATTACTCCTAATTCCATAATATTTAGGTAGTACAACAACTATAACTCGAAGTGAAACCAGGTTTTATCTTAACATAAAACCAATAATAACAACATACTTAACAATTAGTATATAGAACATCCGAATATAAGTCCGGTACTATATCGCACATTATATATATATATATATATATATATATATATATATATAACTGAATATAACTTCGGGGCTATATTAATAACATTTAGACTAACAACATGCTAACAAGTTTAAGAAAGTTAATTAATGACTTCAGAATATCATATATATTCTACGTATATATCATAGAAAACAAATATATCCCAGTTAGTTTAACTATCTACGTTGATACGATTATAGTATCATATATACATAGTATTCACTTGTATATTTGGCATGCATTTTTCGCCCAAAAACATTAAAAGGTTGGGCCGTGAAACTCACTTTAGTAGCATTATTTAATGGAATCTCACAAGAAACGGTTAGCGGTTCGTGATCGTCGGACTTGCGAAGCGAAATGCCTTTAGCAAACGAGAGAGAGGGAAAGGAAATCTGGTGTAAGAAAGCTTAGGTTCGAACTTTCTACTTATAGGCTGATTTTGACTCTCTCGCATAGTGAGCCACACATGCTCACATCGTGAGCCATGGCTAGTCACCTCGTAGACTTGCCACTTGCGCTTCTAGCTCCGGAAAGTGTTCGTTTGACTCCTCACGTCTTGAGCAAACATGCTCACCTCGTGAGCCTTAAATGTAGACTTTCTATCTGTATTCTAGCCTTGAAAATTATCCTTTTGACTCCTCACGTGGTGAGAAGTCATACTCACATCATGAGCCCTAACAGATTAGGGTTCCTACCATGTGTCATGCTGTGACACCAGTCAAATTTAGGTCAAAAATAAAGTGATCAATAATCGTGATTGGGATGAACCAAATGGTAGAGATTGTAACAAGGTTTCCAAAAATATAAAGAACACTAAGATCCGAGTTATAACGAAGAAGTTATGACCAATCGAAGATCCGCGACAAAATCGGTAAAACACTGTTCAGTGTAAAAACTGAATTTTCAATAAACGGCTTTTTAGCCTTAACAATCTAAATGACATATTTAGTTTATGTTAAACCGAGAACTTTCATAAAAAGAACGCCAAAATCTGACTTCGTATGAAAAAGTTATGATTTTTCTAAGTTTCAGTATAACAATGTACAACTAAAAACTCAAAACAAAGATCGAGTGATTTTTAGCCGACACAACCTAAACGATAATTGAAGGTCTCGTCAATAGTAGTACAACGGTAAAAAGACAGACAAAAACGGACGTCGGATAAAGAAGTTATGAATTTTTAACAGATTTTCCTGTCCCGGTCTGTTAAAAATAATAATATTATAAATAATATCAAAATTAGCTGACGAAGTTACGAAAGTCATAGAGTATAATTTTACCTACGCTTTCATATAAAGAACGTCAAAAACAGAGTTCGTATGCGAAACTAATGAATTTCGGAAGTTTTTGGCACAAAAATCGAAAAATATTGAAAACCGGGAAAAATCGCATGGTCATGCTTCTGCCACATCACCTCGCATGCAAGGCGTCCCCGTGTCAGACACATGTTCGCCGCTGATTGGACCGAAGCTGTGCGTGGCGCCTCCTGATTGGACCGAAGTTAGGCCCACTCCTGATCCGACATGCGCCTCGCACCGTGGCTGCTGACTCCTCCTCCCCCTCGCATGCGAAGCTGCCACCTGCCATCTCCCTCACCACTTGTCCGAACACGCGTCGCACCCTCCTTGCTTCGGATCCAAGGCTGCGGACTATATATAGGGTGCGAGACTCTTCGGTTCTTAACTCATTTTTACCTTAAATTTCACCCTTTTTTCACATTTTTCACCCCTTTAAACTTCGTTACAACCTCCCGAAGCCCTGATATCATATTTAACACTCGAAGCAAGCCCCGAAGCCCCTGAATTCTCAAGAAGCTAACCTCTTTCCAGTCGAAGTGTTTCCTGCATAAAGCCCGTTTTTACTTAAAAACTCGCGGTTTCTTCCAGAAAGATCATCTATAGAAACGAAACGCTGCTTAAATCACCACTTATCAGGTGAGTTCATACCCTATAATTTACCTTTTTAATGGTTTTTAAATGCTTTTTAAGGAGGGAATACAAGTTGAACACAGTCTAAATTGTGTTAATAATTGTATGTTATAATACTCACACAAAGGATTTCCTTATGCTTTTAAGGATTTCCAAATACTTCCAAAATGACTTAAAGCCATGTTAAATCTTTAAAGTCATGTGAACTCTTTTATTACTGTTAAATTCTTTGAAAAAGGTTTTATAAAATATTTCAAATTATAAATATCAATATCATATTCATATATGTATAAGAATATAAATAAAATCTAAAGGGGCTGAGGACTAAAAAGTTGTCTTATCTCGTTTTCCTTATTTGGATGTGGATTTTAGGTGAGGTTAATTGTATGAAAGTCGTTTCCTTCTTAATTATATACATTATACATATAGGAATATAAAAGGTTACTTCAGTTGGTAACATTACCTTTGTATCATGTTGAGCAAAGAGGTACGTTCAGGAGAGAACATGCTAATCACGTAGAACATAAAAATTATAATAGGTATAATTTATGATTCAAAACTAAATATACAAGTATGATTCACAATGGTATACTTTTTATTCCAAGGAAATTACTAACGATTAATTTATCTATATCAGGATATGTATAATAATACTTTTAGTATATGGATAATATATTAAAGAAGTAATAATACATCATACCGGGTTTGCATTAACAAGGGTACAATACAACGTACCAGGGTTAGCAATCACGGGGTAATAATACATCATATCGGGTTTGCATTAACAAGGGTACTATACAACGTACCAGGGTTAGCAATCACGGGGTAATAATACATCGTAATCTCGTTGAAACAATAATTTGTGAGACTCTTCATGGTATACTTATCTAAGTACGACCTTAAAACCTGACTTATTAACTAGAATCTCCTGGAAGGAGAGCGTGAATTTGTGTATAGATCTATATGGAACTGACAATCCCACACCTTCACTATTCACTACAGTTTGGCCGACAGGCCTAGGGTGACAAATGCCATATCGTTTCCGACGCCTATAGAACATCACATAAGGCACATCAGTCATATTAGTATGGTTAATAGAACTCACATGGAAAAAAAGAGTAAATTACTTAGTAATATACTTCTCTTAAAACAGTAAGAAAAGATAATTACATCCTGACCAAATATACCTTCTGTTAGTTTTTACTTACAGTAAAAACTACGTATCATGAAATCAAAGTGTGGCAAATATACTTGTACTTATGGTTTTGGAACATTTAAAACCACAAAGAAGTATTATGGATAATATAATATTTTCCAAGATTAATACTAGTGTTTTACTGTAGAACGGATATAACTAAGAATACGTTTACAAATGAAACGGTTTATGGGATTAAACTACTTTTTCAAATGAAACGATTTATGGGATTAAACTAGTTTTACAAATGAAACGGTTTATGGGATTAAACTACTTTTACAAATGAAACGGTTTATGGGATTAAACTACTTTTACAATTGGAACTTTGTCATTCACCATCTGTAAACTAGTATAACATAAAGGACCTTTAGTGGTTGATTATGTAATTCCTTAGTTTTTACATCAGAGTTATACATAAGTAATATCCGATTGACAGTGAAATGTATGACTTCTGCCTTACTTCTTGTTCTTTGTTTGGTTGTGGGCTTAGGGAAGATACACCCATTTAACTGTCCGTGCGATATTCGATTATATAATTAATATAAACTAAGTAATTTTAGAGGGAACTATTGAGGTTATCAGTTTATCACCTCAGGAAATATAGGATTTTCTGGAGGAACCAACGAACTTTTCCTAGAACTTAGAGTATACTTTATAGAACTAAAATACTTACGAACTCACCAGCTTAAATGTTGATCCACTCTTTCAAAATAACTTGTATTCTCAGGAATCCAGTAGATAGGTACACTCCCAAAGCTTTTGAGAAGACTACCTAATACCATACTACGACTCTTGTCTTCTACTGTACCGAATTTGGTGTTTGAGTATGTAATGTTTAAACATTTATGTAAAACTTATACTTATTAATGCAATGGTTGTTTGTACTTTGATTACTGTATTGCATGTGTTGTGATACTTATATGAAGTCCTCCACCCTCGAACGTTTCCGCCGTTCTGGTTTGGGGGTGTGACAGATTGGTATTAGAGCATTGTTTATAGTGAACTCAGTATATCAGTCATAAAACATATACAACTATAAACCCATTGGGATAAAAACACTCTGACCAAGAGTTATACTTTAAAAATATAACAATATATTATAAAAGTATAAGTACATGCAGAATATATATACTAGAATGAGTATCACAAGAGGAATAAAACAAAAGTGTTTGGATGTTTGATATTACAGTTAAACCTGGACAGTTATGTAATCATATATGGGATCAATATAGCCTGATCAATTATATTTATTTGAGATATGACCAACATGTGTTTAGGAGTGATTGTAGCGTTGCAACAAGTCTAAAACTTACCTAGGTACCAGAAGAATTCTAGAACAAAACATAAAGGTTAAAATACTATAGGAGTATTTTACGATGCTATAACAAGAAAACTTAAAACTTAAAAACTTCTTATATCAAGAAGTCCAAGAATCAAACTTATAATTAAAATACCATGGAAGTATTTTAAATAAACTTTTGGCAAATGTTAAAAAGATTTTCTCTGGTACGTCTATAATTACTAAGTGGATACGTTAAAGTTATATATAGTTGATATTTTATAGACTTAGAACATGTGATTTTCACTCTACTTCCTTATCCTTGTTTGGATGTGGTTTTAGAGTAGGATTACTTATTCGAAGGTCTATTTGATCTAGATTATATATAATCGGTACACACCATGTGATTATAGAAGAACCAGAAAGGATCACCTTCATAAAAATTTAAATTTTCTCGTAGATTCTTTAGACATTCCCATTCTCGTATAAACCCCTTAGATAAATGTAGTCACTCCAACAATCAATAGAAGAGTCAAGGAGGATCCAACAGAATTTCATTAAGAGAATTCTTAGATAGAAACAGATGAGAAGTAAAGAAACTATATAAATCATTTAGTGCCCTTACCCTATTAAGGACACCAATGAGAGATTCACATGAACTTCCGAGATTCAAAATCTTCATTACGAAATAATGGGGATCAGTATGAGAATCGGAAGTAAGACAGCTTGGGAATTCAATATACCTATAGAGGAGAAGGAAACCCTATAGATACCAGGAGAGAACAAATCATTACCGCCCATAATAGAACTAAGAACGGAGGAAAACCACGCATGATTCATGTGAAGCTTTTAAGCGCCTTTTCATCTAGGTAATAACTAATAAATAATACAACCTAGTGAGTTAGTGTTTACATTACTCACATTAGGTTTTGAGCTTATCTTATTTTCCTGTTACGGATAATAACAATAAATCGGATCACGACATCTCAATTGATACTGATTACTTCTCAAATTCATAAGTCTATTTTATGTAGACACTGTTATGAGTTGTTTTCAAATATTTTCGAAAGTTGGAAAACGATATCCACGAATCGAAAGTAACTTAGTTCGGATGACACTCGGTTCATTCTAGAAACTTATTTCTGCTCCTTACCAAGACTGCATCATAGGGATGCAGGTCTAATCAATGAGAACAATATAACAAAACGAAAGATTTATATGTAGATACAAATGATTAGAATACATCTAGAGCCAACGATAGTCGCTCACGAGCACATTTTCTTATCATGTAACAGAATCATGCCTCCGAAGAAACATAACCAACCCACCATTAAAACACCAATCCTTCAAATAGATGCGGCTACGTTTCAAGCTGCAGTCACAACAGCTATAGCAGCGATCATGGCACACCTTAATGCTAACAACGTAAATGTTAGTGGTAATACTATCGTCAACCCCGATCATGGTAATGACCAAGTACAGCAACGAGTACCTATTTGTAAGGACACTTCGAACCTTAAGCCTAATATCCTGAAACGAAAGTTCGAGAACAACAAAGGGAGTTGTACAACTCAAGAACCTAAAAGAGGGCAACGAACTTGGGCAGGTAATACCCCCATCAGCCCTGTTATTCCAGCACCGACCACGCCATACTTAGGAAACCTCCCACACTACAACAAGTGCAACTACCATCATCATGGAGGTTGCCGAGAGCTGCATTGCAATAGATGCAAACATGAAGGGGCACACTGCCCGCGTCTGTAGAACCCCGATTGAGTTCATCACTTCAACTACCAATGTTGAAACCGTTCCAATATGTCACCTTTGTGGTGAAATAGGACATTACAAGAGGGACTGTCCAACAGAGAAGAACGACGGGGGAGCAGGAGGAGTTTGACCCCAATGCATGGGAAGGTATCAAAGAACCCTGCTATATTTTTGGTATGCTTCCAAACCCCAATAATTATCTATAATTATGATTACTCTCTCATTCAAATTAAATCACAGCATTCATATAAAATTTGAAACGCTAACAGGTAAGTTATGATGACTTAGTGTATACATAAGGGTCATTTATAATTAAGATTTGTAGACTTAGAGTGAGTAATCCCGCCTCATTTCATGTTCCTTGTTTGATTGTTGATTTAAGGTGGGGTTGCTCAATCAAAGGTCTTACCAATCTTAATTATACATGACTTTTATACACCAAGCGATTATAAAGAGACCTAGTACGGATCATTCATGAAAGTTCATAATTTCAAATTATCAGAATCATCGTATTGGTAGTACCCGCCAATTTCGAATCAAAAAGGGGATTCCTAACAGTAATAACAAAATAAAATCGGAAGTGTTGAAAACTTAGGTGTATATGATGGTTCATCATCCTAGTAATCATTCCTCCCAGAATGACTTAATATCTATTTCGTCGAGAAAATTCCGACATCCTCATTCGACATGGTTTGGCCTGGCCCTTACCATGTGAAAATTCTTATGTTGTGTAAGAGAACTTTTTCCTTAATCAGCCATAAGATGAAAATTTTCCAATCCATAACACAAACTCTTAGGTTTTCTTTCATTTCAAAACTTCAGAAGTACCCATGCGAAGGGCACCACGCCCTTCTATCCTACTCAGTAGACAGGAAACTTCAAACGAAAAGCATCGAGGTAGTCTTAGAAGTTAGTAACCATCGAAGTACCCCTAATAGATCTCATAGGAAAATCATTGTACCGCAGGTCAAATTCAAGAATAGAGACCAAGAAATCGTTAGGTTAATCTATCGCTGCTAGGTGTATACACGAGAGTGGTATATAATTTAAACTTAACAAGATTTAGGATGTGTAATTTCGCCCTATCTCATGTTCCTTGTTTGGTTGTGGACCTGGGACAGAGTCACCCATCCGAACATTTTGTAAAATCTAAATTATATACAACTTGTATACACGAGGTGATGGTGGATGAGCCAAGTATGAGTCTTATCATGAAATTTGAAGCAAAAGCCGCAGGCTTACTACAAAAACCGGAGATACCTGAGTGGAAGTGGTAGCGGATTACAATGGGCTTTATAATCAAATTACCAAGGCAACAGGTTCACTTGATGCCATTTTGGGTGATCGTTGATGGATTAGCCAGGTCCGCACGCTTACTATAGTTTTGAGGAAACATGCAAATGGAGAAGATAACTAGAACGTGTGTTAGAGAGATTATTCAGAGTGCACGGTGTTCCAATATTTGTTATCTCCATCGAGATAACAGAATCATCTCCCAATTCATGCAGTCACTTCAGAAATCTCTGGGAACTAGAGTAGTCCTGAGCATATGTGATCGACTATGGTAAAGTATGGGATACCCATTTACCAATTAGTTGAGTCCTTTACCATGCTAGCATTAAAGTTGCTCCATTCGAAACCTTCTGTAGTCAAAAGTGTAGATCCTATCTGCACTGGACTAAAGTTGGTAACACACAACTAGCTAGTGGTCAAATTTCCACACAACACCTTCGTTGGACCAGAATTATTCCAAGAGACTACCAAAAAGAGAATATGAATCAGGAAGCGACATAAAGCTTCTAGAGTTAATCAGAGAAGCTACGGCTTCGATAAGAGAAAACCCTTGGAATTCTAGGTTGATGACCTTGTCATATGAAAGTCTCACCGTGGAAGGGCAGGATACGCTTGAGAGAGCATGGAATACTAAATCCAAGTTACAAAGGACCATTCGATATTCTTATCAGAATCGGTCTTGTAGCTTGTAAATTTAAACTACCACAAAAACTTAATAGCATTCATCCCACCTTTCACATATCTAATCTAAAGACGTGTCTATCCGATGAAACACTTCTTATTTCACTTGATGAAATCAGTAAATAAAAGTCTACACTATGTAGAAGAACCAATGAAAATCATGGATAGGGAAATCAAAAGAACCAAGCAAAGTCTTATCTCGTTAGTGAAGGTACGCTAGATTGCAAACCGGGGACCTGAATTCACTTGGGAAAGGGAAGATTAGATAAAACAAAAATATCCACATCTTTCCCCTAGTCCATCAGTATCACTTTTAGACTTAATTTCAGGACGAAATTCCCTCTAACGGGGGGGGGGGGGGGGATAATATGACACCAGTCAAATTTAGGTCAAAAATAAAGTGATCAATAATCGTGATTTGGATGAACCAAGTGGTAGAGATTGTAACAAGGTTTCCAAAAATATAAAGAACACTAAGATCCGAGTTATAACAAAGAAGTTATGACCAATCGAAGATCCGCGACAAAACCGGTAAAACATTGTTCAGTGTAAAAACTGAATTTTCAATAAAAGGCTTTTTAGCCTCCTGATTGGACCGAAGTTTGTCCAACTCCTGATCCGACATGTGCCTCGCACCGTGGCTGCTGACTCCTCCTCCCCCTCGCATGCGAAGCTGCCACCTGCCTTCTCCCTCGCCACCTGTCCGAACACGCATCGCACCCTCCTTGCTTCGGATCCGATGTTGCGGACTATATATAGGGTGCGAGAGTCTCCGGTTCTTAACTCATTTTACCCCAAATTTCACCCTTTTTCAAATTTTTCACCCCTTTAAACTTCCTTACAACCCCCGAAGCCTGATATCATATTTAACACTCGAAGCAAGCCCTGAAGCACCGGAATTCTCGAGAAGCTAACCTCTTTTCCAGTCGAAGTGATTCCCACATAAAGCCCGATTTTTACTCAAAAACTCACAGTTTCTTCGAGATCATCTATAGAAACGAAACGCTGCCCAAATCATCACTTATCAGGTGAGTTCGTACCCCTATAATTTACCTTTTTAATGGTTTTTAAATGCTTTTTAAGGGGGAAATACAAGTTGAACACAGTCTAAATCTATATCTATATCTATATCTATATCTATATCTATATATCTTATAAAGAAGCATTTTTCCTTTCACCACATTCATTTGAAACTTTCATGCATTTTTCCTTTCACCACATTCATTTGAAACTCCCATGACTTTTCAATTTCTTCCTAATAATGGTTATAAGTTGGTTAATAAGATTAAATAAATATCAAACATAAAGTGTAATCATATACAAACTAAATTTTAATATTAAAAAAATATTTTGACATCTACTAATAAAGTTATGTTTTTTAACTTTTAACATATTATACTTATTTTATTAGTTTTAATATATTTTTGGGTGTAAACCATTATCATTTTAAAATTTGAACAATTTGTATAAAATACTTAAATTATAAATTTAAATATAACATTACATAATCAACTTAAATATAAATTTTACTTTAACTTTAAGAACCCAAATAATATTTTGTAAATAGTTAAAAGTGATAAATTTTAGTATCTTTCTAATAATGATTATAAGTTGGTTAATAAGGTTAAATAAATATCAAACCTAAAGTGTAATCATAAATAAACTATATTTTAATATTAAAATAATATATTTACCTCTACTTATAAAGTTATGTCTTTAACTTTTAACATATTATACTTAATTTATTATATTTAATTTGTTGTTATATGTAAACCATTATCAATTTAAAGTTATAACTTTTGAACAGTTTGGAAAAAAATACTTAAATTGTTAATTAAAATATAACATTACAGTGTCAACTTAAATATAAACTTCAGTTCCACTTAAAAAAACTCAATGAATATTTTCCGAATAGTTAAAATTGATATATTGTAGTGCTAAATGCAAAAACTAAATTATAATCTCAATTTAACTAAAATATTTCCTCAAGATATCTGTATAATTGTTAGAAGTTTTCAAATAAGTAGCTTAAAATAAATTAGAATAACAATAGTTAAAAATAACTTTATATAAATGATTACATTGCTACCTTTAAAATCAAAAAACCATGTTTGATGTTTTAAATAATTATAATTATAGAAATTATAAAGTTAAGAAAATAAATTTTAAAAAATTAATTAACAATATAACAACTATAAATAACATTAAACCATATGTTATATTTAATTTTTTTTCATGAGTAACTCGCGGGTAGAAGTCATTCAAACGTTTGAGATTATGCAATGATAATAGATGTATATATTATCATATAATTCAAAATAGTCAAAATATTATATCAATTTACTATACGAATTATTATATCAAATTTAACAACAATGTCATTATTGTATTTAAAAAACATATATTTATAAGGATTTCAATTATATAGGTGTTTCTACGCAACACGCGGGCATTCACCTAGTTGTGTTAATAATTGTATGTTATAATAATCACACAAAGGATTTCCTTATGCTTTTAAGGATTTCCAAATACTTCCAATATGACTTAAAGCCATGTTAAATCTTTAAATTCATATGAACTCTTTTATTACTGTTAAATTCTTTGAAAAAGGTTTTATAAACTATTTCAAATTATAATTATCAATATCATATTCATATATGTATAAGTATATAAATAAAACCTAAAGGGGTTGAGGACTAAAGAATTGTCTTAACTCATTTTCCTTATTTGGATGTGGATTTTAGGTGAGGTTAATTATCCGAAAGTCGTTTCCTTCTTTATTATATACATTATACATATGGGAATATATAAGGTTACTTCAGTTGGTATCATTACCTTTGTATCAAGCTAAGCAAAGAGGTACGTTCAGAAGAGAACATGCTAATCACGTAGAACGTATAAATTATAATAGGTATAATTTATGATTCAAAACTAAATATACTAGTATGATTCACGATGGTATACTTTTTATTCCAAGGAAATTACTAACGATTCATTTATCTATACCAGGATATGTATAATAGTTTTAGTACATGGATAATATATTAAAGAAGTAATAATACATCATATCGGGTTTGCGTTAACAAGGGTACAATACAATGTACCAGGGTTAGCAATCACGGGGTAATAATACATCATACCGGGTTTGCATTAACAAGGGTACTATACAACATACCAGGGTTAGCAATCACGGGGTAATAATACATCGTAATCTCGTTGAAACAATAAATTTGTGAGATTCTTCATGGTGTACTTATCTAAGTACGACCTTAAGTCCTGACTTATTAACCAGAATCTCCTGGAAGGAGAGCAGGAATTTGTGTATAGATCTATATGGGACTGATAATCCTGCACCTTCACTGTTCGCTACAGTTTGGCCGGCAGACCTAGGGTGACAAATGTCATATCGTTTCCGACGCCTGAAGAACGTTGCATTAGGCACATCAGTCATATTAGTATGGTTAATAGAACTCACATGGATAAAACAATGAGTAAATTACTTAGTAATATACTTCTCTTAAAACAGTAAGAAAAGATAATTACATCCTGACCAAATATACCTTCTGTTAGTTTTTACTTACAGGAAAAACTACGTATCATGAAATCAAGTATGACAAATATACTTGTACTTCTGGTTTTGGAAAATTTAAAACCACAAAGTAGTATTATGGATAATATAATATTTTCTAGGATTAACACTAATGTTTTACTGTAGAACGGATATAACTAAGAATACTTTTACAAATGAAACGGTTTATGGGATTAAACTACTTTTTCAAATGAAACGATTTATGGGATTAAACTACTTTTACAAATGAAACGATTAATGGGATTAAACTACTTTTACAATTGGAACTTAGTCATTCACTCTCTGTAAACTAGTATAACATAAAGGACCTTTAGTGGTTAATTCTATAATTCCTTAGTTTTTACATCAGAGTTATACATAAGTAATATCCGATTGACATTGAAATGTATGACTTCCGCCTTACTTCCTGTTCCTTGTTTGGTTGTGGTCTTAGGGCAGATATACCCATTTAACTGTCCATGCGATATTCGATTATATGTAATTAGTATAAACTAAGTAACTGCAGAGGGAACTATTGAGGTTATCAATTTATCGCCTCAGGAAATATAGGATTTTCTGGAGGAACCAACGAACTTTTCCAAGAACTTAGAGTATACTTTATAGAACTAAAATACTTATGAACTCAGCAGCTTAAATTCTGATCTACTCTTTCAAAATAACTTGTATTCTCAGGAATCCAGTAGATAGGTACACTCCCGAAGCTTTTGAGAAGACTACCTAATACCGTACTGCGAGTCTTGTCTTATATTGTACCTACTTTGGTGTTTGAATATGTAATGTTTAAACACTTATGTAAAACTTATACTTATTAATGCAATGGTTGTTTGTACTTTGATTACTGTATTTCATGTGTTATGATACTTACATGAAGTCCTCCGCCCCCGAACGTTTCCGTCATTCTGGTATGGGGGTGTGACACATGCTCTCAGACAATTGCATCTTCGGAAGGTCATAACTTCTGCATACGAGCTCCATTTTTTACGTTCTTTATATCCACGCGTAGGTATTTCCGAGTAGTACAACTCTCTTTTATGTTCCAATAACTAATTCTAATTCTATTTTAAATTCCTCTTGTTATAGAGATTAATAGTGTTAGAGTTTATCATAACTTCTTCACGCGAAGTCAAATTTAGACATTCTATATATTTTTCGAACCGTATGGACGTATACTTTGATTTATACTGTAAAGTATGTATGAAAGTTCATACTTGTATTTGAATTTACCGTTACATACATAGTGAGTTTATTACATTACTTGTTTGAAAAAATCACATTACTTGATTGACATAATCACATTACATGATTGATATAATCACATGTGATTTTTGTTGAACTATTTTGATTGGTGTTACACTAGTAGATTTTAAAGATCTGAGAAAATATCATTATGGTTAGTGGTTGTGTTAATTTCTTTTTAAAATTCACAATATGTTTAAAACATCCCTTTTTATAGTTCAAATTATGAGAAATGGCTAGGAGTTCTTTGAACTTTCAAGACATATAGCTATAAGTTCTGAAAGCGTTTGAGCACACAAACATATGCTATCTAATGAAGGTGTATAAGCTTGAGAAGGCTAATTGAAAACTTATCGAAGCATCACGTATCAGAAATATGAACATTACTATGAAAGTCAAAGACTATTGATTTCTAGAAGTCGAACTAATTTCTAGGTACATGTCAAAGCTATTGGGAGCATAATTGTTATGCTAGTAGGATCATAATTGTTATGCTAATGGGAGCATAATTTTTATGCTAAGTGTTTCAAGTTGGCTATACTATTCATAGGAAAACAAAGTTCAGAAATTTGCAAGTTGCAAAGTTTGGGAATTGTTTCTCTACAATAAAATTAAGGGAGAGGGCACTCATACTTCATTTCAAATCTAAATGTTTAGATTGAAGGGTTTAATAGAAATTATTCATGGAAATATATGAATGTTATGTTGAAATAATTCAACATTGGAAATTCAATATATGGAAATATTATAGCAAGAAATACACGGTCTTATGAATCGAGTCCCATATGCTTCGGATATAGGAACGATTACATATGCTATAATATTCACTTATTATAATTTTTCCAAATGCCTTGGGCATTGAGATGGTGTGACTAATGTTTTTAACAACTATCAATAATATTCTGAGGTTCACTGAAGATTGGTTGCTTATGGAGAGTTGCAAGTATAGTATTAATTTCCACGAACCATATTGACATAATTCTGGGTGGAGGTGATTCTTGTTTAGAATTGATCGTTATATGGGTATATGGAAATGTTTCCATAGTGGGAATTGATTATTATAATCTACATTTGAGTTGGGAACTCTAACGCAAGAAGGGTCTTCAAGGAATGTACCTTAAATTTAAAACTTCAATTTCCATGGAATTGTTTTTAGTAACAAAAGTTTCAATGGAACATTCGGTAATATAGTTGTCGAAGTCTCGGTGACTTTAAAGCCTCGACATCACAGAAATACAATGCATGTAAAGTTGGAATTCTGACACCTTTTAGTATTGATAAGAATTTGGATTTGTGAAATTAAGATTGTTGGAACAGTGTCCAGTCGATCTATTCACGAAGGAAGGACCATATAGAGGCATACTATGCAAGTTCATAACATGGCATGACTCATGTTTAATTCAAGTGGTTAGTTGATTACTTGAAAATTTATACAATGAATAAAGTGTTAATTAATATGGTGATTAAGTAATAAGAGTTTTATTTATATTCAATAATTTTGATACCATGGTTAATTAGGTTACCATTGCGTTTCACTTTGGATGTTTTACTTCCAGAATAATTAGATTATTCAAATTCCACGGTCGCTCCTACTTTTGGAAGTAAGTAGTGAATTAAGACCTTCATGAATTGGATTGTAGATTGCCTAAGGGTTTAGACAAAATAATAGTTTGCTGCAACGTTCATGAGTAGTTGAAAATGGGGATCTTAAGTACTGGATAAACTCACACTTAGAGAATTACTTCATGGCTTTTATCACAAGTAATTTTGAGACGATAATATTGATGGGTTTTGAGCATTACAACATTCCTATGGTGCACATGCAACCCAAATTGCTTTGGATCTAGGTTTTTCTCTATTGAACATCGAAATTGAGTACCAAAGCATAGAACCCTAAAACTAGCATAAAATTTCGAATTTAACAAGTGATTAGGGTTTAGATGTTACCTCTCATGTTATGTAGCAATAACATGTTCACCTTGAAGATCCTTAACCTTTGAAAGCTTAGTTCCCCAAGTGTTGCACCTCTAGTGGAGTCACAAACACTCAATGCAAAGGATGAGAAGTGTTGAGTATTAAGTATTACGTCTTTTGGGCCTTTGTATTCAGTCTTTTGTTTATCCGGGTTGGCTCTGTCCACCCGTGTTTAATGATTAGGGTTTTACTATTTAAGGTGCATGCATGCATTGTGTATTTAGTTAATTGTGTCATTGTAAACCCTACACACCTCTACAATAGCAGTTCTTTATCGAGGTTTTCTGAGGTTGTGATTTACAATCATTCGACACATTCTTCATCTATATTTGTGTTTTGAATTCTATTACTAGTTTGAATCTTATCGATCATTAGATTTTTCAACTCATCAATTGATACCAGAGAAGGAGACTGTGTAATCTATGTGCATCTCTTCTATTGAAAGAGTTTTTATGATTTCTGCTATTATAGTATCTGTTTCAGCCATCGTAGTTGTTATCAACGTTGATCTTTGATACATACATATACATATATATATATATATATATATATATATATATATATATATTACCCAAAAACCAGTTAGTTTACACATCTGATTCATACAGGTTTTATCAATCTCTAAAAATGACAGATGATTCTCATGTTAACTCGATAAATCTTTCAAGCAGCATTGGATCTACAACCATAATTCCAATTCTTTTTCCCAATGATTATGAAGTATAGGCGTTTCATTTTGAAGACTATGCACTTGGGTTTGAAGACCATGGCTATTTCATATGCGAAGCTATTACTGTCGAGGTGTTTACTCATACATGAACGAGAAGAGAAATTAAAACTCAGCAAGACTACAACAAACTTCTTCTTGAAGTAAAAGACATGTCACAAGATGAGAAGGACATGTTGATAAGCAATGTTAAAGCAATGAGGATCATCAGGGTTGCCTTGCCACCAAACACTCTTCATTTGGTTAGTTCATTCAACACAGCAAAAGCCATTTGGAATAGGCTTAAAGAATTGTACTCAACTGATGTTGATCTCGAGCATTCCACTCAGACTCTACTACTTTCAGAGTTTGGAGCGTTTGTACAAAATCCTGAAGAGAGCTTAGATGAAAATTTCAATCGCTATAATCATCTTCTCTGTCACACCCCAAAACCGAGAACGGCGGAATACGTTCTGGGGTGGAGGACATCATGTACAGTATCATAACAATTGCATAATAGTAAAAATAAGCGACAACAACCATTGCATTTATATAGTAAGTTTAATTACAAACGTGTTCTTTAAAGTTTAGTAGACACCAAAAGTATATAACAAAATAAAAGATGGGTCTTGTATGTGCTCCATCTTCTCCAAAAGCTGCACCAATACCTGTCTATCTTTGACCTGAGGATACAAGTTATTTTGAAAACGAGTATCAGCATAAAGCTGGTGAGTTCATAAGAATTTAGTGTCGTTGTTGGTGTAAAAGAGTTTTACGAACATGTAATATGAAAACTGAAACTTATGTTTGTGAGTAGTAGAAATCCCTAGAAAATCCTATATTTTCCAGATATGTACATTTGTAAGTTAAATCCTTTGTGTGTGTAAAAGTATTATCATTGAAACCTTCAGTTATAAAAGTACAGTAATAAATCTCATTGGAGTAACATAGCTAAAGAAATGTTATGCCTGCTAACAGTAGTAGCGGTGCAACTTTAATTAGTCATAGATATTTATTTACTTCGGGATATTAGCTTAGACTTCAATTCTTTGTGTATTAATTTGGATATAGGTGTAACCCTTCATGTAACCAACAATATGATAATAGGGAACCCGATGACCTTCCCGGTCATACGTAGTGTAGTGATGTAGTGCCACCCCTGGGCCTGGTCGGCTCAGACTGTAGTTAACAATCGGGATGTAATAGCGTCTTGCCTGTATAGATTTATACATGTAGTGTTGCTTTCCTTCCGGGAAGCCCTGGTTACATGGTGTAAGCGCGGTAGAGTGCCTTATAGAGGGATAGTGTGTTATACTCTAGATTAGTGTATTCTCTTGTGTTATAGTATAGTAGAATTTTAGTATAGTTCATAGAGTGTTCTTTTATACATGTATTAACTTGTAATGATAGCAGTTATAGTGAGTATAGTAGTAGTAGAGGTAACGAGCAATAGTCTTAACTATACCTATTATAGTTAACTAGAGTGTATGATTTCCTGCCTTTGAATAACAAGGGTATTGAATAAGATGAAGACTTTCATATCTAACACGAGTATATATGATATATAACTAAGAAATCAACAATAGTCGGACGGATAACAGATACCCTAAGACCACATCAAACAAGAACAGGAAGTAAGGCGAGCTATCGGTCCTAAGTCCTTCAGGTCTTACTTATATAAATATATTAGTGTAGATATATTTTTAAAAGAAAAGTAGTTTAAACACAGTTTGAAAATAGTTTAACAACAGTTTAACCTTAAAAATACATTTGAGAATTAATTAAAAACCGTTTTATTGATAAGTAGCTAAAAGTATAGAAAAAATCCTTTTTGATGGTAAGTTATGAATTACATATGATTTGATAATAAAACTTGTAGCATTATATGTGTATTCCCCCCCCCCCCCCCTTTAAAACATGTAAAAACATTTGAAAAGGTTCATTAAGGGGGTATGAACTCACCTGTAATGAGTAATGAGTAGATCGGGTGGAAGTGTCGAATGAGTGTTTGGTGTCAAGTAAAGACTTGTACGCCCTTTATGTCCCTAGTAACATATGAAGACATATGTTTACAAGTAATTAGTGATTTAACTCTAATTAAACACATATAGACATCCTAATGTGATTAAAATCTTTATGGTTGAGTGCTAGAAGGCTAATGGGTTGCAAGGAAAGAGTATAAGACCTCACAATGGATTTTACTCTCCTAAAACTCACCTTGACTGAGTTTACGGTTGGGGGACCATTTCCTCCATGAGTTTACGACCGTAAACTCATGGAAGGAGTGGGTTTGAGTGCTAAAAGGGTTCATACACTACCAGGGGTAGTTCTACGGCTTAATCTGAGGCTTAAGGGGTGTTTAGGGTTAAAGGAGGGTACTCCCTTGGAGTTTACGGTCCAAGGACCACTCCTTAGGAGTTTACGATAGTAAACTCTTGGACACCCTCCAATCTTCGATTTTGAGGTACTTAACTCATTCCTAACAGGTTCTAGTGAGGGTATAAGGCTTTTTAGGGGTTTAGAGGGTCATTTGGCATGGTTTAAGGGAGTTTACGGTCTAAGCATATGCTTGGGCCGTAAAATCTAGTTTACCCTTCAAATGATGATGTTTAGGTGTTGGAAGTCCGAAATAGTAAGTCCCTAAGTCATATCTAAGCCTAAAACGTGGTTTGGAAGTGTTTTGGGCTTGATTTGCATGCTTAGAGGGAGTTTACGGTCTAAGCATATGCTTGGACCGTAAACCCTCTTTCAAGCCCTCAAACTTGAGGATTCATGGCTCAAACACTTCAAGGTTTAACCCAAAACTAGTTTCTAAGCCTAAAGGGGAGAATTTGGGCACTTTTGGCATCATTTTAGGGGTTTACGGCCTAAGGAGGTTCTTCGGCCGTAAACTCCTTTTCTTTGGCTTTCATGGATGATTTTTGAGCTAAAACAACAAGCAATGATGTTTAGAACAAGTTAGGGTGAGAGAACTTTCTATTTGGAGCGGAAAACTTGTAGTTCTTGAGATGAAATCGGACTTGAGGAGAGAGAGTAGAGAGAGAAAGAGTGTCTAGTGTGGTAAAAAGGTCCTAAGGAGTGTCCATCCATCCTTATATAGGGCTTGGGTGTTGTACCCGGTATACAACTACCCGATACTTATGTTTAACGAGGTTTAAAGTTTTTACCCGGTGAAATGGTCGTAATTAAAATAAACTTTTTCCAATTGAATGGAAAGATAATTTATGTGCTTTTATTTATTTTATTACGACGATAATAACATAAAATAAAAATAAAATAAAACATTTATTTATTTGTCGACCCCAAATTAACGGAACTTTTATAAAATAGAATATTCTATTAACGGAAACGGGTTATAATGACGGAATAAATTTTGGGTTGTCACATTCTCAGTAGGATGATGAAGCACAAGATTGGACGTCAACTTATCGAGCAAAAAGTCACGTTCATGAACGGGCTATGATCCAAATGGAAGGCTGTTGTTTCTACTGTAAAAGCACATGAATAGTTCAAGAACTATTTGTTGGCAAAGTTGGTTGGAATATTGAAGTCACATGAAGCTAAAGTGACGAAAGAACTGAAGATGGTTTCAGGAATGTGGGATCTTTGGCCCTTTTTGCGAAAGGTAATAAAGGATATAGATGATGATGGTTTGGAGTATGATCTCTCATATTGTGAACTTTCTAAGGAAGAGTTCACTTTGATAGTATCCAATCCAAAGAGATTCGCAAAGAAAAACTTCGGTCGAAATAAGAACCGAAACTAGCAGGGAAGATATAGCTCTGAAAATGTAAAGGAGGAGAGTGTGAGTGACTCTCAGAAAGAAGAAGCGAAAAAGGATAAGAAGCTTATGAGGGACTCTAGCTATGATTGTAACTATTGTCATGGAAAAAACCATTTGGCCAAGGAGTGCATGCTGAGAAGGTTGAAAGATAAAAAGGAAGGAGAGGATGATGAAGCTTATTATCTCCAAAAGTTACAGGAGATCAAAAGGAAGAAGAACGCTGATAACACCATGCATGCTTTAATTTTTTAGGAAAATGAAGTTGAAGATGAGTTTGGCAGAGTCGAGGTCTGGTCGACTGACTCTGAAGATGAAGAGGTTCGCAGACCTTCTCATGGAAGGAGCTTCATAGCGAAGGATGAAGGTTTGCAGCTTCATGGAAGGTGTTTGATGGTTACAAGTGAAGTGTCAGAGTTGAGAGACTATGCTACTGATGGTAGATGTGGCGTTGATAGCTGTTTCGCTGCGAAACCAGTTCCTGAGCAAATAAGCGAATGCGAGCAAGTCATCAAAAAGGTAAATTCAATTCTCGAATCTTTAAATATAAGTGTGTCTAGATATGAAACTGAATTGAATGACATAAAATACACATTTTTCAAGTTTCAGTTATAGTTTGAAACAAACTCGCTTAACAAATTCTAACTTAACCGATCAACTCGGCAAGGTTTCATCAAAAAGTGAAGAGAGACGCATGTGGATTGAAAATTTGGAGCCAGATTTGTCTAATTCTAGGGATGAGTCTATTTATTTGCTAAGAGATAATTTAGGTCTTTTAAAACAGCATAATATTTTTTGTTTGATTGCCAAAAGAATTTATTTTAATATTACTCAATTGCATCTAAATTGTGAGATTGGGAAGAAAATTCACAAGATGATTTTGCCCTTTCTTGAGTTAAAATAGGAAGAAATCGATGCAGAGTGTTACAGGTGCGAATCCATCGTCTCATCAGACGAAACTTCGGACGCATATAGAATAGGACTTGACAAAATTGAATCTTTCATAAAGTCCGAAGATCACAAAAACAAGCTCAAACGGCTTTTAGATGAAAAAGACAAAGAACAAATTAAATCCAAAACTATACATAAGTTTGACTCACTAAGCAACTAGTTAAACTCAAAAAATAAACTTGATATTGAAAATATTTCTGAATTCGACGATGAAAGTGATATGAGTCAAATCTCTATAGAGGATGAGGTTGACTGCTCAGAATTTGTTAAAAACGAATCTTTACCTGCGAAAGTCTTAATTTCTGAAAATTCAGTTGAGTTTGCACATGTTTCTGAGAACAAATATAAAGTTTTGAAAGCTAAAGCAACTGTTATCCCAAAAGTTCAAACTGTACCTAACCAAGTTTTTACAACCAAAGGACTACACGAAAATCAAACACTCGAATTAACGTCCTTAGTCGAAGATGATAACAAAGATGGATGTGATGAGTTCTTCTGGTCTTCTTCAATCGATAATGCAAATGAAACCAAAGGTCCATCTGAAATGACCTCGTGGAAAACAAACAACCAATGTGTAGCAGAACCCCTAAACAAAGTAAATTCAAGCTACAAAAAGGGATGTCCCGGTGGAACTAAGAACGTTCCAAGTGAGACATCATCAGTTCGGACCAAAATTCCTACTAGAAAGCCAAAACCTAGGGCTAACATTTACAAATCCTCTGAGCAGTTCATAGCTCAAAAATGCAAAAGGAATGCAAGATATAGCAAAAATCTCAAGGAAAGAAAGCAGTTCTGCAAGTCTAAGAGTCCTAACTTTATTTGCCGAGAAAAACCCAATCCAAATACGGAAGTCTCTTCACATGCGAAACCTAAAAATGTTCAACAAAATCATGCTCCACACGTCTCGAATCAAAAAGTCTTTCAAAAACCATCATTTCCAAATCATGCGAAACCTGAGCAGAAATCCAACTCTAACTTGTCTCCTAATAAGATTGTTTCGTATTCAGCCAAGACGTCACAAGATGTTAAATGCAAAGGAAAGATAGTTTCGGAGCCTAATGTTCCTGTCAAAATATCTGAAATTAATTCTAAGAATGTTAAGAAAAAGGTCATTAAACAGCAAATCCAACATAAACAAAAGAATATATCCTCCAAGGATACGATCTCAAAAGATAATAGGATTATTGTTTTTCAAATCACAAAGAAAAATCACACAACCTTAATAAAACGAACTTATCTGGTTGATCCTGCTATTTCTTTTCCTATGAAAAACTCATGAGGGCCTAAATAACTTTGGGTTCCTAAATCTGCTTAACTTTCGCAGGTAATATGTGACGAGCAGTTTGACTTAGAATGGTATATCGACAGTGGCTGTTCACGTCACATGACAGGAAGGAAGGAAGAACTGCGAGAGTTTAGAGCACTAAAAGCCAGAGGAAGGTTGAAATACAGCAACAATTCCCTTTGTGAAATCAAAGGTTATGACATGATAACCAATGGAGAGTTTTCAATTCACAAAGTCGCGTATGTAAAAGGAATGCAACACAACCTCATTAGTGTTTCACAGTTGGTGGTGGGAAACAGGACTGGAAGTATCATTTGATGATGAAAGATCCGAAATAATCGAAAAGAATTCCAAACCTGTGCTCCTGAAATCCAAACTTAAAGGAGAAATGTATCCGCTGAATCTGAATCCCATCCAACGGAAGCCTGCAATTTGTTTACTTGCAAAAGCTTCTACTGATAATAGCTGGTTGTGGTACAGGAGACTCTCGCATCTTAATTTTAAAGATATCAACAAGCTCGTTCTTGGAGATCATATGCGAGGATTACCTCCCTTGAAATTTGACAAAGAACATCTTTGTGCAGCCTATGAAATGGAAAACAGAGCAAGAAGAGTCATCCAACAATTGTAAACACAAAAGTCTTTGAACCACTTGAACTTTTGCATATAGACCTCAATGGTCCTTCTACAATTGAAAGCATTAGTGGTAATAGATATATTCTTGTTATTATAGATGATTTTTCTAGATTCACCTGGTTATATTTTCTTAAACAGAAATTAGAAGCCACTCCTAAGCTCAAGGACTTCATAAAGCAGATGGAGCTTCAACTGCAAAAGCTAGTTCATAACATTCGCAGTGACAACGATCTTGAATTCAAAAACCAAGCGTTTGATGAATTCTTGACTGCGAAAGGAGTAACTCACAACTTTTTAGCAGCTTTTACTCCTCAAAAAAATGGAGTCGTTGAAATACGAAACTTTTCTTTGTGCAAAGTTGCGAGAACCATGCTGTCATTCACAAATCTGCCACTTTGCTTCTTGGCAGATGCGATAGGAACTGCTTGCTTTACCCAAAATAGATTCATCCTCAATAAGCGATTCCATGTCATCCCATACGAAATTATAAAAAATCTTAAACCTAATGTCAAGTTTTTCCATGTTTTTGGTTCTATATGCTTTATCTTCAACTAAAAGGAACAAGAGAACAAATCCGATGTGAAGGCTAATGAAGGTATCTTCATGGCGTATTCTCTAACTTCTAAAGCATATAAGTTTTTCAACAAAAGGTCCAAAAAGTTTGAAGAAACCTAATATGTTATGTTTGACGATAACTACATGAAGAAGTTTCAGAAGAATGACAGTCCAACATAGGAGATCTTTCTACAATGCCACTCTCCAATTTACAAGGATTACTTGAATCTATTTGATGAGCCGGAAAATGAAATCTCCTCAGAGTCCAAAGCAGCAGAAAATAAGGAAGACGAATTAAAGAAGATCATTGATGAAGTTGCAAAAGAAATGGAACAGGAACACACCACTACGACAGATCCTGAAGTTCCAGTTCAACCTACAGACGCGAATGTTCCATCACAGGGGGAGAGTTCTACCTCAACCTCCTCATCTGATACACCTGTTCAGGGGGAGAACGAAACTCTTGGTGTCAGCTTAGAGTCACCTTTCCAAGGGGAGAATCCAAATTCAGAAGATGAAATTCACACATCATTCGAGGGGTAGAATGGAGATGCGAATGATGATTTCGATGTATAATCAAATTTTGAAGAAGTGAATGCAAAATTGGATCCTTCATATGATCCAAATTACCCTCCTTTAGTTGAATAGACCAAAGATCATCCGAAAACTCAAGTCATAGGAGAATCGTCTCCAGGTGTTCTTACAAGAGCTCAACAAAAGGCAAAGCGAACTGTACTATTCTCTAAAGTAGAATTTTGCATGTTCAATTTGTTTATCTCCAAAATTGAACGCAAAAATGTTCAAATTGCTCTTAATCACTCTGATTGGGTGCAAGAAATGCAAGAGGAGCTTAATGAATTCGAACGAAACATGGTCTGGAGACCCATTCCGACTCCAAAGGATGCATCTATTGTTGGTCTTAAATGCGTATTTCGCAACAAGCAGGATAAGGAAGGCAAAGTGATTAGAAATAAGGAGCGACTCGTAGTAAAGGGATACTGTCAGGAAGAGGGAATCAACTATAAAGAAACCATCACACCCATTGCAAGGTTAGAATCAATTTGCATCTTTCAGGCATACGCAGCACACAAGAACTTTGAAGTTTATCAGATGGACGTAAAGTGTACATTCCTAAATGGGGAACTCAAAGAAACAGTGTATGTGGAACAACTACCAGGGTTCATAAACGAAAAGTATCCGAACCACTGTTATATTCTGGACAAGGCAGTTTACGGTCTGAAGCAATCTCCAAGGGCCTGGTATAAAACTCTAACTCATTTTCTTAAATAGGCTAAATTTAAACAAGGATCAGTCAACCGAACCTTCTTTCGCAAGAAAGATGGTAACCATTTGATAATCATCCAAATTTATGTTGATGACATCATGTTCAGATCAACTAACCCCAGATTAACTGTTGAATTCCGAAAGTTGATGGAACTAAATTTGAGATGAGCTCCATGGGTCCGATTAACTTTTTTCTTGGCTTGAATATAAGACATAATCAGGAAGGTATCTTTATAAATCAGGAGGCCTATACAAAGACCTTACTCTCCAAGTTTGGAATGGTGGGAGAATCAAAAGCAAAGGTTCCAATGGCATTTGGAACTAAACTCACAGCATCTCTGGATAAACAGGAAACTTATATGACTTTTTGTCGTCAGATGATATAGTCATTGACGTATCTAATTGCTAGTCGTCCAGATAGTTTTTTGTATGCTATTGTGCTAGGTTTCAAGCTAATCCTCGTGAAACTCACATGACAAAAGTTAAGAACATCTTCAGGTATCTCAAGTGAACATCCTCATTAGGAATGTGGTACCCCTTTGGTTCAGGCTTCTTTTTGCAAGCGTTTTCGGATGTTGATCTTGGAGTTTGCGGTCTAGATAGAAAATGTACAACGGGAGGATGCCAATTTCTTGATGGTAAACTCATAAGTTGGCAATCTAAAAGCAAACTTGTATTTCCCTATCGACTGCTAAAGGATAGTACATTGTTGCTGCCTCCTGCACCTCACAAGTTATTTGGATTCAGAGTCAACTTCGCGACTATCGCATCAACATGAAACGAATTCCCTTATATTGCGATTCTGAAAAAACACCATTCACATTTGTCACAACCTTGTGCAACATTCAAAGATGAAACATATCGCTCTAAGGTATCACTTCATCAAAGATCATGTGGAAGATGGAAATTTCAAGATACACTTTGTAAGATCCGCTGACCAGTTAGCCGACATCTTCATGAAAGCCTTGTCTGAACAATCATTCAATCACATTCTTCAAGGCTAAGGAATGATAGAGACTGAGTCTATTTCGAAACCACATTCGTAGTCATAAATTTTTGTTTGGCGTGCGAATTGGTGCGAACGCTCGTAGTGACTCGCAGTCATCTTTTGTCCTGGGAATTGGTGCGAACGCTCGCAGTGACTCGCAACCAACTGTTCACACTGTGAATTGGTGCGAATGTTAGTAGTAACTCGAAGTCAACTGTTCATTTGTGGTTTGGAATTTTCTGTATCCTTTGTACATTTTCTTTATTTCTTGTTATTTCTTTTTGTTTTTTTTTTCTTTTTCAGAAAAACGAAAATCCAAAAATATATTATTTCTTTTTGTTTTTATTACTTTTTTAGAAAAACGAAAATATAAAAGTATTTTATCTCTTTCTGTTTTTAATTTAAAAAAAAACAAAAAATACAAAAATATTTTCTTTATTTTCATTATTAATTTTTATCATCAAATTATAGCCAATCGAGCAGGTTTTAAGGCAAACCTCTTGGTGATCTCACTTGCGAATTATGGGGCAGGTATAATTCCGAAACTTTGCACTAGTTAAGTGTCCCTAGAAGCATGTTGCTGCATTTCGACCAAAGCCTCGAAGACTTTCTATGTAGAATCCTTAATGATTCGATAACACCAATCGTTTCTTCCCAATAAGGCTGTTTATTTACATAACTCAAGAGCTACATGACTCTTCTCACATCGAGTTAAGAGTTACCTGCTTTGTCACTTTCGCATAGCAGAGGTACATTCTTTCTTTGAAGCCACCTCATACCATTTCTGCATCAACTTTCATATTCACAAATGTAACCCTTAAGACTCTCAGAAGTTACCACTGAGGTTTATGGTTATAACAAATTCTTTATTTGTGATCTTAAATTATCACCACGAATTGAGTGAAACCTAAAATCCAACACATATATACGAATTGACGGTGAACAATAAACATGTTCTAGATATTTCACCCTGGAATTAACAAATGTCCATTTTCATAGTCAGTACCAGGAAATCTCTTTTTCTTTTTATGATCTTAATGAGACGTTCTAGACTTAAGACGTTTCTTCCCAATAGATCCGGTTTTTATTTTTCTTGAGATTTCTATGCTTATCTCAGTCACTTACAATAATTCCAAAGCATACTTTTTTTTATGGCTACACCGGTCAGAAAAATACTTCATCAAACGTTCGGACTTATATCAAGTTTCGCAATTTGGTTGACGATCAACCACCCTTAAAGCCTAAACAAAAGATGCCTTTCGTTGTTTCTTAACAAACAAGTGATCGTAATTCAATAGGAAACCACACAGAAACTTTAGAGTCCCTCTTGACTCCAAAGGAATAGATCGTTGCCTGGGATCCACTTTTTTATGTCTTTATAAGACATCACTAATATCCCACAAAACTTTGATTTGTTTCTTTATATTTGGCACACTCTCGCACGATGATCCTTGTGATTTTCCAAAGTCTGGTTCATGGTACTTACTTTTACATTTAGTTTCACAGACTTGTTAATGTCCCATCACTGCGAAAGTCCATTACTAAATCAAATGCAAAAGTTTATAACTGATTCAACTGCGAAAGCGCGTATCTGAAGCGGTATCTTAACGGATAAGATTGGGTACGAGAATTGAAAACAACAATGATTTGAAATGCCACTGATTTGACATCGTCTGTCATATGTCATAACTGTCAGTCATGCCTTTTTAGGTGCCTTTTCAGTAACTAATGAAACAAATCGACGATTTTCTCTCAGCTACTACTCCGTATAAAGGATTTCGACGCCACATTAATCAATTACTACTCTAAAAAAGGCAAACAAATCCTTCAGCGATCTTAATCTCTATTATTCATCGTCTTCTTCATCAAAGCATCAATGGTAGCTTCTTCAGAGACTTCTTCAGAAAACATGGCCCAATCCTCAATTCTCAACCTAAAAGCCAATCGAAACATGATCCTTGATCTTGACCCAGCAAAATACGATGGGTTTCTCCAACCAATCTTTGAGTGCCTAAAATAATCCCTTCCCATCATCGCGCTAACCAAGACTGAGATTGTTCCTCTGGTACATCTCTCAAGAGCTTAATTCGAAGTCCACAACCAGAAAACCCACATCACGAAATTGAGGTTCTGCACTCTTCTAAGGATTCCTTAGAGTCCAGACCTAATTAACCCTAACAACATCACCAACTTGGCGATTATGGAGATGTTCTACCATATAGACTATAAGGAAACATTAATTGTTATTTCAAAGTTCAAAAATCCCAACTTGTCGTCGATGTGGAATGAATTATTCACGCTTCTCTTCAAGAGTTTTTATGAATGGGTTACTGGCTTCGACTGTGCGAGCAAATTCTTCATGACGATGATGTATGGTGTCTACTCCGACATAAACTTGGACTATGGGTCAATTCTCTGGGCTCAGTTCGTATAAAGCACTCTCTCAACCACTCGACACAGTGAAATCTCATGTGCTCGCTTCTAGTCCATTGTTCTTCAAAGGGCGATTAACAAGTTTAACATTCCCTATGTGGAAGGTATGTCTTTGGCTACAATCCCAACTTTTCACACAAAGAACATCATCCTCCCTGATAACTCCAAATTCAACTTTATCAGTTCTATTCCTGAAGCAATGCTTCAAGATGTTCCTGTTGTGAGTGAGGTACTGTAAGCTTATCGCACTAAACCCCTCTCAGGCTTTCACCCTATTTCTATAGAATTTCAAAAGATACTTGACGAAGCAGATCAACCCAGGAAAGGAGGAAAGAAAACGGGTATGAAAGCTGGTATTTTTGAAACTATTCAGTCACCGAAAAAGGGTCCTATACGAAAGTCTAATGAAGGAACCTCCGAACCCCTAAAGTTCCAAAAAAGAAAAAGAACAAGAAAGCGGCTCGCAAACCAAGAGGTCCAACACCGAGTGAATATAGAGCTTCAGATTCATGCACAATTTCAGAGATTCGCATTCAGTAGGAGGTTCACAACGAAAATGAGGCAATCACTACATCTCAACGGAAAGTTTTGCAAGTTGTCTCTACGAATCCTGATGAAACCTTTAAGATCCCAACTTCTGTTACCATAACTGATGACTTTTTCAAAGATTTTTTGTCCCTTCTCCGATTGCCACTATTTTAACTCCCATTACCATTACCCCTTGCCCAACGGTTTCATTGGGAGTCTCGCAAGTCCAAACCTCATTCTTTTCTGATTCCACCGCCACCACCACAACCTTCTTTGTTGATCCTCTAGTAACTGTCAACGCATCTGATGTGGGGGCAGGTGCTTCAGGATTCACTGCTGGTCATTTGACACCACCTGTTTCTCATTCCCGCTATGATGATCCAGCCATGATCTATGGTGATGATGACGAAGACTTCGCAGGATTCACCTACAGTCCATTCAACATTCAGACAGAAAGTGATGACGAAGATCCTGTCGCAGAAGGGCAACTCAAAGCGATAAATGAGAAACTAGACTTGTTGCTCCAAGCCCCTAAAGCATCATCCACTGATGATTATTCACAAGCATCGATGAAATCCATCCTCGAGACCGTTACGAAGGAGCACTCCTCTAACCTGGAAAAGATGAACAAAGCGGTAGATGCTTCTGCTTTAGTGTGCAACGCAACAACCGAAACAGTCGATAAACTAATTACAGATGCTTGCTTGTTCATGGAGACATTTCAGAGTTCATCCGAGTCTAACACCGTGAAGGCCAATGAAGTTATTTCTAGCCTTGGATCTAATCTTCGCTCTAAAAGGACAAAGCTTGAAGATGTTCGCACTGGCATCCAGTCTGATCACTCGGAGTTGAAAACCTCTATTTCAACTAAACTTCAAAAGCTTCAAGATGACTTGGTGTCTGACAACAGTCTTAAGGATCAGCTCGCTAGAAAACAACAAACAAGAAAGCTCTCGCTATCAAGCTCGAGCAGGCTAAAAAACAAATCACTGAACTTCTATCAGAAAAGGTTGTTATCAAGAGTTGTGTTGCGGATGCGAATGTGCTACTATCTGACATCATTGAGACCCATGAGTCAATGATCACGATCTCTGTCAGGAAGCATTTATCTGAAAAATTAAGGCTGGTGTTCACAATGCTAAACCAGATTCAAGGTGTTTCGGAGTCGAGCACTATTCTGAAACAAGGGGGAAAATTTTGAAGTTAATTCAAAAGGAAAACCCCAAGCCCAAGTCTGAAAAAGAACTGAAGGGTAATGTAGCTTCGGGTTCTAAAGGCAAAGAAAACTTGTTCAATGAAGAAAAAATAGTTGATTGTCACATCCCAAAAATACAAGCCAAAAATTTCGTTTGAAAACATTACTACAACCATAATATCCAAATATCATATAAGGAAACCATAAGTCGTGTGTCTCAAAATGTCATAAAATATGTTTTATCGAAACTGATGTCAAGATAATGACAAAAATATCAGAATCTAACTCCCAAGCTAAAACTGTGGTGTGTGCCATGCCATCATCCAGAGCCCTTCCCCTTGCTAGTTGTAGTACCTGAAACTAAAACTGAAACTGTTTCGCTATGAAGGACCTTGGTGAAGCTGCCTATATCCTAGGGATAAAGATTTTAAGAAACAGGAGTAAAAGACTAATTGGACTTAGTCAAAGTACCTACTTGGACAAAGTGTTGAAAAGATTCAACATGCATAACTCCAAGAAAGGTGAGTTACCCATTCAGAGTAACGCCAGATTGAGTAAGACACAAAGCCCTAGTACTGAGGCTGAGATAGCAGAAATGAGTCGACTTCCTTATGCTTCAGCTGTAGGATCAATCATGTATGCTATGACGTGTACTCGACCTGATGTAGCCTTTGCTTTGAGCATGGTTAGCAGGTATCAGGGGAACCCTGGCAAGGAACACTGGACTGCGGTAAAGAATATCCTCAAGTACCTGCGAAGGACTAAGGACTGGGTCCTTACCTTCGGTGGGAGTGATGACTTGAGAGTTGTAGGGTATAGTGATGCTAGCTTCCAGACTGATAGGGATAATTTCCACTCTCAGTCGGGCTGGGTCTTTACCTTAAACGGAGGAGCAATCACTTGGAAGAGCTCCAAGCAGGAGACAGTGGCTGATTCTACTTGTGAATTAGAGTATATAGCGGCAAGCGAGGCAGCAAAGGAGGCTATATGGCTAAAGAACTTCATCGGATACCTTGGAGTTGTACCAGCTATAAAAGAGCCAATGGAGATTTTCTGTGACAGCAATAGTGCGGTTGCCTTAGCCAAGGAACCAAGAGATCATGGGAGATCCAGACACATTGACAGAAAATATCACTTCATCAGACATCGAATAGAAGAAGGGATCCTCATGGCGAAGAGGGCATCATCAGATGAGAACCCAGCAGATCCCCTCACGAAGGGACTGAGTAGGGTTAAGCATCTTCAACATGCTTGGAGCATAGGGCTGAAGGATGATATAAGTTTTAGCAGCTAGATAAATTATGAAATTTGTAAAGTGTAATTGACATTTGATGATGAATAAAAGGTGTTTTATTTATGAGTAAAGTGTTGCTATCTCTTGTCAATCGTTTACTATATTTCTTTTGCATGTTTTGACTTCCAGAATAATTATGTTTGGTATATCATATTATTCAAACCTCCACAGTCGGTCATATGTCGGAAGTAGGTATGAATCAAGACTGTCATGATTAGTTGCAGAGGTCTAAGGTGTTGGACATGGCTGCAACAATCATGAGTGCTCATAAGTTCTGAGCATTGGACTCAACCCACGCTCACTGGAATCACTTCATGGAATTTTATCTCGAGTGATCGTGAGACGGTAATATCATATAAGTCTTCAAACCTAGAGATATGATTTGTTACTTACGAGTTGGTTATGCATTGATTGTACGAAAATGCATTGGTAACTCGATGTTATAAAACGTGCTTTTGTGTGTAATTCAATGAGTGGTAGAACAAACATATGAGTCGAATTTTATCTGTTCCTTCTTGGATTAGAAGCTGATATATGGGCCCCTCGATGATTTTGTTTTGACCTATGTACCGGGCCCGGTCAGAACTAAATTGATGTGTTCAGTTGAGTTCTATGTCAAACAAATCGGAAATCGGGAAACAAATGCTGGACAATAAGCAAGACAATGTTCCATGTATTTGTCCGGCTGATATCTAGAATAGAGGATTATATGATCACTTATCTAAATGGCGTGTTCTAGTTCAACAGAGTTTAAAGAGCTACGATTGCTGATCGGTTCCTGAAGTTATACTTGCAACTATAGTTACTAGACTTATCCAAGTGGGAGACTGTTGGATATAGTGTCTAAGTCCATAACTATATTTGGTATGTACTTGACCCGACCCGGCATGGTCCATTTGGGTTGCACTTCACCCGAACAATTTATGGATAATATTTGAGAATAGTACAAGTTATGATTTATTAATATATTATAAGTTCTAATATATTAATATAAGATCATATTATTATTTAATTAGTAGTGATCTATAATTAATCTAGGATTAATTTAGAGATCAAAGATATTACTAATTAAATATGGGCTTCTATATTTATATAGTGTGGGCTTGTGCTTATTTGGAATGGGCTAGGCTTGCATGGAAAAAGTCCATGGATACTCCATGGAGCTTTAACCCATGGATCTCATAGAAATGAAGAGACATGGGTATTAGGGTTTACATGGATGTAACCCTAATCCACCACACTATATAAAGGAGGCTTTGGTTCTTGAAATCAAGCTAGTGAACACTAGTTAACACTTGTTGAGGTGAGGGCCGATTTCAAGATAGTAGTGACTATTCTCTCAAAGTTCCAAGTTTGTGGTGATTTGTGATTTCCATTTGAGGCATCCACACTATTGGTGCTAGGCTCTAAAACTCCAAGGAATCAACTACAACTACAAGGTAAGTATTTCTACTAGCTTTATTTGATTCATGTTCCCCATGCCATGCTAGTTAGGATATGAACCTTGGAAAAATAATTATTTGCATGTATCTTACACAAACATAGATCCAAGGTTTATTAGGTTGCATGTACACTTAGGAAGTGTTAGAATGCTCAAAACCCATTAAAAATGAGCCCAAAAGATCAACCACACACAATCAAAGGAGTAAGGGATGAATTAGGGTTTTCTGAGAGTGAAGGATACGTGAGGAAGCCAAGTGGGAGGCTATAATGTGGTTTATATACGTCTTAAACCCTTAAATTAAGGATTCCTTATCTATTCACGTACACTGCGCGTACACCTTGGTAGGCTGCGCATACGTGTGCGCGTCCCCGATTCCAAACGCGGCCCATTACGCCCCGCGTACGCCCAGGCTACGCCCAACGTACGCCTTCTGGGCAGCCCAAGTCTTTGATCCAAGTGCATAAGTCCAATCCAATACTTCTTTTATCCACACTTGGCCCAACTATAATTTAAGAAAATTAAATAATTAATACCTCAAAAGTCGATCGTTACATTGATAATAGTGAAGATGAAGAGCCTGACGAACACAAACTGAAAAGAAGAAAAGTCTGTGACGCTCAGTTGGAGGAACACCAAAGAATTATTCGTGAGGCTGAAGAAAAAGAAAAAGTTGAACGCGGAGCTCATGCCATGCTGGAAAGCCGAAATCACTTGTTTCCAGTATGGACCTTGAAGCGAATCCTGAATGAAGCAGTTGATATGCCAACCCAGTATTGGTTGGAATCGGTTGCGTCATTTGATCTTCAGAATACCCAAGATTCGCAGCTGGACCTTCCAATCACTCCGAAAGCTTTTAGGTTTCGCATCTTTGTAAAAGTAGCGAATGTTCCAACAACAGATAGTGATGCACACCACTTACTTTTCTCATTCTATCTCAAGCATATGAAGCCACAATACATAACGTGGAGTGTGAGTAAGATTACGACTGTGAAGGTCACTGGTCCAATTGAAACCAATAGCTTCACTAATGCGAAATTCAAAGTTGCTAGAGGTTCACCCAGTCAGGTCCATGAATTCACCCTCGCTAATTTGCCATGCCTTAACCCTTATGACTGAATCATGCTTTACAAATTGTTGCTGAGAGATGAACAGAAATATGAGTCTGTTATTGCTCACCTCAAGCAAATGATTATTTCATACATTCATGAGGTTGGGGAAATAGATATTGAGATTTTTTCCATGCTGCGAAGGAAGCCAAGTGTACTTCCCAAAGAAGTCCCTGAAGGTTTTGATAAAAAGAAACTTGGGAAGATACAAAAGGATGGGTGGTTTTTAGTTGTTCAATTAATAGAGCGAATTGATGTAGACTTTCACAAAGTTTTTTTCTTTCTTGATGATAAACACTTATTCTCCACTCCTTTCCTGGAGTACATCTTGGACTTCGTGAATAAGCACAGGGGTAACAACAAAGGTCACAAGAAGTGCTTTTCGGATATGATTCTTTGGTATATCCAAGTTCACAAGGTTCTACTAAGCATAATTCCAAAAGTTTTTGAATTTCATAAGTGAACTCAGCTATGAAAGACTCTCGCCTCAATCAACGCAAAGGGAGAGATTGTTGAGTATTAAGTGTTGCGTCTTTTAGGCCTTTGTACTTAGTCTTTTGTATATCCGGGTTGGGCTTATCCACCGGTGTTTAATGATTAGGGTTTTACTATTAAAGGTGCATGCATGCATCGTGTATTTAGTTAATCGTGCCATTGTAAACCCTACAAACCTCTACAGTAGCAGTTCTTTATCGTGCTCTTCTGAGGTTGTGATTTATAATCATTCGACACATTCTTGATCTATATCTGTGTTTGATTGTTATTACTTGTTTGAATCTTATCGATCATTAGAGTTTTTAACTCATCAAGAAGGAGAGAGGAAGGACAAATAAGGATTTTCGGCCAGGGTTAGCTCAAGGAACATTGGTTGAAAATCTTATGCCCATGTGGTATTTATATAGTTGTTGGGCTGCTAGGGTTTTTCAGGTGGAAACCCTAATTATTGTTTAAGGCTTAAGCAGCCCATGGACTTCCTCTTTAGAGCCCTTGGATGAAGTCTTATGGCCTTTGCCCATAAATTTCGTCCACTCCACCCTATGGAGTCCATCAACCTAGTTCTGCAAATATCAATGATTTGCAAAGCAGTCCCTCCATTATTAATCAGTTCCTTTTAATCCCAAAATTAATATCAAATTAATTTCTGATTAATTACCAATTAATAATATTATTTCCAGATAATATATTAATCTTTTAATATATTAATAAAATTATTCTGAGTACCAATTTATTATTCATATAATAAATCCAACTCTCTCTCCACTTGTCATCCGGTCTAGTTGCATGAGTGAAGGCAACCCAAAAGGACCATGCTCATAATCAAATCAAGTACATATCAATAATAATTATGGGCTTAGAGACCTAATCTAATAGTCTCCCACTTGGATAAGTCTAATAACTATTATTTCTAGTATGACTTCAGAATCTGATCAACAATCGTAGCTTTAAAAGGCCGTTGTCGAACTTTGATCATATCAGTAACACGTCCTTTAGATAAGTGATCAAATATTCCTCCATTCTACAAAATATCGTATGGACATGGGACATGGATCATAATCATTCTCTCTGTCCAAGTTTTGTTTCCCAATTTCTGATTCATGACGACCGACTAATTGAACAAATCAAATCAGTGCAGGTTTGGCCAAGCGCTTAGGGTGTCATCATTAAATCATCGAGGGGCCCAAAGATATCGCTTTTATCCCATTTAGGGTAAAAGGAATGGATAAACTTCGACACATATGCTTGTACTATTTACTCATCAAATCACACATGACAATACGTTTTATAACATCAACTTACTGATGCGTTTATGTATTATCAATGTGCAACTGACTTGCAACAACAACTCCAATGTCTCCGTTTCAAGAATATAAGATATTATTGTCTCACAATCACTCGTTACAAAATCCATGAATTGATTCAAATGAGCATGGGTTTAATTCAATACACAAACTCTTATTTCAGGAGTACTCATGAACACTGCAGCCCGCTATGTCTAAGTTCTTAGACAATCTACAGTCAGATTCATGATAGTCTTACGTCATTACTTACTTCCAAAGTATGATCAATTGTGGATATTTGAATAACCTAGTTATTCAGGAAGTAAAACATGCGAAGTGAAACACAAGAATAATCTAATTCAATATGGTATCAAACTTTTGAATATAAATAAAACACTTATTATTTAATCACCATATTAATTAGACCTTATTCATTGTATATTGTTTCAACCAATCAACTGAATACTTGAATTAAAATATCTTCCATGCCATGCTATTAGCATACACACCATGTTTATCTATGTTCCTTTCTTTGTGAAACAGATCAATTGAAAACATTTCCAATGATACTCATTTCACAATTCCTAATCCTTATTACAAGTGTAAGAATACAAAATTCTTGCCACTTACTAGAATATGTTAAAGTCTAAACTTTCATGCAATAATCCTTTTGTAATTCCAAGGCACAAAAGTCACAGAGACTTGGATAATGGTATTACAAAGTATTCCATTGGAGACTTGTTACAAGAACAATTCCATGGAAAGGAAGTCTCACATTCAAAGTACATTCCTTTGAACATCCTTCTTGCATAAAAGTCTCTAAGTTACACATAGATTCGTAATATCCAACTCCCATAATAGAAACATTTCCATATTGCAATAAAACAACTCATTCTTAATAGAATCCTATCTACTAAGAATTAGATCAATACGATCCATCCATTACTATACATACTTCCAACTATCCACAAGCAACTAATCTTCAGCGAACTTTAGATTGTCCTTTGTAGTTGTTTAATAACTTTACTCATATCTTGTTCTAGTCCTCTTTCCCTCTTAATGTTCTAAGCATTTGGAAAAATTAGATCAAGTGAATATTATAGCATATGCAATTGATCTTATATATCCGAAGCATATGGGATACGATGCATAATGTCTCACATAAAGACATAACACTTGATCAATCTCTTGCTATAATATTTCCATATAGAATTTCCAATGTTGAAACATTTCAACATCACATTCATATATATATATATATATATATATATATATATATATATATATATATATATATATATATATATATATATGACTAAGTTTCATTAAAATTTCAATCTAAACTTTTAGATCTTGAAATAAAATATGAGTTCCTCTCCCTTAAAAACCTTCTATAGCAAAACAATTTCCAAACTTCGCAACTTTTCAAATTGAACACTTTGTTTTCTATAAATATCATTGCTACCTTGCAATACTTCACATAATCATCATGCTCCTACTAGCATAAAAATTATGTTCTTACTAGCATAACAATTATGCTCTCACTAGCTTTGACATGTATCCAGAAATCAGCTAGACTTCTAGAAATCAATACTTATTGATTTTCTTACCAATGTTCCGATTTCTGATACGTGGCACTTCGATAAGTCTTTATCTAGACTTCTCAAGCTCATATTCCTTCATTGGATAGCTCATGTGTGTGTCTAAACTCTTCCACGACTTATAGCGATATGTCCCGAGTGTTCAAACTCTTTGCCATTTCTCACAATTCGAAATATGAAGAGGGATGCCGTAATCATAATCGAATTTGAGAACACAATTATCACAACAACTAACTCTGTTGATACTAATCAATCCTTTTCTTCACACTCATTTTCATGAAGTAGAGAGAAACCTTTTGCCACTTAGATTTTATGGTGTATGTGTTCCTGTCCATGTAAACTTGTCATTTCCATCAACTATCATAAGATAAGGTTTATGACAAATTCAACCTCATATGGACTGAACTTGTTCAATCTCAATTTCTTGCCATGTCGCAGCACAAGGGCCTACCATTGCTTCCAAATTAATGAGCAACTCACCTACACTGATCAAGGTGCTTTGCCTTATGTAGTCAAATGAGAACTCATAGAACTCACATGCATTGTTAACTTAACTGGAATGGGCACAAAAACAAGAATATGTCAACACGATAGGTTATCAACCTCGAGTCGTGTGCTAGTGATTACTAAAAGGTTTATTCTTGATTAGCTCCTGAAGCTTTTCAAGACCATTAAGACTCCCACTGACCTCTTGACATATAAGATTCTCTGTCGAGAAACACTTCTTGAAAACCAAAAATTCAAGAGTTAGTGCGGGTTCTTATCAAGACGACACTTCATATAATTAGTCTTAGTTGGTCTCTGTTTTAACCAAAACATCACAACCACCAATTTCAAATGTGCAAGAGTTAGAAAACTTTTCTGCTCCACATTTCACGAGGTGTTACAAACCTTCTTAGAACATGTTACTCAAGGTTCAACTTCAAGTAACTAGAGTATAACTCTAAATTTTGATTTTGGAACTAAGTATGACTCATCCTTTCTATTTAGCCATTTCAACAATTCTCGATTCCTCTCCTTAGTCATACAAATGCACTAAGGTGTCCTTTGAGGATGAATTGTGATATGGTTCCATATTCATTAGGATGATCATAAAATACGATACAAAAGTACTCTTCTTTCCTTTCAGATTGGAGAAACTTTTATCTTTTTGCCTAATTGATTCTTTCAATTCGTTCTATTATACTTTGGAATTTTTCCAAGGTATTAGAATTACACTCAATCTTGTAAGTATAATCATATTTACTTAACCAACAGTAAATCATGACGAATAGAATTTATCGTCCTTTGTGGTGGATCTGACCAGTCCACATCAATGTGTACTAGATCCATTAGTCCTTCACTTGATACACATAAACATCTGAACATGGAGTTAGTCTTAAATTCCCAAGGATCAAGATTCTCATCCATCACACAATTTAAATCGCATGATTCCAAGTTTTTGTCCAATTGAAACTAGGCTAATGAGAATCTTTCCTCATTTGGTAAATTACGACACTACCACTAACGACATAACCAAGAATCAAATCCATTTCAATATTGCTAACAATGGAAATATAAACACCAATTTTCATAAATGCCATTGCAAGGAAATTTAAAATAAGGTAAAATCAAATTTTATTTTATTAACAAAACTGAGGAAAAACTTGTCCTTACAATGCAAATACAAATGAAAACTATGTTTCTAAATATTCCTAAGTAATCTATCATAACTCCTAAGTAGCAGCTCAAAAATCCGATCATCGAATCATGTGATTGAAATCCATCTCTTCACAATCAAACTCAACTTACTTTTATTTTAGGTTTCCTTTCTTTTCTTCAATCCTACAAAACATCAAAATGTAATCTTATCACATCATGTATCAAGAATCTATAAATAGGAACTTAATAGAATTAGATAGTGGACTTACCTGAGGCAGAGTCATACAATTTAACTTTACCGTCCTTACGATCCTTCAGGTAGATTCAGAAGCTTCGCATCCAATTCCCCTTCTCTTGGCAATAGAAACATACAGACTCTTTGGGAATGACACATGGGACTATCTCAGAGTTTGCCTTTCTCTTATGATCAAACTTTCGATCATGGCCGATTTCTCTCCCTTAGGAGGAGAAACCATTTCTGGACTATCACCTTTGCCATCACCAAAGTCCATGGAAATCTGGGATGTAGATCTTCCAATAAAATTTGCTTGACCAGTGTGCCAAAGAATTGTTGCTTCAGTAGTAATTAGCAAATATTTTAGATAAATAAACATCATATCGTGGTCAGTCACATAGTAGTCTTTTACAAACCGACAATATGACTCGAGAAGTGACTGAAGAACCAAGTCAACAACTAGCTTCCTTGGGAAAACGGCACCCAACATTCCTAGTCTATCAATGTACAACTTCATCTTCAAAACGTGCGCACACACATAGCCACCATCTTGGTGTTTGCTTGCCAATAGAGTTTGAGTGACCTTGAACTTTTCAAGTCGACGAAAACATGGGTCCATGAGAATCACTGGAGGAGGTGGAGGAAGAGAAGCATGATTTCTGGTTCCACTAATGCAGGAAGAAGCGATTGATCTTTCACCTTGATTGACACGTGGAATATCATCTTCCAATGGAAATAATTTTGCTAAGGATTGAGGAAGACCATAGTTGTGAGAACTAGACATCTACAAAAGGGAGAAATTCAAGTTAGTTTACTTATTTCTTATACATATATATATAAATTAGACTTTTAATTATATAATAGTATAAAGGTGTATTTTAAACTTTTAAAATACTAAGGTTTAATCCTTTAATAATTAAACTTTTTAACTTAGTTAAAATTTAAACCATATCATGGAATCATTAATTGTCTTTTAATTAAATTATTAATAAAACCATAAGGATATCTTTTAGTGTCTTTCATTTAAATTTCCAAAATTAAAACTTTTAATTCTAAAATTTAAATTATGAAACCAAAAGGATGTATTTTAAACTTTTAAAATACTAGGATTTTAGAATTTCAAATTTCAAAATTAAACTTTTAATCAAATTTTAAATTCTAAAACCAAGATGGTGCAATTTGAAACTATTCAAAAAATTACTAGCTTAAATTTTAAATCAAAACAATCATATCATTATCCAAATGTAATCAAACCTATTATTTTGATAAGAATATCATATTACCATTCAATAAATTCAAATTTAAGCAGTAAAAACAAATTTTGGTAATTATCCTAGTCAAAATCGGATCTGAAAATCGAAATTTTAGCTGACAGATGAGTCAACTCATCGAGTTGGGCTCTAAACTTGTCGAGTTCACCCAACTCGTTGAGTTCTACAATGAACTCGTCGAGTTCATCTGTCAGACAACAAAAATCAATTTTCCTCTACTTTGGCCAAATCACTATTGCATCATATTCAATTGAAAAATGACCTAGGCTCTGATACCATTGATGGGTATTGCATCGTATTCAATTGAAAAATGACTTAGGCTCGGATACCATTGATGGGTTTTGAGCATTACAACATTCCTATGGTGCACATGCAATCCTAATTGCTTTGGATCTAGGTTTTTCTCTATTGAACATGCAAATTGAATACCAAAGCATAGAACCCTAAAACTAGCATACAATTTCGAATTTAACAAGTGATTAGGGTTCAAATGTTACCTCTCTTGTTATGTAGCAATAACAAGTTCACCTTGAAGATCATTGACCTTTGAAAGCTTAGTGCCCTAAGTGTTGCACCTCTAATGGAGTCATAAACACTCAATGCAAAGGATGAGAAGGAGAGAGGAAGGACACACAAACTTTTAGGCCAGGGTTAGCTCAAGGAACATTGGACAGAAATCTTATGACCATGGGGTCTTTATATAGTTGTTGGGTTGCTAGGGTTTTCAGGTGGAAACCCTAATTCCTACTTAAGGCTTAACCAGCCCATGGACTTCCTTTTTAGAGCCCTTGGACGAAATCTTATGGCCTTTGCCTCTAAATTTCATTCACTCCACCTTATGGAGTCTATCAGCCTAGTTCTGTAACTATCAGTGATTTGCAAAACAGCCCCTCCATTATTAATCAGTTCCTTTTAATCCCAAAATTTATATCAAATTGATGTCTGATTAATTACCAATCAATAATATGATTTCCAAATAATATACTAATCTTTTAATATATTAATATAATCGTTATGAGTACCAAATTTATTATTCATATAATAAATCTTACTCTCTCTCCACTGGTCATCCTATCAAGTTGCATGAGTGAAGGCAATCCAAAAGGACCATTCTCTTAATCAAATCAAGTACATATCAATAATACTTATGGGCTTAGACACCTAATCCAACAAATATCTTATATTATTGAAACAGATATATATGAGTTTTTGTTTACGATTCAGTTGTGCATTGATAATATGTAAACGCATCAGTAATTTTGTATTATAAAACGTATTGTTGTGCATGATTTAATGACTAAATAGTTCAAGAATATAAGTCAAATTTTACTCGTTCCTTTTGTCCTAACGAAAAAACGATATTTGTGGGCCCGCAATGATTTGGTGTTGACTTATAAGTGCTAGGCCCAGCCAAGACAAAATTGATGTGTTCGATTAGAATTCTTATGTCGTCATCACAAATCGGAAATTTGGAAATAACACTTGGACAATGAGATTGATTGTAATCTATGTCTCATGTCCTTACGATATCTTGTAGAACATAGGAATATTTGGTCACTTATCTAAGGACACATAACTGACTGGGTCTGAGTTCAACAACGGTTTTTGGAAGCTACAATTTGCTGATCAGTTTAGAATTTATACTGGAAATTCTAGTTATTAGACTAATCCAAGTGGGATACTTTTGGATTTGGTGTCTAAGCTCATAACTATAATTGGTATAAATATGAATTGATGGTAGCACAGTCATTTTGGGTTGCCTTCAAACCTTACAATTGAATAGGATAGCTTATATATATATATATATATATATATATATATATATATATATATATATATATATATATATATATATAGCGAGAGCGAAAGAGAGAGAGAGAGAGAGAGAGAGTGAGAGAGAGATAATGATTTATTTATTTATTATATGGTTAATAAATTAACGAGAAATCATAATAAATGATTTATTAAAATATTATAAGAATAATATAATAAATGGAAATCATATTATTTAATTAATAAATCAAAAAATAATTGGAATTAGTTTTGGGATTAATTGGATTAATTAAAATTGTAGGGTCTATTTGGCTATTTATTGAAAGTTGAGGAAATGAGTCCATGGACCTCATTCGATAAGGCGGACGAAAATCACTTGGACAAGCCAATGGAATTTTGTCAAAGCCCTTGCATTAGGAGGGGAATGGGTTGCTTGGTCACCAAGCAATGGGATTAGGGTTTCCTCCTTAAACCATAGCTTTGGCACCAAGGTACCTCAGTTATACAAAGGCCTTTGTAGCCCCATATTTCGTCCATGACTTCCCTCTAAGAGCCTTAGACGAAATCTTGCCCCCCCCCCCCTTCTCTATCTCTCTCTCTCTCTCTCTCTCTATATATATATATATATATATATATATATATATATATATATTTCCTATCGCTAGCTTCGGTGTGAACCATTAGAGGCACGTCATTTGTGGTGCTTGCTTCCAAGAGATCTTCAAAGCAGAATTTTAGTTGTTTGTTATAACAACTAAAAAGTATATAACACTAAACCTTTTCTTTAGTATTTTTGAAAATACCAGGTATCTTTAGGGTTCTTATTTGATGTTTAAAGTTGTATGTTCAATTAGAGAAAAACATAGATCAAATTTAGGGTTACATACACACATAAGATTTTATTTGTTTTTCATAAAACTCGTCAATATCAACATATGAATTTATTTATTCATTTATTTGATTAGCAAATCTCTTTACTTATATTATTATTATTATTATTATTATAATTATATATATATATATAAGAGGGATGGAATGAAGTGGAATGAAATGGAGAATGAAATATAAATATAACAGCTGATAGAAAAATTAATTTTTTTTTCTTCAAACTAAACCCGATTTGGCTTATATAGTGCAATTTCTAAGAAAATTCGATCAACAACCATGTTTAAAGCATCTTGATGCTGTTATGCGTGTTTTGTGCTACCTTAAAGTGATGATGAATCATGGGTTGTTCTTTAATAAAGATCTAATCCTTAAGGTTGAAGCTTTTTGTGACGGTGACTAGGTTGCTTGTCCTTTAACTAGGCGGTCTGTAAGTGGCTATTTCATACTATTTGGAGGAGCTCCCATATCATGGAAATAAAAAAAAGCAAGTAATTGTACTCTTTCTTAGCCGAAGCTGAATATCTTTCCATGTCTTGAGTATATGTAGAGCTGACATGGTTGACACATTTATTACATGATATTGGAATTAATGTCACTCCTATTCCCATCAAGTATGATAATCAATAAGTTATTCATTCATAATCTAGTATTTCACAAACATACAAAGCATATTGATCTTGATTATTATTTTGTTCGTGAGAAATTTCAAGCTGATTGATGTGCAAAAAAGTACCTAAATGTTAAAATTTATAACCAAACTAACTTAACTAACTCTGCATGTATAGGTAGTATACCTAGTCGGATTATAGAATAGTTTGGGTAAGTCGAGTGTCAAACATATGAAACAGAATTTAATTAATTAATCTAACTACTTCTAATTAAACTAAGAAACAAACTAAAAGTGGGGGGTTTTTTTACTAGTTTTGCAAGATCATAAGTTAACTAAACAATTAAGCAAACAAAACAAATTTACTTCAAGATTAGAATAGTACTTCTGCTAAGATCCAATTTCACCTTCTCCTGTGGTTAATTTCTAGTGGATAAAATATGTTGATTACCAATTTTTTAACTAGCTATTATGATCAAATATCTATACTTATGAATTTATAAATTACCATCTAATGATCAAGCATAAGTTAAACACCAAATCGATAATGAACACAAATTGGACTATGAATGATAATGGTCACTTTCCTATGATCAAGTTAAGCAGCCAATCATATTATATATATATATATATATATATATATATATATATATATATATATATATATATATAAGAGGGATGGAATGAAGTGGAATGAAACGGAGAACAAAAAACAAATGTAACAGATGATAGGAAAATTAAATTTTTTATCTTCAAACTAAACCCGATTTGGCTTATATAGTGCAATTTCTAAGACAATTCAATCAACAACCATGTTAAAAGCATCTTGATGTTGTTATGTGTGTTTTGTGCTACCTTAAAGTGATGATGAATCATGGGTTTTTCTTTAATAAAGATCCAATCTTTAAGGTTGAAGCTTTTGTGACGGTGACTAGGTTGCTTGTCCTTTAACTAGGTGGTCTGTAAGTGGCTATTTCATACTATTTGGAGGAGCTCCGATATCATGGAAATCAAAAAAGCAAGTAATTGTACTCTTTCTTTAGTCGAAGCTGAATATCTTTCCAGGTGTTGTGTATATATAGAGCTGACATGGCTGACACATTTATTACATGATTTTGGAATTGATGTCACTCCTATTCCCTTCAAATATGATAATCAATAAGTTTATTCATTTTGCTCATAATCTAGTATTTCACAAACGTACAAAGCACATTGATCTTGATTATTATTTTGTTCGTGAGAAATTTCAAGCTGATTGATGTGCACAAATGTACCTACTTGTTTTAAATTTATAACCTAACTAACTTAACTAACTCTGCACCTATAGGTAGTATACCTAGTCGGATTATAGAATAGGTTGGGTATGTCGAGTGTCAAACACATGAAACGGAATTTAATTAATTAATCTAACTACTTCTAATTAAACTAAGAAACAAACTAAAAGTGGGGGTTTTTTACTAATTTTGCAAGATCAGAGGTTAACTAAACAATTAAGCAAACAAAACAAATTTACTTCAAGATTAAAATAGTACTTCTGCTAAGATCCAATTTCACCTTCTCCTGTGGTTAATTTCTAGTGGATAAAATATGTTGATTACCAATTTTTTAACCAGCTATTATGATCAAATATCTATACTTATCAATTTATAAAATTACCGTGTAATGATCAAGCATAAGTCAAACACCAAATCGATAATGAACACAAATTGGACTATGAATGATAATAGTCACTTTCCTATGATCAAGTTAAGCAACCAATCACAAATTAATATTAATTCTGCTCTCTAACGCAGTTAAAGTTACAAGCTTTTATTACTTTATATAAGATGTGATTAATCCTAACTTTAATTATTTAATGATCATAAACAATTAGGTGACAAATTCATGCAATTAGAATGATCAACTATAACACATAATCAGATTAGTAAGCAATATAAGCTAGAACTAAAACATGTTAGGGTTTTAATTGTCAAACATAAGTAGCATCAACATTTATCATCTAATAAATGAAATCAACACATAAGGATTAGGTTCATCTTCACCAAACAGAAGTAAAAGGTTTCTAGCCTCTCATAGTAGTAGAAAAACACAAAAAAATCCAAGCAATTAAAACTAGACATGAGTTTATTTAGCAAACCGAATGGATCTATGTAGAAATCTTCTAAATCTTTTTCAACTCTTGAGCTCCATTGGATTCTCGATCTTCTTCAAAGTTTCTAGAGGTTTTTAATAGAAGTTATCCTTAGAAAACCGGTTGGAAGTTTCTCCATTTGAGCTAATAGTTAGATATTTATAGTTTCCATAAAAATGGTCATCACAACGTGGTCAAGCGCCACCATGTCGTGGTCTCCATAAATAATCTTGTATTTTCCAAGTCATCACTAATGATCAGGAATCTTCCACTCCCTATGTCGTGGTGGACAATCACCACATCGTGGTCTTCTATCTTCAACTCTTCTTTTTCTTCATTCCTAATTTAGTTGATCCATTCCTGCTTCGAGCTCCTCATTTTCTTCCTTTTTGTCTCAAGCATGTCTTCGCTACTACAAAACAGATTTCAAACATAATAAGCACCTTTTTTTCCCAAATTAAGCATAATTATAGCTAAAAGTATTAAGAAAATATATGACTATATATGCACATATCACTGGTCTCATATACGTTTCTCATGTTTCTACAGAACCAGCTTGCAAATGCTTTAACTAAAGCTTTACATGGATCAATTCATCAAGAAGTTGTTATCAATATGAGATTACAGACATACCCTCCAGCTTGAGGGGTGTTACCGTTATAACTGTTAGAATATGGAATGATCACAGGGGCATTTTAGTCATTAGATTAGTTTATTTATTTGTTATTAACTTTTACAATTAAATCAATAAAATATTGAAGAGTTGGATCAACATTCACTTTGTTCATTACATTCTTACATGGATTAAGATTTTTATGTTGCTCTTTAATGTTTTAATCAACATGTATGTTTAGGTATATAATTCCTTAATCTTCATGGTTAACAAATAAGGTTTAGGCTATAATAAGTTGGTTATCAGGTCTATGGAGTTCAAGAAGGTGAATGAAAGTATACATGATCCAACACAACTTTCTTTGTGCAGTTATTACAAATATGGATGGTCTTGTGCTTAATTAGAAATATCCGATTATATTTTTTGTGTAGGGAATTGATTTTAAACTGTTGTGAATTAAGGCTTTTCTTCATTGATTTTAATTTGTTGCTCAGTTAGAAACCGTGTGAAGTCACTCCAATCTTGCTTTGTTTGATCTATTTTTTTTTTCTATCTTTCTTGATTAGATCCAAGCATGTTGTATGAACCCATAGAAATATGAATGTTACTGAATATATTATCCAACATTGCTTCGAAGCTTCAAATCCATATGATAGATTCTACAAAAGATGGAGAATAATATAACATTAAAAAAGGACTGATATAAAATAAATTAAAAATAAATGGCTAATCCTTTAAAGTTATATTTTACCTTTAACAACACATCACAATTATTTTCTGAAAGATTTTGTAATGCTTTTTCGACACCTCCACATGGGTTGATAAATGATCGATAATTATAACTATTTGACAAAATTGCAAAAACGGTCCTTATGGTATGCATTTTTTTGGGGTTTTAGTCCAAACCACTACTTTTTAGGATTGGTGGTCCTGTTGAGCTAGTTTCCTTGCATTTTTGGTCCCCCAGAAAACTTAAAAGACTAAAATGCCCTTCTGATACATTTTTTATGGTTTTTGCTATTTAATTTAAAGTTTTATTAATAAAAATTATGCGGCCCACCTCTCTCTCCCCCCTCTCTCTCTCTCATAATCCTACCAGGAATGCCGACCATTTCATCTTTTGCTATGAAATCCACCACTTCCAGTTGTTTGTTTGTCCCAAAAAATCAACAACATAACCATATATTGTTGCATCTTCAAATTCATGTTCATCCTAATACCAATATCCAAAACAAACTTTCATCCCCACCTCTTCATCTCCCACTTCTTCGGTTATATGACACCTTCTTCATCGTCATGTAGCTTGTTTATACACCAGTAGAAAATACTCCAAAAACCATTTGTACGCTACCCATTAAACCCTAAAAACCCCTATCTCTGGTGCGAGAAGCTACTAGGGTTTCGATTAGATTCTGACGACTATGAACAAACATGTACAAAAGGGTTTATGAGTATGAAGACCTCCATATCTGACGCTACATCTATGTGTGTTGTGAGGTTGAAGTCGATTCTAGAACCCTAAAATCAGAACTAAAATCGAATCTAGAACCCTAAAATCAGAACTCAAATCAATTCTACATATCTGACAGATTTCGCATGTTGCTTCGCATCCATCTTTGTTGGTGAAGAGGTTGAGTCTCGTTCCCATTAAGTGTTCGACTGCAAGCAAGACTGGTACAAGCAAGCATTAAAGAAAGTCGATTTCTTGCTCATTTTCTTCTCTTTAGTTCTCGCATCTGGTTCTGGGTTGATTAAAATCAATAAACTTTAGGTTATGAAAACTTTCACATATCTTCGTTTCCATGATCATTATTTGGAACTTTCTTGGTTTCTGGAAGGAGGAGAAAACATGGGTGGTGGTGATTAAAGATTAAGGTGTTCATCTGATGACCACTGAAATTTCAATTTCCCATTGACGGGAAGAAATGGTTTATCGGAAATCGCAGCAACATGGTTTGGCAAAGGAATTGAGAGAGAGAGAGAGAGAGATGTGGACCCAATTTTATATTTAATAATAATAATAATTTTAAAAAGTGAAAGAAAAATGAAAATTAAATTCATTAAGGGTATAATAGTCTTTTTAGTTTGGACAGGGACCAAAAGTGCAAGGAAACCAGCTCAAAAGGACCACCAATCCAAAAAAGTCGTGATTTGGACTAAAACCCTAAAAAATGCATACCACAGGGACCATTTTTGCAATTTTGTCTAACTATTTTATGAGTAAATTACTTTTTTGGTCCCTAAGAATAGCTTCTTTTACAACTCTAGTCTCGAAAAGATTTCTCTTGTAGTTTTCGTCCTTGTTCCAGATTAAGTGAGTACTCTTGGTCCCCGAGTTTAGATGACTTTCCAAAAAGTGACAAAAACCACAAATAAGGATGAAAATTGCAAGAGAAAACATTTAGGGGCCAAAACTAAAAATTTCAATTATCCTCAAGGACCAAAAATGTAATTTACCCATACTTTAAATATAAGGAAAATAAAGATAAACATTAAACAACACGACTTTCCATAATTAATTATGTTTATAAAATTAAACGTATCACCTCTTTATCACACCATGGAGACAAGATAAATTTCTTTTGGTCTAAGAGCGGACGGTATGGGCCACAACGAAAAATGACTTGGTTGAGGTGGCAAACGGAAATGCGGTCGTAACTAGGAACACCCCCCACCCCCCACCCCCCCTCTTCTCGTTGAAGCTTGTTATGGCTTCACTCGTGGCCGTTACCATGGATCGAAACGGATGAAATTTTGAATGTTAATTACTCATACGTTTGCGAACGATCAAAACTTAAATAGAAAAAATTACTTTTTTATCCTTATAAGTACTATTTTTAACCAATTTTTTTAAACCTATCCCTTATTCTCTCTATATCTTATACACATATTTTCTTTAAATTTTTTAAAAATGGAGCAAAACCGAAACACCCCCCCCCCCTCCATCATCAAACCCAAACACAACCTCGCCTCTCGAATTTGTGGGTTATGAAAATTATTTTAATTTTTTTTCTTCTCAAGGATCACCATAAATCTCATATCAAGGCGTCGCTTTCAATCCCGCTTCACCGCCACTGCAATTTCCCAACTCACCTTACCTTCAACAAAATTTAATTGGTGAAAACCCAAATTTACAACAAAATCATTTCCTTACTTTTGCTTCGATGTAACAAACAACCAACCAACCATTGCCTACAACACAACCATTAGTTGAAGTGGAAGCGGTAGGTAGTAGGAGAGGGAAATGGAAAGGAAAATCGAAAGGGAAATCGATAGCGGTTGAAACAGAAAATGCAGTTGTTCCACAGTGGTGGACACCGGAGGAGGAATATGCTTTGACGGCGGCTTGGTGTGCTACTTCAAAAGACGAACTCCACGGAAATGGAATGAAGAAAGGGGCTTATTAGGGGCGGTGCGCGACAAGTTTCATGCTATTTTGAAGAAAAATCTGTATCGTAACAATGACATGTTGAACAACAATTGAGGACAAATAACTAAGCAGTGCAGCAAATTCAACGATATTTATAACCGGCTTCAGGCCCAACAGCAAAATGGAACCAATGACTTCAATTTGTTCAAATCTACTAAGGAACAATATCAGGTCGAATTGGGATATGTTTTTGACTTTGAAAAATCATGGAAGTTGTTGCGAGTGGATCCAAGGTGGAATAAAACGCCTACATCGTCGGATGTTCAATCTAAAAGGTCTCGCAATTCGAGCTCGGTCGACGTGTCAAACGCACGGACTCACATCGACCTAAACGCCGACACTGATGAGATCCTGGATGATATCGAGGAGATATCCACACCAGGACGACCGCCTGTGCGCGACAAAGCGAGGAGCGCTGCAAGGCATGCAGAGGAGATTGAGGCGAAAGCAAATGAGGCGGCGGAAATGAGAGCGAAATTCGACGAGCACAATTTATTAATAAAAGAATAAAATGACTTGAAACGTCGTCATTTGGAGTTCCTAGAAAGGAAGGCGCGGGAGAAGCAGAAGAAAAAAGAGAGGGAACTAATGACACATCAATTGTCAATTCTTCGGACGAGCGGGAAGATTTTGGCGCTTGAGGATCTAGCGGTGCTAAAAGCAATGTAGGAACACATTAGGATGAAATATTTGGGTTAATTAGGATTGTTGTGTGGTTTTATAAGTAATTTGAATGGTATTTTAGTTGTAATTTTAAGTTTAAAATTATGTTTTTTTTTAATTATAATCATAATTTTAGATTTTAAATATTATGTCTTTTTTGTTTTTATAATTTTATGTTTTATAAAATATATTCATTTTAGTGATTAAAAAAACATAAAAACAAAAAAAACCAAAAACAAAAAAAAAACGAAAAACGAAAATGGAAAAAAAAAAAAAACAAAGTTTGAAAAAAAAATCAAAAATAAAACATATTTATTTTCAAAAAAGTTGGTGTTGCATCTTGTTGCCGATTTTCTCACTTGGTGTTGTCACACCATTTGCTTATGTGGCATGTGAAGTGGGAGAACTTGATGTTGCATCTTGTTGCCCACACCCAATGCTCTAAAGCTTTAATAACTCATCGCATGTTTTGTAACTTCAACACGCATATCACGTTTTTTTTATCGACATTAAACATGCTTTGTTGAACATCATCCAACAGCCCCTTCACTTTAACCAAACCCCCCATTGGAATATCAACTTTTACCCAATTATCACGCCTAGCAACACGCAACTGAAAAAAAACATACAACACATAAACAAACACATTTTTTTTCCAATTCCAACGGAATGACACATTCCATTCTAATCCTATCCCAATTCCATTACATGTTTATAGGTGACATCTCTTGGCCCAATTTCAATCCTTAAAGAAACACCTTTCATTTCCTAATGAGAATACTTCCAACCAGGGGAATAGTTTTTCTCAAATCAGCTTTAGCACAAATTCCCAAATCACTAAGTGTGCGTTTGGTTGTGGAAAATTTTCAACTTTTCTAGGAAAATTTTCCAAGAAAAACGGAAATTTTGAAAACACGTGTGGTTCGTTCAGTTTTCCAAAATTTTCCAACAAAATGAAAATTGTCAGTTTTCCAAATTGTATGTAAATTATAAAAGTGATTTTTATAGTTTTCCAAATTTCTAATATGGAAAATGAAAATCTCCTGGTTTCAACCAAACGCGTTTTCTAAAATTTTTATTGAAACTTGAAAGCGAAAACTCAACTCTATTTTTTGAAAACATTTTTTTAGAAAATGAAAACAGTTTTCCACAACCAAACACACCCTTAGGGTGTAATGTAAGCCCATGAGTTTTTCCACACCATAACTTTTTACCCCCTTTTTATTCTCAAAGCTAATTTTAAACATTTTTGTAAAGTTTTCTCTAAACAATGAGAGGTTGCACCTTGAACACCACAACCACTGTTTGGAATGAATGCATGCATAATGTAACTAGTTATGAAGGATAAAAACACCATTTAACATTTCATAGTTTATACTATCTTATAAATAGTTCAACACTTGTGGTGTAAAGTCCACCAGAAAATTTTTCCATCTTACTTTTCTTCCCTATAGTTCAAGAATCCCAAGAGCCTTAAAACAATAATTGTTTAACCAAATTAAGCATCTTATACACAAAAATTGCAATTTTTTTAAAATGAAACTACAACCTACTTTCTACAAGTTATTGATTAAACCACTAAAGATTTCATATCCTAATTAATATGTTAAATCGTTAAGCTCCTTTTAACTGTTTAATCATGATAGGGAATAGTTAAATCGATAATAAAACAAAAGTATATTTGTGTTTTTATTGGTTCTTTTTTCCTATAATCATTCCAAATTTCACGCTTCTTTTAATATTTAATTTTATACTTCAGTATTTGCCTCTTACTGTGTAGCAAAAGGAGTGTGTCCTTTTTGCCAAAGAAAGTTACGACTCCTAAGATAATGGATTTAAGTTTAACAAAATTAAAAAAAGTGATAATCATGAAGGATTAAATTGACTAATAAGAAGATCATGTGATGAATAAGCACCTGATAAAAGGAGTTGGATTACTAAACTCCAATATAAAAAAATATTCATCTCTTTTATTTCTACATCAAAGTATGTCTGCATAAAGATGTTAAAAACAGTTTATTTAATGCTTACTTGCATCAGAACAAAAATTGGATTAAACTAATGGTTTCATGCTTACTTGAATTATCTCTCAAATGGAGATTGTCTATGGATAGGAGGATGTAACAGCCAGAGATTTCAGAGTATTATATCATTTCACCATTTGTAACAACCTATAGGAGCAGAAAAGGACCAAGTTAAAGCATAAGTAAGATACAAAAAGCTGGAAAAACAATGGATTATAGATATGTTGTATGCCTCAGAATTCCATTCCCCAAAGTTGCCATCTTTAGTGTTGGTAAGACCTAGACCAGTCTTCTTCTTCCTTCCCTATGCAATGTCAAGTTTTATGAAAATATTAGATAGGTTAAAGTGATGAAGGTTGGTGGAACATTAGATTACAAAGAATTCACAAGCGATATTATCTTCAAAAATCAAAGTTTTCCTAAGAAAAAGGCTCAATTCCGTTTCCTTCAATTAAATGGCCTAAACTCTAGATGCAATGTTTTCTGTTGTAGGAGTTGAATCAATGGCAATGCCTCGACAAAATATCAATTGATTCACAATTTTGGTGCAACGTGCTCTAAATCCATTGGCTCAAAATATGCTAAAACACTTAACAATTTTCATTCTTTCTAGGAGCAGTGAGTTTAGGTGACACTGATTTCTACGGCTCATGGATAGATTCGATGATAGTAATCGCATCAAGGGCCATCGTAGTTGGGAGTCAGAGGAGTGAGGAGGTTTGTCAGGCGGAGGCGGAGGCGAAGGCGAAGGCGAAAGGCATATGCCGGTGATTATTGCAAGAGGGGAGCGGTGGAGCGTACATAAAAAGATTATATATAATCAATCTGTTTAAGTTGGTGTTCTATATGAAAGTGGTACCATCTCAAGATCATATATGATAAGTCATAAAAATAAAAGGACTAAACATGTCAACCCAAAAACAATTGTAGCAAAAGTTTGAATAGTTGAAACTGTACTATTTCATAAGTTTTGGGAATTAAGGGATAATGATTAAAAGGGTAATATATTTTATGATTTGTATATATTTTGTTATTGAGTTTTTTTGGTCTTTATTTACCCCTTTAACTTATTAAACTGTACATATTCAGTCCTTATGACCGGAGGTTAGCCGGGAAAAATAACTTAATAGAGTAATATATTTCTTATTTTTTACACATTTATTCCTTAGTATTTTTGTACATATTTAGTCCTTAATATTTTTTTGTTTCAAAATAAGACTTTTTTGTTTTTGTACTCATTCAGTACTTATTAATGATTTCTTTAGGTTTTTCTCACGACATCTTACATGCGACAATAACTGATGAGGTGTTTGGGGCTGTTGATGCTTATGTACATCACGATCTCGACTGTTTGGTTGCATAGGTCTTGTGGTTTGGCTTAGGTATTGTATTATGAACGTCGTAACTTCTTCATACGATATCAGATTTTAACGATCTTTATATTCATGTGTTCGTTTTTTGGGTCTGCTACAATTTTCATTAACAAAACTCCTATTAAAATGTAATATATTTTTACTTACGATTTCATAAAAAAGCATTCATACATGTATTCATCAAAAATGTATGGATATAAAGATCGTAAGTAAAAATATATTACTTTTTAACGAGAGTAGTCTAAATGAAAGTTGTAGCAGACTGAAATACGAGCACATGGATATAAAGATCGTTAAAATCCGAGATCGTATAAATAAGTTATGACGTTCATAACACATGACCTAAGCAACCAAGTAGTTGAGATCGCGATGGACATAAGCATCAAAAGCCCCAAACACCTCATTAATGAATGTCACATGTGAGATGTCATGAAAAAAAAACCTAAAGAAATCATTCATAAGTATTGAATGAGTACAGATTAAAAAATGACTTATTTTGCAACAAAAAAAATACTAAGGAATAAATATGTACAAAAATATTAAGGACTAAATGTGTACAAAGTGAGAAATATATTACCTTATTAAGTCATTTTAACTGGCTAACATGGAGTAGCCGGTCATAAGGACTGAATGTGTATAGTTTAACAAGTTGAAGGGGTAAATATGGACAAAAATAAAGTCAGCGACTAAATATATACAAATCGAAAAATATATTACCTTTTTAAGTCTTATCCCAAGAATTAATATATACATATTAATGTTATAGAAATGTGTCGGAATTCCGATGGTTTCAATTGCGTAATTTTAGCCCCTTTTTTAATAGTGGAATTAATGTCATTGGATGAACTCATTTGACTTAAAAAATGATTTGAAGCCTTGAATATTGGGATATGATTCGTATAACATTTTAAAGCACCAATTGTTGTGTATGGAAAAAAATTGTTGTGTACGGATCAACTCTCTTGAATATTACTTTAAGATCAATTTCATATTCTAAATACAACTGATAGAAAAGGCAAAACAGTTATAGTAAAAAAAATTATTGAGGTCCATCCTTTTGATTGGATTTCATTCCAAAAATATGTGATATTGTGTGGAAATTCTTAAATTTATAGTTATTTTATTAAAACATCTTTATTTATATAGCTATTTTGTTATGATATTCTATTAAAAAGCGTGATATGTTGAAGTAATAAAGGATAAATAACCGCAGGTGATGCAAGCATGCAAGAAATTGTGTCCGGGTAAATTTGTTTTTTTTAAGCATGTGTTAGTAATATTGTAGTATTTGGTAAGGATTTTTTTAATTGTATATAAAGGTGGCAAAAAAAAACTAAAATTACACGTTAACTCGATACATACTACTTACAAAATAAACGTGTTAGCTCGAAATTTTTAACTTGACATTTTATATTTTGCAACATTTTTAATTCTTTAGGTAAATTAGACACACCTAAAACGAAAACAAGATATAAAAGAAAAAATTTGAGTTAAATATATATACTAATAAATGAAAATCATTATGTCACATGACATTCTCTTGCTACTTTTGACACTTGCAATTTTGTAGTTTTTTTTTGGATTAATAAAATCCAAATGTCAAATTTTAGGTTTTTTCTAATTTTAAAATTAAAAATCCACATAAAATTTTATTTAAATATGTAATGTATTAAATGTTTTAAATATGGTTTATTCCTTTCTTATTTTACATCCCCAAATTCCATCTATACTTATACGTCCTTGATTTGCTCAACAATTCGCAAAAAAGGATTTCAAGATTTTATTCTCACCATAATCTTTAATTTTTTTCTGAAAAAAAAAATCAAATTTCAACTGAACATTATAATTAAAATATAATACAAAACCATTTATATGATGAATTTCAATTCAATCTAATATTATGTAGTTTGTATGATTAAAAATAATTTAGATATATCTTAAAAATATCAAAATATATTATACGAATACTTTTTGATAATGACACCAACAACATGCTTATCTAGCTTGTATTTGTTTTTTTATTTATTTTACAAATAGAATTTATTTAAACATATTTTTGAGAATAACAAAATAATAGAAGTTATTAACAACCTAAATTATTTCATTATAATTATTTTAAATAAAACAATGATATTACTATATATGATTGTAGTTTTTTTTTCCGATAATTAAAATTTGTATTTGATTGTACAACACGATGATTTATCATTAGTCTCAAGTTAAAACACATTGCTGATATTTTGATATTTAAACCTAAATATTTAGCTTTTGTTTTAATCAACTCGTGTATTAAACGGGTTTCACACCTAGTTTTTGTAATATAGAAGCCATTGGATTTTTACTCGTAAACTTTCTAATGTAGAATCCGCCTATATCTTTTACTACATTAGGGAGAACTAAATGCTCCTTCCACTTTCTCTTTTATAATTAAAGAAATCAATAGAAAAGTCTTCTTATTTTAGGAAAATAAACTATTAAGTGTTAAAATTATTTTTCTAGATAGAAAACCTCAAGAAACCAATAAAAATTTCACTTAAGCCTCTTATGATCTGTTTAACAAGTCAAGGGACCAAATTGTCAAATTTTTCCAAAATAATGAGATTTTTCTATAGATTTATTGAAAATTTTTATGCAATATATAAACATATTTTTATTTATTTATATATATTTTTTAAGTATGTTTAAGTATTTTTTTATATATTTTTTTTACAAATTTCTTCACTTTTTAAAGATTTTTACGTTTTTTATATGTGTTTTTTTTTCGTTTTTTATGTATTTTAAATGTGTAAAGTTCTTTTTTACATATTTATATGAAGTTTTTAGTATTTTTATGAATTTTTATGTATATTAGTATAGTTGTCACATATTTATGTAATTTTAAGTATTCTTACATATTCATTTATACCTTTTAAGTATTTTTATGTGTTTTGGTATTTTTTTTTACATATCTATATATCTTTTACTTTAAATTTCATTATAAACTAAGTATCAAATCTTGTAAATGAAGAAAAAAAAGTATTATAGAGTACTTCAAAACAAATATTTTTGTTTTCAAACCATGACCATTAACAATCAATGCCTTCTTTACATATAAAGTCTTTCATTTCTTCATAAAATGAGTTTACAAATATCCTTACTCATATTTGTAAACATTGTTTATCTAAAATCGAATAAAAAAATATCTTACAAATATCCTTAATGATATTTGTAAACATTGTTTTATCTAAAATCGAATAAAAAAAACAGCTACAAAAATGACGTTGATTTCTAAACATAATCTTTACAAATGTTTGTTTTGAAATACACTAGTGTTGTTTTTTCTTCATTTGTAAGATCTTATAGTTAGGTTAAAATGAAACTTGAAGTAAAAAAACTACATAAAAAAATATACAAAATACATCAAAAAAACTTAAAAATTACATATAAATATGTTAATAAATACGTTTATACATTTAAAATAAGGAAAATGACATCTTGGCCCTACAAACTTTCTAGGGTTTATCCGTGGAGTCCCTAAACTATTTTCTTCGCTTTATGAGGGAGCGAAGTCGTTTTTTTCAGGTCGATTACGTCCTTTTGACCAAAGTGAAGGGGTCATCCGGTTACCCTTTGCCATATGACATTTGTTGACCAAATTTCCCACGTTGACTTTTAATTTTTACCCTTGGACCCACATCTCTCTCTCTCTCTCTCTCACACACACACACAATCTACCAGACATCCACCATCGTCTTCTTCCTCTCAACCTTCCTCTCAAATAGTTTACCCAACCACTAACATCTAAACACCCTTTTGTTCTCTGAATGGATAAATAGCAAGTCCTGAACACATTTCAATCAGAGAATTTACATAGATATATGCATACGAAGATAAATAACGATTAGAAAAGGTTTCAAAATGATGAAATCTGTCACATTTTTCCATTTATGCTTACTGGGCATCCATTCACTAAACCTTAATTGGTGTCATTTTAATTCATCACAGATTTTCAATCTTTTAATATCACCCAAATCCACACACATCCACCAAATTCCATTCATACAGTTCAATTTACCCAAATAGCAATCAGATCCAAGCATGAAAAACGATTGAAATTCAATAGAACAACAAACCTTAGAGCATTTATCACCACCAATATCAGCATCTTCAAGAACCTTTTTACCAGCAACAATGCAATAGTGAAGACAATCATCAAGCCTTTGGTCATTCTTCCGATCAATATACCCATCCACCGTAAAACCAAATCGAGTCGGAAACTTGGACGCATAGAACCAGTCCATCAACCTAATTCCGCTCTCCCCTGCCAACAACTTCTCAGAGGATCCCCTGCAGTTCCTCCTCATTTACCAATTTCACTATTGTCACCACCATAAGCACCAGAATCAGCAACAATAATGTCTTCTAGAGGCTCGTTAACAGCAAAAGTATCAGTTGTAGCTGTGGAAACAATACTTGTACCAACAGATGATTCATCGAAGTCTTTAATATTGTAAGCAACATGCCCGACAAGACACTCATCTAAAAGAACCAATTAAAGGGCCAAAACCCCTAATTTATATATCGATGTAGAGATATAGAGAGAAAGATGAGAGAGGAAAAGATGAAGTGGTGAGAAAGTCACAATTAAGGGTAGGGGTGAGCATAATAACCGAACTTTTAGAGTTTAATGCATTGTGGGATAAAAATGAAAAAAGTTGTATGGAATAGTAAATGATGATGTGTCACTCCATTGAACTCTATAGAGTTTAATGCATTGTGGATTCCCTAAAACTCCTACATAACAAGGAAATTTTTAGACAAATATGGTCGCAAGATACAAAATATTGCCACTAATAACTTTAGCGGCTACAAGTTGTCCTAAGGCGTCGCCCCTATTACTTTTCATAGTTTTACTAAAAGCCTACCTAATATTTAAGGTATACGCTCATCGGTATCAAAGGCCGTATATATATCTCACAGTGGAAGTGGTGTATGAATCTTTGTTAAAATTTCCGTGTCATGTAAAACTTGAAGATGTACATGTAGAAAAACACGTAGCTAGCAACACCCATTATATAAGTGCATGCCTCATGCATCAGTTGCTCATGTACTACCATTAGAGAGGATAACTAGCTAGCTAGTGCTCGCAAGAAAAAGAGATAGAGATGGCTATAACAGGAACGATAACACGTGAAGTTGAAATCAAATGTCATCGTCACCAAGTCTTTGAACTCTTCAAGCATAGGCCACACGACACCTCAGTCATCGACCCTGAAACGATTGAAGCTTGTCATTTAATTTCTGGTCAATGGGGTGTTCCTGGAGCTGTCGTTCTGTGGCACTACTACCATGGTAAACTACTAACATATGAACTTGTTTTATGTTCGATCTATTCCATCTACACACATCCATGATCCATGCATGTATATATATATATATATATATATATATATATATATATATATATATATATATATATATATATATATATATATATATATATATATATATATATATATATAAACTACTTCTGGTTTTTGCATAGTTGGAAAAAAGGAAACTGCGAAAGAAATCATTGAAGAAGTTGATGATGAGTTACACAAAATTGTGTTCAAAGTGATTGAAGGAGATATCTTGGAGGTGTATAATTCCTTGAGCTTCATTCTTACGACCAAAGAGGTGGGCGATAAGAAGTTTGTTATCTTGAGTATAGAATTCGAGAAGGCCAATGCAAGTATACCGGATCCAACATCCTATCTGGATTTGGTTTGTGGACTAGTTGCAAATGTAGGTGCTCATTTTCTCAAGTACCCATGATGTCGTCGATATATTCACTAAATAAATGTCGCTGACATTATGCATGTATTGAAGCTCCAACAGCGACTTGCTTGGTAATAATAGATTAAAGGGAAGTGATTGTTTAATAAATAAATGTCAGCTGCTGTATTTATAAATATTGATGCTAGCTTGTGAAGATATGTATTTGTATTGTAAATGTAAACTGGCATGGTGTTATGGTGTATTCAATTGCTTGTGTGGGAATTGTTTCATCTTTTGCTTCATTTGTGAAACTAAAACTCACTTTTGATAGTCACGTTTTGTGTTTATGTTTTTTTATAAGTTTAAGACTTCCAAATAGTTTAAGTAACGTGTAAAACTATGGAATGGTTTAAGATTTTTATGTTGCTTTTTAATGTTTTCATCAGCTGCCCGAGTGGGTAGGTTGGGCAATGACCTAGAGCCTAGAATCGTGTAGGGCCCATTTTACAAATCTGTTGATGCTTGTATAGGAGGTCCATGTATTTATTTTTCAGTTTTCAATGCCAATCGTCCCCTCCTTTCTAATCTATTGAAGAAATCGATCGAATGACAAAGCTTTGCTGCCTCTGCACTCTGAAAGACCGAAATTATAACAACGTCGATTCATCATCTTCTTCAGGGTTTTAACTTATAATTTTCTGATTTGTATGAAATTTGTTGATTGATTAAGCCTTCATCCATCAAGAATCTTCGAAACAATCAAGTAAGAATAAGAAATCGAGTTTTGATTTCCTGATTTCTTTGATTTATCTGTTTTTCATTGTCTGATTTCTTCTCTTTTATCCTCCAAATCGATTCTGTTGTGTCAGAACCGATTTTTTAGTTTTGAGTTCGATGATTATATCAGAGTATCAAAATACAATGTTTTTTTTTTCCTAGTGTCTCTTATCACGCCTAAGTTCTCGACTTTACTCTTGGGTTTCTGGTTATAATCGTGTTTTGTTATATGTGAATTTTGACTGAATGAATGATAATCAAAAGGCCAATCAAACCCAAAGTTTTTTTTTTTTTTTTTTTTTTTTTTTTTTTTTTTTTTTGTTTCTATTTTTCTTAATAGGCCCAAAGTGTTTTACTTTATAGTTTCTGATTTTCTTTTCTGCTATGATATTATGTGAATTTTGATGAAAGGGAAAGAACTTACAACTTTAGGCACGATTAGTTATTGAATTTTATTTTGTGTTTAATTTACTCTTAAATTATTTGGAATTGTTTATATTTTACATTTATGATCAGTAACCTTGGTCAATCTAGGGCTATTTATGTCTTTATCAATAAATTAACAACAATACCTTGTATAAATAAGTTGTTGTAACGCCATAATTTTTCAAACAATTTTTTCACATTTTAAAAGCATATTTTCATTCATAAACATTATAAAATCTCATTGTTTCACATATCAATCCATATATCACAACTCAAGATCATAATATAAAACCTCCTCATGCTGTGTACTGATCATGTCGGCGCCTTCCCACAATCGTCACTGGTACCTGAAACACATAACACCAAACACTGTAAGCATAAATGCTTAGTGAGTTCCCTAAAATACGACATGCAACACATATTAGCCACTCGAGGCTATAACTCTGTGTAACCCTCTAGTCAAGTGTCTCAGTAGGACCCTCCAGTCCCATAACTCTGTGGACCCTCTGGTCCTAACTATGTGGATCATTCGGTCCTAACTCTGTAAACTCTGAATCACATATAGCACAAAATCACATATATAACACATATCATACAATCTACTCTGTCACATAACTCTAATTACCACTATAGGTAAAGTATTGTAAGAAGACTCACCTCAGGTAACTCGGTAAACCTCGATCTCTGAAATGCTGCACTAGCCTCCGCCTAATCACATAAATAATTACTCTAATTAATACAACTTCTAAAGGCTAGGCTAACCCCTCTCTATAAGTTCTCTAAGAAGGGTAAAAGACCATTCTACCCCTTTAATGGCTCATAAGTCCAAACACTGACTAAACCCTAAAAGTCAACAAAAGCCAACGGTCAAACTTTGACCCGACTCGTCGAGTGCACTCGCGTGACTCGGCGAGTACATGCGTGTCTTCATTGCCCCTGGTCCTCACCCGACTCGCTGAGTCAACCCTTCACTCAACGGGTCATTACAGGTCGCGAATCGCGGGGCAACCCGACTCGACTCGTCGAGTCCACTTATGAACTTGGCGAGTTACTCCCATGTCAACACTAAAATGACCTCCTGAGGTCAAATCCGCTTTCCTAAGCTATAGATCTGGCTTCCCCACGACCAAAAACCACGTAAAGGTCGAAACTTGACCCGCATGCAATGTCTACAAGGCTATCTTTGGCCAAAAGGCTTCTAAAATGGCAATCTAGACTCTTTTCTTCCTTAAACCAACATAAAGCGGATTGGGGAAAGCTCTCCGGACCTCTATGGATCCAGATCCGAAGTCCAAAGCCACAAGGGACCATGAAATCAACATAACAACCTCAAAAGGGGTATAGAAAACCCTAGATCATAGATATTAATCCCTAAACAGAAAGGGAACTCGATTTAGTACCTCAATAGTGTAAATCTGGGCTTGAAACTCTGGATCCACAGCTCCCTTGACCTCCTCTTGCTTGGAACAACTTCTCCTATGCTAGAACACACCAAAATCAATCAATATGGCCTTATCTCTCTATCCACTCATTCAAGCTCTTAAGGGGGTACTCTCTCTGGACAGATAGCCACACAAGAGGGCTATAAGGTCCTTTAAATAGGGCTCAGGCTCGGGGAATTAGGGTTTCAGCTTACAGCACTGGCTCGTCGAGTCCACTCTTTCCGACTCGTCATGTCCGTTCATTAATCCAGTTAGCAGTCGCGGTCCTACTCGTCGAGTCCCTCTCTTTTTCTCTAAAAATAAAATGATAAAATATAATACGTGGAAATCCGGATGTTACAATTCTCCCCCACTAGAATCAGACTTCACCCTCGAAGTCTTACTCTTCAAACAACTCTGGATGCTGCTCACACATCTCTAACTCCGGCTCCCAAGTCAGCTTGGACCCTCTTCGATGTTGCCACTGGACCTGCACCAGAGGCACCTCCTTGTTCCTCAGAACCTTGATCTTCCGATCCACAATCGCAACTGGCCTCTCCAGATAATTCAGGTGGGTATTCACCTGAATGTCCTCTAATGGTACCACCACCGGCTCGTCGGCTATACACTTCCTCAACTGAGACACGTGGAAGGTATCATGGATCTGACTCAACTCCGAAGGTAGATCCAGAAGATATGCTACCATGCCTACCCTCGCAGTCACCCTGAACGGAACGATATACCGGGGCCCCAGCTTGCCCCTCTTCCTGAATCGGATCACTCCTTTCCAAGGAGATACCTTCAGGAGTACGAAATCCCCCACCTGGAACTCAAGCTCGGATCGTCGCCTATCCATATAACTCTTCTGGCGACTCTGGGCTATTAACAACCTCTGTCTGACCTGCTGAATCTGCTCAGTCGTCTGAAGCACTAGCTCAGTGCTGCCCATCACTCGCTGCCCAACCTCTCCCCAGCATATGGGACTCCGACACCTCCTCCTGTATAACAACTCAAAGGGAGCCATGCCAATGCTCGAATGGTGGTTGTTGTTATAAGAAAACTCAGCCAACGGCAAATACGTGTCCCAACTTCCTCCGAAGTCCATCACACATGCTCGCAGCATGTCTTCGAGCGTCTGAATTGTCCGTTCACTATGACCGTCCGTCTGTGAATGGTATGCGGTACTAAAATGCAGCCTTGTACCCAACTCCTCATGGAATTTCTTCCAGAATCTGGAAGTGAAACGCACATCTCAATCTGACACGATCGAGATCGGCACTCCATGTCGCGGTTCCACCTCTCTCACATATAACTCTGCCAGCCTCTCACCAGAAAAGCTCTCACTGATAGCAAGAAAGTGAGCGCTCTTCGTCAGCCGATCAACAATCACCCAAATTGCATCAAATCCCCTCGTAGTCGTCGGCAATTTGGTGATAAAATCCATGGAAATTTGTTCCCACTTCCACTCGGGAACCTCAAGCGGCGGCAACTTGCCATGCGGACGTTGGTGCTCGGCCTTCACCCTGCGACAGGTCAAGCACCTCTCTACGAACCACGCGACATCCCTCTTCATACAGGGCCACCAATACTCCCTCTTCAGGTCCAAATACATCTTAGTGGCCCCGGGATGGATCGAGAACCTCGATCTATGCACCTCCTCCATCAGTATGGTACGTGCCCTGCCTCCAAACGGTACCCAAATCCGACCCTGAAAAGTCATAAGTCCACGGCTATCAGCAACGAACTCGGATATCTGCCCGATCACCCGATCTCTCTTGCGGTTCTCCGGTCTCATGGCCTCTAACTGGGCCTCCCGAATGGTGTCCAATACCAGGGTTATCACTGACAATCGCAAACAAACATCTCGTATTGTGGCACTCTCAGCCCTGCGACTCAGGGCATCGGCTACAACATTAGCCTTGCCCGGGTGGTACAGGATCTCACACTTATAATCCATTACCACATCCAACCACCTCCTCTGGCGCATATTCAGGTTAGGCTGATCCATCAGATACTTCAAGCTCTTGTGATCCGTGTATATGGTACACCGGACCCCATACAAATAGTGACGCCAGATCTTGAGGGCGAACACCACAGCCCCCAACTCCAAATCGTGAGTAGGATATCTCGTCTCATGAGGCTTCAACTGCCTCGATGCGTATGCTATCACATGACCTCTATGCTTCAGCATCGCACCCAATCCCGATATCGATGCGTCACAATACACCACAAAATCCTCCATCCCTTTCGTGAGGGCTAATATTGGGGCTTCACATAATCTCTGGCGAAGCGTCTCGAATGAGGCCTGCTGCTCTGGGCCCCAACTGAATGCTACACCCTTACGGGTCAGCCTGGTGAGAGGAACATCAATCTTGTAGAAATCTCTGATAAATCTCCGATAATAGCCGGCCAATCCCAGGAAACTCCTGATCTTTGAGGGGACCTCGGCACCTCCCAACTCATCACCGACTCAATCTTGGCCGGATCGACCAATATCCCATTCTGGTTGACGAGGTGTCCTAAGAACTGGACCTATCGTAACCAGAAATCGCACTTGGAGAATTTGGCATAAAGCCTCTCCGATCTCAGAACTCCGAGGATCTCCCTCAAATGCTCCTCATGCTGCTCTCTGGATCTCGAATACACCAATATGTCGTCGATGAACACAATCACTGAACGATCCAACATCGGCCTACACACCCTGTTCATGAGATCCATGAACGTCGCATGTGCATTGGTGAGCCCGAAACGCATCACCACGAACTCGTAATGCCCATAACGTGTCTTGAACGTTGTCTTCTGGATATCCTCCTCACGCACCCTCATCTGATGATATCCAGACCTCAAATCAATCTTGGAGAACCAAGACGCTCCCTGCAACTGATCGAACCAATCGTCGATCCTCGGTAAGGGGTAACGGTTCTTAACCGTCAGCTTGTTCAACTCCAGGTAATCAATGCACATCCGGCGTGAACCATCCTTCTTCTTGACAAAAAGGATCGGCGCTCCCCACGACGAGCTACTCGGCCGTATAAACCCCTTTCCTAGCAGCTCCTGAAGCTGCGAGGATAGCTCCTGCATCTCTGGAGGCGCAAGGCGATAGGGCGCCTTGGCGATAGGTGCTGCCCCCGGAACCAAATCGATACGGAACTCCACCTGCCTCTCGGGAGGCACACCTGACAAATCCTCGGGGCAAACATCCGGGAACTCACTCACTATCAGGACCCCGTCGACCGACCTCGGTCTCTCTTCACCCACTCTCGTATCCACCACATAAGCCACAAACCCGCTACATCCCTGTTGTAGGCTTTGCCTCGCTCTGGCGGCCGAATAGAATGTTGACCCAGAACGGGTACCCTCACCATAAATCATAAGAACTCCCCCACTAGGGTCTCGTATGGTCACCAACTTTCGCTTGCAGTCGATAACCGCTCCAAACTTGCTCAACCAGTCCATGCCCACGATGACACAGACATTTCCCATCGCAATCGGGACCAAATCAATCGGGAACTCAACGCCGAAGATCTCGAGTACACATCCTCGAATCACATCAGTGGCATACACCGCTTGCTCATCATCTATGGAAACTCGAAGAGGTCGACTCAATGTCTCACGACAGATACTGATGTGCTAACAAAAGGCTAACGACACAAAAGACCGACTCGCACCCGAGTCGAATAACACCAAAGCAGGTATAGAACTCACAAGAAATGTACCTACGCATATCATAATATAAGCATAACATCATAACTCAAAATAAAATAGATGAAAGAATACATACCAGCAACAACATCGGGCGCTGCACGGACCTCCTCCACTGTCAACTGGAAGGCTCTCCCACGAGCCTTCGGCTCCTCGGCCTTCACTGGTCGACTCTCTGCAGCTCGAACGGCAACAGGGGCGGATCCCTACGATGCCCCCTGGGATGACTCCGGCAACTGCGGACACTCAGCCTTCCGGTTTCCGGTCTGGTTGCAGTCAAAACAGACTGCAAACCCCTTGGGGCAATCCTTGGCCATGTTTCCCTCCTTGCCACACTTGTAGCAAGACCCTGCCCTACACACCCCCTCGTGACTCTTGCCGCACTTGCCACAAGTGCGGCCCTTCTGGTTCCCTAGTCTCGAATCGGCGGGCTTGGCCCGCTTGGCAGCCGGCTAGGACTGTATCGGTCGTCGATCCCTCCCCTGAGCCTCTGCCTCTTCCTTGGCCTGAGTCTCGAGCTCAATCTCCCTCTTCCGGGCATTTTCCTGAAGCTTGGCAAATGTCCGGTACGTTGATTTCTCCACGAACTCGTGGATGTCTCTCCTCAAAATGCTCAAATATCTACTCATGCGTGCCTGATCGGAAGACACGTGCTCAGGGTAGAACATCGCCCTCTCATGGAACATCATGGTCATCATTGTAACGGACTCGGTACCCTGCTTGAGGGTCAAGAACTCCTGGGCCAAACATGCCCTTTCCACCGGGGCAACGTACTCATCACGAAACATAGTGGTGAACCAGATATATATGAGTTGTTGTTTACGATTCAGTTGTGCATTGATAATATGTAAACGCATCAGTAATTTAGTGTTATAAAACGTATTGTTGTGCATGATTTAATGAGTAAATAGTGCAAGAATATAAATCAAAGTTTACTCCTTCCTTTTTTCCTAACGGAAAAAATGATATGTGTAGGCCCTCAGTGATTTGGTGTTGAGTTATAAGTGCTAGGTCCAGCCAAGACTAAATTGATGTGTTCGATTAGAAGTCTTATGTCGTCATCACAAATCGGAAATTTGGAATTAAAACTTAGACAATGAAATTGATTGTAATCCATGTCTCATGTCCTTACGATATCTTGTAGAACATAGCTAGGAATATTTGGTCACTTATCTTAGGACACATAACTGACTGGGTCAGAGTTCGACAACGGTTTTTCGAAGCTACAATTTGCTGATTAGTTTAGAATTTATACCGGAAATTCTAGTTATTAGACTAATCCAAGTGGGAGACTTCTGGATTTGGTATCGAAGCCCATAACTATAATTGGTATAAATATGAATTGATGGTAGCACAGTCATTTTGGGTTGCCTTCAAACCTTACAATTGAATAGGATATATATATATATATATATATATATATATATATATATATATATATATATATATATATATATAGCGAGAGAGAGAGAGAGAATGATTTATTAAAATATTATAAGAATAATATAATAAATGGAAATCATATTATTTAATTAATAAATCAAAAAATAATTGGAATTAGTTTTGGGATTAATTGGATTAATTAAAAGTGTAGGGTCTATCTGGCTATTTATTGAAAGTTGAGGAAATGAGTCCATGGACCTCATTCAATAAGGTGGACGAAAATCACTTGGACAAGCCCATGAAATTTTGTCAAAGCTCTTGCATTAGGAGGGGAATGGGTTGCTTGGTCACCAAGCAAAGGAATTAGGGTTTCCTCCTTAAACCATAGCTTTGGCACCAAGCTACCTCAGTTATATAAAGGCCTTTGTAGCCCCATATTTCGTCCATGACTTCCCTCTAAGAGCCATAGATGAAATCTTGGCTCTCCCCCTCTCTCTCTCTCTCGTTATCTCTCTCTCTCTATATATATATATATATATATATATATATATACATATATATATATATACATATATATATATATATATATATATATCCTATAGCTAGCTTCGGTGTGAACCATTAGAGGCACGTCATTTGTGGTGCTTGCTTCCAAGAGATCTTCAAAGCAGAGTTTTAGTTGTTTGCTATAACACTAAACCTTGTCTTTAGTATTTTTGAAAATACCTAGGTATCTTTAGGGTTCATATTTGATGTTTAAAGTTGTATGTTGTTAGGTCCAGAAGGTGTTGCGTCTTGGGCACGATATTTAGTCCATTTAATCTCCGGTATGGGCCTATCCATCCGTGGGTTATTTTGTAGGGTTTTATATTTATAGATGCTTGCATGCATCCTAGAACGTAAGATTTGATAGACAATTTAATTGTGTTCATTGTTCTTATCTTTTGTAACCCTAATATCCTCTACAGCGGAAGTTCTTCATCGAGCTCTGCTGAGGATTGAATCAATTGAATCATTCGACACATTCAGATGCATTCGTGTGCTTTATCTTACTGTTTTTCGCTTTCTTGATTTACCTGTTATAAGATCTAATCGATCAAAGAGTTTTATAAACTCATCAATTGGTATCAGAGCAGGAGGCTGTGTAATTCATACACATCTCTTCTGTGAAAGAAGTGATTAGGGTTTATTCCGCATTAACTGATATTTATTGAGCCGTCACTCCATAATTGACGTATCTCATTATTTATTCGTTTTGCCCTAATATTACATATTACAAGTCTGATCTTGCAACAGGTTAAATGATTAAGCATGGACGATTCTCAATCTAATCCTATCAACATCTCAAACAGTATTGGATCTACAACTAAGATTCCAATTCTTTACACTCAATATTACGAGGTTTGGGCGCATCATTTCGAAGACTACGTCATCGGATCTGAAGATAATGGGTATCTAATATGGGAAGCCATTGTGTCTGGACCATTTGCTCATTCAGTAACATCCAGAATTATTAAAACTCAGAAGGAGTATAATGATCTGTTAAAAGATGTGAAAGACTTTGCTCAGGACGAAAAGGAGAAGTTTCAGTGCAACATCAAAGCATTAAGACTGAATCGATTCGCTCTTCAATCTGACACGTTTAGATTGGTGAGCTCATGCAGTACTGCTAAAGAAATCTGGGATCGGCTGCGAGAGCTGTATTCCACAGATGAAGATTTGGAGCACTCAATTCAGACCTTGCTTTTGTCTGAGTTTGGAGAGTTCAAGCAAAATCCCGATGAGTCTGTTACACAGACGTTTGATCGCTTCAATCATCTTCTCAACAAGATGATCAAACATGATATCCAAAGGAAGCTTATTGAACAGAAGGTTACTTTTTTGAATGGCTTAAGATCCGAATGGAGAGCTGTTGTGTCTACAGTTAAGGCTCACGAGCAGTTCAAATCATATTCACTGGCGAAACTGGTGGGAATTCTGAAATTCCAAGAAAAGATAGTGATGCAAGAGAAGAGTGTGGTCTCAAACTTGGGGTCCTTGGCCCTCCTGTGTAAAAGTAAGAATGCAGTAGAAGACGAAGATCTGAACATGGAGGACTAGGATCTAACTTCAGAAGATTATGCTATGATGGTGTCCAATCCTAAAAGGTTCATCAAGAAGAAGTTTCCTACCAATAAGAACCGAAATTGGCAGGGAAGCTACAGTTCTAAAAAAGTAAGGGAGGAGCCGAAGACTGAAGAACCAAAGAAAGAGGTGAAGGTTGAAGCAGATTCTGGTGTCAGCTGTTATTACTGTGGAGGAAAGAATCATTACGCCAAAGACTGTGTTTTGAAGAAAATGACAGAGAAAGATGAGGAGAAAGATGAAGAGGCCATCCTTATGAAAAAGCTAGAGGAGATTAAAAAGAAGAAAGCTGCTACTAATCCTTCTATGAATGCGTTTATTGTACAGGGTTCAGCAGAGGATGACGAGTTCGGTGGCGTACAGGTATGGTCAACCGACTCAGAAGATGATGAGGTGAGAAAGCCTTCTCATGGAAAGGCTTATGTCGCAAGAGATGGTGAAAGCAGTGGAAAGTGTCAGATGGTGACTGACGTATCTCACATGAGGGGATATAATACTGATGGTGGAAATGAAGACGCCAAGGAGCGAGAGGACTTATGCTTCACAGCAAAACCTCTCAGTGTGCAGATCAGTGAACTTGATGAACTGATCAAGAAGGTACAATCTCTTTTTATTTCGTTCAAAATTCCACAGAAATCATATGAAAAGGAATTAAATAACTTAAATTCAAGAATCTCAAATCTAGATAGTTGTTTAACTCAAACACGGGTCAAATAAGCAGGGTGTCATCCAAGAGTGAGGAGAGAAGGATGTGGATTGAGCAGAAGGAGTCGGAGCTAATTACTCTAAGGATGAAAACATTTATTTGCAAAGAGACAATTTGAAACTGTTAAAATAAAGGAATGTTTTTTGTTTGATTGCTAAAAGACTTTATGCTAACATTACTCAACTGCATCTAAATTGTGAAATAGGGCAAAAGATACATCGCATGATTCTACCCTTCCTTGAGTTTAAGGAGGATGAAATCGATGCTGAAGCATACAACTGTGAAAGTGTTGTATCTTCCGATGATGTCAATCCCACTTATATGTATGGTCTGGACAAAATAGAATCTTTTATAAAATCCAAAGACCATAAGGACATGCTTAAAAATCTTTTGGATGAAAACGATAAACTGAAACTCAGGACCGAAACCATACAAAAATTCGACTCATTGAGTACCAATTTAAGTTCAGAAAATAAAATTGATGTTGAAAATGCATCTAAACTTAATGAGGACGATGATATGAGTGAAATTTCTGTAGAGGTTGAAGTCGACTGTTCTGAGTTTGTCAAGAGCGAACCCGAAAACCACAAAAATATGATTTCTGAAAATTCTGTGGAATTCGCTCGTTTGTCCAAAACTAAGTCCCCATCTCTTAAAGAAAACGTCGTTGTGTTTCAGAAGGTTAGAACCACTCCCAATCAGGTATATAAGGTTACAGGAGTAACCGAACATCAAACAGCCGAACTCACTTCCATGGTGAACGAAGACAATGCAGATGGCTGTGATGAGTTTTTCTGGTCAGCTCCTATAGATAATGCAGACGAAATAGTTGGTCTGTCAGAGCGAACGTCCTGGAAAACCAAAGGAGGATATTTACCAGAGCCGTTGAATAAGCCTGACAACTTTGACGTGCCAAGTACAAGTGGCACAAAAGAAATACCTGTAGAAGAAGTCACCTCCACAAGCGAAACCTCATCTATGAAGAGTGAACCAGCTGTCAAGAAGCTAAAACAAAAAGCTAATATCCATAGACAACCGAAACAGGTGAAAAATCAAAAGCAGCAGAGAAATCTTAGATACAAAAAGAATCTCTCAGAGCGTAAGCAGTTTTGGCGCTCTCAAAATGCTCACTTCTCTTATCCTAATAAAGATTCAAAGTCAGGGAAAAAGACTTTCGGGCCACATGAAGAACAGAACCAAAATGAGAGGTTCGGTCCTGAGAACGACAAGAACCGAAAGGATAGGTTCGGTCCTGAGAGCAACAAGAACCGAAAGGATAGGTTCGGTCCGATCAACAACACTCAAAAATCCAACTTCGGCTCATCAACGAGCAGCTACCGAAGATCCAGGTTCGGTCCCTCTAATGATCATAAACAAAAGGGTCATTTCGAACCTCAAATCAGGAAAAACTCTCATTCTAAATTCTCTTTTTCTAATTCTTCTCATTCTAAACCCTCTTCTAAACCCAATTCAGTCTCCACACAAAATTCAAGATCATCAACGAACTTGAACGGAAAAACAAAGATTTCCTCACTCAAGGTAACCAAAAGCAGTCTAGTGCTCAAACACCAGAATCTGAATCCAAAACACTTGTAGCTAATTCTAACAAAATCAAAGTGTTTACTATTAAAAGAAAAGATGAAACAACCTTAGTTAAACGCACATATCTTGTTGATGTTTCTCTTACTATTCTTGTTCCTGTGAAAGGCTCACGTGAACCCAAGAAACTTTGGGTTCCTAAATCTGCTTAATTTTTGCAGGTTATCAGTGACGAGCAGTTCGACGAAGAATGGTACATTGACAGTGGCTGCTCACGTCACATGACAGGAAGGAAGGAAGAGCTAAGAGAGTTTCGATCTCTTCAAAATGGTGGCATTGTCAAGTTTGGTAACAACTCCTATGGAACGATAAAGGATTATGAGATGATAACCAATGGAGAATTCACAATAAGAAAGGTGGCGTACGTTGAAGGATTGCAGCATAATCTCATCAGTGTATCTCAACTGGTGGGCGGTACCGGTCTCAAAGTTTCGTTTGACGATGAAGGTTCAGAAATTATAGAGAAGAAATCCAACAAGGTTATCCTCAAATCAGACCGAAAAGGCGAAATGTTTCCTCTAAATCTCAAACCAATCAAAGGAAATCCAATTATATGTCTTTTGTCCAAAGCTCATTCTGACGAAAGCTGGTTGTGGCACCGAAGGCTATCACATCTCAACTTCAAAGACATCAACAAGCTTGTCACCGGAGGTCATGTTCGGGGTCTTCCCTTGCTCAAGTTTGATCGAGAACACTTGTGCGCTGCATGCGAAATGGGGAAACAAATTTGTCAAAGTCACCCATCAATTATAAACACAAAAGTTGTTGAACCACTTGAGTTGCTTCACATCAACTTGTGTGGTCCATCATCAATCGAAAGCATTGGCAGTAGCAAGTTTATTCTTGTTATTGTTGATGATTTCTCACGTTTTACATGGGTGTTCTTTCTGAAGCACAAATCTGAGGCCACTCCTAAGCTAAAGATGTTTATCAAGCAGGTTGAAGTGCAACTGAGAAAAGTCGTTCGCAACATTAGGAGCGACAATGGACTGGAGTTCAAGAACAAAGAATTTGAAGACTTTTTGGCAGAAAAAGGAACCAGTCACAACTTCTCAGCCCCCTACACGCCTCAACAGAACGGAATTGTCGAAAGGCGAAACCGATCCTTGTGTGAGGCGGCCCGAACTATGCTAAGTTTTGCTTCTCTTCCCTTATATTTCTGGGTTGATGCTATTGCTGCAGCATGTTTTATGCAGAATAGGTCTTATCTCAACAAGCGTTTCTCTCTTACTCCTTATGAGATCATCAATAACAGGAAGTCGAACGTAAAATTCTTCCATGTGTTCGGCTCACGATGTTTCATCTTCAACTCCAAAGAACATCGTAACAAGTTTGACGTTAAAGCTGATGAAGGAATTTTTCTGGGATATTCTCTTACTTCAAAAGCATACCGGGTTTTAAATAAGCGTTCTAGAAAGATTGAAGAAACATATTATGTGACTTTCGATGATAGCTACGTCAAGAAGCAAAAGACTACTGAAGAAGCAATTGGAGAGATTTTGTCTCAAACAGGTCAAGTCACGGCCACGATTGCTAATTTGTTCGATCAGTTTGTGGACTTATTCGATGAACCTGAGAAAGCTACTCTCTCGGAAGCCAAGGTAGTAGACAACAAAATCGATCATCTGAAGCAAATTGTCGAAGATGTAGCCAAACAAATGGGTGAAGGAGAACAAGTTTCAAACGAACCTCCTCAGCATGGCACTACAGTTGAGGGGGAGAATCCATTTTCTTCAAATCAACCGAACTCACACTTTCACAGGGAGAATTCTATTCCTATAGCACCCGAAAGCTCTGCTACACCCGAAAGTCCTGTAGCACCAGAAAGTCCAGCTACACCTGAGAGTTCTGTTGCACCCGAAGGTACGAACCAACCTGAAAATCAAAGAGATTCATCAGTCGAGGGGGAGAATTCTGATATGTTCTACGATGACGATAGTCAATCTGAATTGGAAGAAATGGTCAACGCCGAATTGGATCCATCTTATGATCCAAATTATCCTCCTCTTATCAAATGGACCAGAGATCATCCTGTATCTCAGATAGTGGGTAATGTCTCTGAAAAGGTCCTGACCCGATCCCAACTGAAGACAAAGCAATCATCTCTATTCTCCAAAGTAGAGTTCTGCATGTAGAATTCTTTCGTATCCAAAGTTGAGCCGAAGACAGTTAACACGGCTCTTGATCATTCCGATTGGGTTCAAGCTATGCAAGATGAACTCAATGAGTTTGAAAGAAAGGTATGACGCCTTATTCCAACACCTAAAGATGCCTCAGTCGTTGGTCTCAAATGGGTATTCAGAAACAAAATGGACAAGGAAGGTAATGTGATTCGAAACAAAGCTCGTCTCGTGGTGAAAGGATACTGCCAGGAAGAAGGAATTGATTACGAAGAAACTTTTACTCCGGTAGCAAGGCTGGAATCTGTTCGAATATTTCTGGCCTACGCTGCACACAAGAACTTCGAGGTCTACCAAATGGATGTAAAATGCGCCTTTCTGAATGGAGAACTTGAAAAACGGTTTATGTGGAGCAACCTCCTGGTTTTGTGAATGAAAAGCATCCAAATCACTATTATATTCTGGACAAGGCAGTTTACGGTCTGAAACAAGCGCCTAGGGCATGGTATGAAACGCTAACTAAGTTCTTAAAGATGTCAAAATTCAAACAAGGTTCGGTTAACCCAACCTTCTTTCGTAAGAAGGAAGGTAACCACCTTATGATAGTTCAAATCTACGTCGATGATATCATCTTTGGCTCAACGAATCCTAGCTTAACAGCTGAATTCAGAAAGCTGATGGAGAATAAATTTGAAATGAGCTTAATGGGTCCGATTAACTTTTTCCTTGGTTTAAATATTAGACAGGGACCCGAAGGCATCTTTATCAACCAGAAAGCATACACCAAGATTCTTCTTGCTAAATTTGGCATGATGGGAGACTCAAAGGTCAAAGTTCCAATGGCGTTCGGCACCAAGCTCACACCATCCTTGGATAAACCGGCAGTCGATATAACGTTATACCGCCAGATGATTGGTTCCTTGATGTACCTCACCGCTAGCAGGCCCGATATAATGTTTTCTTTGTGTTATTGTGCTAGGTTTCAGGCGAATCCTCGTGAACCACATATGCTAGCAGTGAAAAACATACTCCGGTATCTGAAACGAACCACCTCCCTCGGTCTATGGTATCCATCAAACTCAGGTTTCTTTGTTCAAGCCTACTCAGATACAGACCTTGGAGGATGTGGTTTAGACAGGAAAAGCACCACAAGATGCTGCCAATTCCTAGATGGGAAGTTGGTTAGCTGGCAATCAAGGAAACAGACATGTGTTTCTCTATCTACATCTGAAGCAGAGTACATTGCAGCTGCCTCCTGTACATCTCAAGTGATTTGGATCCAAAGCCAGCTTCGTGATTATGGACTCAATATGAAAAAGATCCCACTATATTGCGATTCAGAAAGTGCAATTAGGATCTGTCATAACCCAGTGCAACACTCCAAGACTAAGCATATAGCACTGAGGTATCACTTTATTAAGGATCATGTGGAAGATGGAAACGTCGAAATTCACTTTGTTCGAACCACTGATCAACTGGTTGATATCTTCACCAAAGCTCTTCCTGAAGCAAGTTTCAATAAAATTCTACAAGGGCTAGGAATGATGGAATCGGAGTCAGTACCAAAAACTACTTCTCAAAACTAAAAGTCGGAAGCGAAATGAACCGAACGTTCAGGTTTGGCTCACGTGTGTGCTGAAATGAACCGAACGGTCGGGTTCGGTCCTATTCTCTTATCTTAGCTTATCACTCAAAGATAGTTTCTTTGGTTGTAAACCTTTTGTATCCTTTTCTCAATTTCATCTCTATTATTTTCAAAGTCCTTTTCTTTTTCAAATTTATTTTTTTTGCAACCGAAATAGACCGAACACTCGGGTTCGGTTCCAAATTTTTTTGTGTCTTTTTTTTATTTATTTATTTTTATTTTTCTTTCTTTAAATCAAAAATTCCAAAAAAAAATTTAAATCAAAAACTCTAAAAACATTTTTTTTATTTGTGTTCGTTAGTATTTTTTTGTGGATATTTGTGGGGAAATTCTTTTATTAGTTAAGTGTCCCTAGAAGCATGTTGTTGTATGTGTCCAAAGCCTTACCTGATTCTGAATAATAGTCTTACTGACTTGGTATATACAAACCTTGTCTTCCCAATTAGGCTTTTATATTTATTCTAATCATGAGCTACCTTACTCTCTTCTCACATGAGATAAGAGTTTTCTGCTTGGTCCTTATTTCAATAGCAGAGGTACTTTGGTTTCTTTACACCATCTCCAATATTTTTCTCCATCATATTTCGATCTCATCCACGTAACCCTTGAGACTCTCAGAAATTACCACTGAGGTTTATGGTTACACAATTTCTGTGTTCATGATCTTAGCTTCGTGCCACTACGTGCTAAGTGAAACCCACAATTCACTACCTTCTATGCATTGACGGTGAACAATTAACTTTGCTCTAATTTTCACTAAAGAATTGACGAATTCAGCCTTAAGACTGTACCTTGAAATCTCTGAATTTTATCTTTGTGTGATTCCTATGAAATTGTTAAATCCCATAACATTTCTTCCCATGGAATCCAGTTTTAATTTTTTTTTTGAGATTTCACCAACAAATATTTTCACCATGTCACTTAAATTATTTTCAAACCTACTTGTTCAACAGACTACATTGGTCTCACAAGTACTTCAGTCGATTTCTGTCTTATGTCAAGATCAGGAATTCTGAACTGAAGCGAAAGCCACCCAAATTAGCCTGATTAAAAGATGCCTTTCAACACTTCTCAATAAGTGTCTCATCGTAATTCAACGGGAAACCAAACAAACACTTTAAGGTCTCCCTTGACTTTGAAGGAAGAGATTCGTGCCCGGGATCCATTGTTTCTTGTCTTGATTGACATCACAATTACCCACATATCTGTTGCTTTATTTCTTTTTCTTTTACACACTAAGCACGAAAATCTTTTTGATTTTCCATAATTCTGGTTTCATTACTTACAAGCCATTTTTTTGAAGTTATAAAAGAGTTGTGGATCACATTGTTACACGTGGTCATTCTGCTTTAAGATGACGCTCACTCTAAAGGGATAAGTTGCTGACTCAGCCGGGAGTCAAATCGATTTGATTTTTAAACGGCGCCTGATGGGAAGGCGTGCGAAGTGGAACCGTTTTTTTTTTCAAATGGCGCCTGATGGGAAGGCATGTGAATCGGGACAGTTTTTTCTCTCTCCTGCGTAATCATCGGGGCTCCAAACTGTCACGCGTCAATCACCTAAGGAAACTCTTCGTATTTTCCTTGAATATTTGGGAACATATTATTCTCTCTCTTCTCACCACGGTATAAAAGGTAACTTTGACCATTATTTACCTCTTTACTGCACCCAAAATTCAGAGAGCAAGAAAAGCTTTGATTATTCTCATGTTCATCATCTCTCCCAACTTGTGACAACCCGAAATTTCCATTCTGAACAAACCATATCAAGCCAATAGATGTAGAACAGTTACAGTGAAAACTCAGATTTCGAGTATAAGTTTGGCAGTTTTCAGGATTTTACATTTAAGGAGATATTAGGAGAGTGGATGCACTAGGGTTTTGTGCAACACTGTTATTCCAATATTCTAGGACATTAGAGTTCGTTCCAGGAATAAAAATATTTTCTGCCAAAAATATCCCAGGACTATAAATAGAATTCTGAACCAAATTGGTTCATTTGTTGAATTCCATTTAGAGAAAAGTCAAAATTCTCTCTCACGGATCTTAGGGTTTTTATCCCAAATTGTGAGTACTTCGATCTAGTTATGTTATATAGCTTAGATTGTGTTTAGAAACATCAATTTCATAACAAAACAACTAGACTCGGGAGTTTACCGCCCAAGAACGTTCTTGGAGAGTAAACTCCAATATATGGCTTAAATGCTACCTAGTCCTCTCCCCGTGATTTGTAACTACCTTGGACTTGTATGCTAGTGTGTATATGACTAGAAAACATCAAAATCGGATTAAGACCCCAAGATTTGGGAGTTTACCGCCCAAGAACACTTGGGGAGTAAACTCCATTTTAAGGTCCTAAAGGGTTCCAATGACCCTCAAAGCTTTAGAACTCGAACTAGAACCCACCATTGCATGTTTAGGACACCAAAAACAATTAAAATCAATGATGAAAAGTGAGTTCACAGCCAAGGGTGTTCTTGAGCCGTGAACTCCATGTTTAAGTGCCAAAATGCCCTTAAAACCATCCTTAAGCCAGGAGACTAATTTGGGCATGTACCTAAATGAGTTTTGGACTAGCTAACACACTTAGAACACCAAGAGTAAGGGAGTTTATGGCCCAAAAGGTGGTGCCAAATGGTGCCATAAACTCTTCTAAAGCCAAGTACAAAAGCCTAGTTTAGTTCCTAGTTAATTTAGAGACTTGAAAACACCATAACCACCCTCCCAAGGGAGTTTACGGCCGTAAACTCCAAGGGAATATGGTCCCAAGGCCGTAAACTCCTTAAAGGAATAAATATGGCACCCAAACACTTGATTTAGCCTTGAAACAATTCACCACATGAGTTGTATAATTGTTAGACTTCATTTAGGGGCTTTGTTGAGAGTTTACGGCCAGGAGTTTACTCCCCTGTGCCGTAAACTCCAATACATATGGTCATTTGACCATAAACTTCTATTAGAGGCATTGCACTCCTTTGTTGCAACCCATTAGCCTCCTAGCACTTGACCAAAAGTGTTTTCCTCGCGTTTAAATGTTTATACTTGTATAATTAGTGTTCTAATCACTAATTATTTATATACATATGTCTTCATATGTAATTAGGATCATTGTGTGTGTCTAAAGTCTTCACTTGACACCAAGCACTTGTCTGATCCTTCCTTACGATAACAGTCCGTTCAATTCCAGTCACTTACTGCAGGTGAGTTCATACCCCTTAAATAATGTTTTAAACTATTTTTAAATGTTTTATGGGGGGGATACAAGTAGAATCATTCTAGTTATTATATCAATCGCATGTGATTAATAAGTAGAATTATGCTAGTTATTATATCAATCACATGTGATTAATATGCAGCATCCAAATGATTTACTACACATTAGCCGTTTCACCAAACAGTTTCCTTCAAATGATTTTTATAAACATTTTATATGTTTTAAACTCCTTATTACACTGTACATTTTACTATGTATATTACATTTCAAACTTATTTACAATTGTGTTTCAAACAAATGTTTCCTTATACTTAAACTGTTTTATCAAACTTATGCCTTCAAACTGTTTTATAGATTGACATCAAGTCGATCTTTTCTTAAAATAATAGTTACGTTCAAATGTTTTACAAAACTTATTTATGCTTTTATATTATAAATTGCATGCCTCTATATGTATAGTTATATAAGAAATGTTTAAAAGACTTAGGAAGGCTATCCACCCTATTTCCTTTTCGCGCTTGAGATGTGGTCTGGTGGGATATCGGGTACTTGTCCGAAGGTCATTTAAATATTAGTTATATAACATATGTACATATATAGTCATAAAGGCCCTTCCAGTTCATCCCATGCCCTTGGGTAGCAAGGGTATACATCGATGTTCATACGTACCAGTTAGATTACTAGTAAACTACCATATGGGTAGTTTAGGAAGATACTAGAACTATTACTAGAACGCGATATCATACTATGAGTCAGTTCATTCATGAGTCAATACTTACTACTACAAGAGCATATACAACTATACTAGAGAAGAACATATACAAATATACTAGAAAGAGAACATATACAACTATACTAGAATGATTACATTACTATACTTGCTAGGTAGAGAGCACGTACATTACAGCTAGAACAGTTCATTACATTACACTTACATGAATACATTAATAATTGTGATCCACTGTATCGGAGCATGCCTTAAATGTCATGGCCCAAGTTGTAGCCAGAATTCTCTTGGAGGGAGAGCGTGAGTTTGCGTATAGATCTATACTGGATTGACTATCCTACACCTTGCTGCTAGCTACAGCCGGACCTGCAGGTCTGCGGGTGCCAAACGTCATTCCGTTATTATGACCATTCGTATGTCGTTGTTACCAGTCGGTAGTATGGTGCAATTAATCACATGATGCCTTAATATAAATCCGGTTTAAGGTAGTCAGTACAGCAGTAGTTCTTATAGCGCTACGTTTTAGTACTACATTAATTTTCCCTGTACATATATTTAGTGATCTTATCACTTAAACTATAAATGTAAAAACTATATTTTGTTAATAATAGTTACACTTGGGAAAATTACACACTTTTACATGACACGAACATTGAGAACAGTTAGGTCTTGGTAGAAGACACCCTTATATAATAGTAGGAATCATAGGGATTCTAGAGTTTTTCAAACGTTTACAGTTGTTTTACAAACATTTTCATACTTACAGTTCATTTACAAACATCTTCATACTTACAGTTCATTTACAAACAACTTCTTACTTACAAATTAAGACACTAAATACTTATGATCTCACCAGCTTCAAAGTTGATACTCGCTTTCAAAATTACTTGTATCCTCAGGTCATCATAGACAGGTACCGATGCAAGGAGAAAGGAAGATGGAGCTTGTTCAAGACTCATCTTTCATTTTGATTTATGCTTTAGTGTTTATCAAAATTTGACAGAACACATGTATAATAATTATATTATTAATGCAATGGATGATGTTGTTGCTTGTTTACTACTTTTCATTGTTGTGATACTGTACATGACGTCCTCCGCCCCAGAACGTTTCCGCCGTTCTTGGTTTTGGGGTGTGACAGATTGGTATCAGAGCATTGTTTATAGTGAATTAAGTATATCAACCCATAAAAGATATACTAAATATAAATACATAAGGGATTAAAAATACTCTGACCAAGAGTTTATACTTTAAATAATAAAATATTTAAGTAAGTATACGTGCTGCATTCATACTAAAATCAGTGTCACTAGGACAGTACAAAAGAATGACGATTTTTGGGCAACACAAGTGGGCTTAGAGACATATGGTCAAAACTGGGAAGATATAGCCTGATCACCTATATTATCCGAGGGTTGACTAGCATGTGCCTAAGTTTAATTGTGTGGTTGCAACAATGCTAAAATCTTACCAACTTTACCCCAATGAGAACAATAGAACATAACATTAAAATTAAAATACTATAGGAGTATTTGGTGTTACTATAAGTACTTTATACTTGAGAACTAAAACGGGATCTTCATTACTAAGTTGATAGTTGCTAAGTGGATACACTAAGGCTATATGTAATTAGGATATTATAGACTGAGAATCTGTGAAAATTTTACTTTACCTCTATTCTGTGTGAATTTGGAGTTAAGATCACTTATTCGAAGGCCTATCCTGTTTAGATTACACATAGCTGGTATGCACTTCACAAATAGCGATGTAACTAATGAAGGTTTTCTAAATAATTATCTAGATAGTTCGTCTAATAATTATTCCCTTACCCTAAATTCTCGCATATAAAACATAGCTAGACTCCATCCCCTCGGCAACCAGTATCTTCCGAATGAAGTCATAGCTGGTTGGTTTGGAGAAGAACCAGATAATGATCATCCTATCCCCTTGAATGATCACCATGATGAAGACCTTTCGTATGATGCTAACTCCGAAGCAGAGGTTGAGAACCTACCCCGAGCAGCTCCCTTTCCAATTCCTAACCCTCGTCCGGCTTTTCATGGCCCGAACCTGAGTGGGTGGAATGCTTGGAAACATGGAGCCAAGGACAAGATCAGCCTATGCCATTTAATGGCAACCGAAGCTTTTACGACTTGAGCAATGGGGGCTCAGCAGATAGAGTCTTGCCAATCTTGGTCCGCAGAGTGGCCCGAAATGAGATTCAAGGCATGACAGCCTTACATCAGATTACCGAAGTTGTCGTCGATGCGAGAATGCATACCCTCCGCACCATTCTTCTAGAAGATGCTCACGATAGATCAGAGAGAAACCATGAAACCCTGCTGCAAGCACTGGCTGAATCACGAGCCGAAGTCATAGAACTCCGAGTACGCCAGAGGGTGTACGAAAGACACCTACTTGACGTGGAACGTCAACTGACTAAACTGAGAGTTCACCAGAAGGATGACCGATGCCGGTAGTAGACGCTTTACTTTATTTTCCTTATAAAAAGGAATCGTGTTTTTCTGTCTATGCCCAATGTGGCATTTTCTATGAAATTATCTTGTACCGTAAGTACTTTAGTTAGGTCTTTATGCTGTTAAGAACTATCTTCTCTGGATATGATGTAAGACCTTTACAAGGTCATTTTCCCGAATCTTTACGTCGTGAATATCAAAGATATTGACAGCCGGCTAACTTCTGTGTCATTCTTTATTCAAGTACTCTTATCATACTCTCATTGGAGTCTATCTGAAACCTGCTTTAGTCAAGTCATTGGACTATAGCAAGTTAGATCCAGAGACCTTTCCAAGTCTCTTTCAGTGGTTGGATCTTGTTATTCACCAACCCACGATACCTCGGCTCGAACGAAAAACGTCTTGAGACCATTCTACGAACTTACTTCTACTCATTACTAGGACTGCATCATAGGGATGTAGGTCAAACCTTCGCGATCATACTTCCATTTCGTACTAGGACTGCATCATAGGGATGTAGGTCAAACTTTCGAGAACATAGTCGTACTCTTTACATGAACAATCTAAGTACATCAAGGGTGAACCAGAATCGCTCACAAAACCCTTATCTTTCGTGTTACAAGATCATGTCGTCATCCGGAAGCAATCAGTCGATCAGCGAAACCTCAGCTTTTCCTATGGACGCCGCTACCTTTCAAACAACAGTTACAGCTGCCGTGGTGGCTGCCGTAACCGCGGTCCTTGTGCACCATAGCGCTATCAGCACAGTCAATGCTGCTGATGGGAATGAAGTTTCCAATCGTGGTATCCATCCCGGAAGTCGCCAAACAGTAACAGTCACAGGCTCGCAAAGCCGAAAAGCATAGAACAAGAAACGAAAGCGTCAAGCCCGGAAAGAACGCAAGAGATCCCAAAAGCTGGCTATACAACAGAAGCAAGTGGAAACCCCTGCCGTTCCCGTACCGAGCAGGTCATACGAGGGAAAACTCCCGAAGTGTGATAAGTGTAGTTTCCATCATCATGGGGCTTGCCATGAGATGCAATGTTGCAATTGCCTAAACATAGGGCACTTCAAGAAAGATTGCCCGATAGCAAAGAACTCTGGCGCAGATGGGAGAATTCTCAGGATCACAGCTGCAGGAGAGCCTACTCCAGAACCCCTCGTTAATGTAATTAAGGCGTTTCGTTGTAACAGACTTATAAACTATCCAAAACTAGTGCAACTAGAGTCTTACCTTAGCGAGATCCTGTCTGTATAGGGATTCTCGTGCTGCGTATACTTGTCTTTTGTAGTATATCTTATTCGCAGCAATGGTCTTGTGGTAAATCTAAAGTATTGTAACTCTGTTGATGGTTGCATGGTTGTGTTTTGTCTGTAAACGTCTTATGTTCAAATCTAATGTCTTTAAGTTTTAGTATGATTTCGACATTATCATACGAATTGATTCAATTTGATCCTCACAAAAACAGCTTCATGCGTACGTTTCCTTTTCAGTAAACGCCTTTTCCAGCGAAGCCGTCATATCAGAACACCGAAGTACTCATGCCAGGAGTACCTCTTAGTTATTTTCTTTCCGAAGAAATCCCCGAAGTACCACTCGTGCAGTGCGTCAAGTTTAATCCAAGGATTCATGCGATTGATCTATCACTGAGGAATGTATGCATAAGAGTGATATATAATCAAGGTTCTACAGGTTTAGAATTGATGATTCCACTTTAACTTCTTTTTCCCGGATGGGATGTGAGCTTAAAGAAGAATCAGTTATTCGACTACCTTTTCAATCTTAATTATATACGACTCGTATACACGAAATAGTGATTGTGAACCATGTATGAATTCTAATATGAACTTCAGGACGGAGACCTGCTTAAACCTACAAGTAATCACATCGTCATGTGAACAAACATAGAACCCATTACGACTCTTGTAAACAGATCTCCCTATAGTCTAAACACCTACGGAGATACCAAAACAATACAAACAACTTAACGAACTGCACAGCGATAGAATAAGAAGACTAGGCTTCTCACCCTGGAGAACCCCCAGTCTTATTCTCCCAGAGATCGACGGATTGCATCGTATGTGCCTCGGATATCGAGGACTCCGTCAAGATTTTCATTAGAAATCGTTATCTCTGCCTCGCATAGATGAAATGGTTGAGCAAACACAAGGAAAGAAACTACTTACAGGAATGGATCTGAGATCCGAATATCACCAGTTCGGGTGTTAGGGAAAGATGTCCGGAAGACTATCTCCTAAACTCGATGCGGACACTTCGAGTCCGTAGTGATACCCTTCGGATAGGACCAATACGCCCATAGTTTTCATGAGCTAAACGAATAGGGTACGTCTTTCTTACTAGGATCAGTTCGTCATTTCTCCAAGTAATGACTTACTTATCTACCCTTATAGTAAGAAGGAACCCATGGAAACTTTACCTTCAGAGGAACTTTTCGCGAAGTTCTCTAGGCACGAGTTTTGGAAATTGAAGAGTCAAATTTCTATGAAACATTGTTGGTAATGTGAGAAATCTTGAGTACTCTTTCAATTTGTCAAAACTGTAGAGAATTTGTCGACACCAGAGACGCCGACAATCTTTCGCCAAATTCTAGGTCTTACCGACCTACTATCATAGTTCATTCAGAACTCCTCGCAAATTACAGAAACCCGTACGACTTTGACCCAGCAAGGGGTGGCCTTTGACTGGGAAGTTAAGCAAGAAAAGGAACCTTTGGAATTCCAAGTGAGTGACCAAGCTCTTTAGGATAACTCACTCTGGGAATGGCTTAATACGCTTCGTGAAGCGTGGAAAGCTAAATCCAAGATAGTTAGGACCTCCGAGATTCTTATCAGAATCGGTCTTATGCCTCGCACAAACTAGACCTACTCCGCGAACTCAGTAACGTACATCCTACTTTTCGCGTCTCGATCGTGAAACCATACCTTTCCGTCAGGACTCTTGTAAGTCCACTCGTCGAGATCCTCGCCTTCGTATTAGAACCGTAGTGACCCTCGACCGAGAGGTCAAGCGGACGAAGCAACACAGTCTCCAGTTAGTGAAGGTTCGTTGGGATACCAACCGAGGACCTGATTTCACTTAGGAGCGCTAGAACCAATCGATTAGGAAGTTTCCTCCTCTCGACTCGATCATTCATACCTACTTCCTTACCTGAATTCTAATTTCGGGACGAAATTCCCTTTAACAGGGGGATGATGTGACAACCCGAAATTTCCATTCTGAACAAACCATATCAAGCCAATAGATGTAGAACAGTTACAGTGAAAACTCAGATTTCGAGTATAAGTTTGGCAGTTTTCAGGATTTTACACTTAAGGCGATATTAGGAGAGTGGATGCACTAGGGTTTTGTGCAACACTGTTATTTCAATACTCTAGGACATTAGAGTTCGTTCCAGGAATAAAAATATTTTCTGCCAAAAATATCTCAGGACTATAAATAGAATTCTGAACCAAATTGGTTCATTTGTTGAATTCCATTTAGAGAAAAGTCAAAATTCTCTCTCACGGATCTTAGGGTTTTTATCCCAAATTGTGAGTACTTCGATCTAGTTATGTTATATAGCTTAGATTGTGTTTAGAAACATCAATTTCATAACAAAACAACTAGACTCGGGAGTTTACCGCCTAAGAACGTTCTTGGAGAGTAAACTCCAATATGTGGCTTAAATGCTACCTAGTCCTTTCCCCGTGATTTGTAACTACCTTGTACTTGTATGCTAGTGTGTATATGACTAGAAAACATCAAAATCGGATTAAGACCCCAAGATTTGGGAGTTTACCGCCCAAGAACACTTGGGGAGTAAACTCCATTTTAAGGTCCTAAAGGGTTCCAATGACCCTCAAAGCTTTAGAACTCGAACTAGAACCCACCATTGCATGTTTAGGACACCAAAAACAATTAAAATCAATGATGAAAAGTGAGTTCACAGCCAAGGGTATTCTTGGGCCGTGAACTCCATGTTTAAGTGCCAAAATGCCCTTAAAACCTTCCTTAAGCCAAGAGACTAATTTGGGCATGTACCTAAATGAGTTTTGGACTAGCTAACACACTTAGAACACCAAGAGTAAGGGAGTTTATGGCCCAAAAGGTGGTGCCAAATGGTGCCATAAACTCTTCTAAAGCCAAGTACAAAAGCCTAGTTTAGTTCCTAGTTAATTTAGAGACTTGAAAACACCATAACCACCCTCCCAAGGGAGTTTACGGCCGTAAACTCCAAGGGAATATGGTCCCAAGGCCGTAAACTCCTTAAAGGAATAAATATGACACCCAAACACTTGATTTAGCCTTGAAACAATTCACCACATGAGTTGTATAATTATTAGACTTCATTTAGGGGCTTTGTTGAGAGTTTACGGCCAGGAGTTTACTCCCCTGTGCCGTAAACTCCAATACATATGGTCATTTGACCATAAACTTCCATTAGAGGCATTGCACTCCTTTGTTGCAACCCATTAGCCTCCTAGCACTTGACCAAAAGTGTTTTCCTCGCGTTTAAATGTTTATACTTGTATAATTAGTGTTCTAATCACTAATTATTTATATACATATGTCTTCATATGTAATTAGGATCATTGTGTGTGTCTAAAGTCTTCACTTGACACCAAGCACTTGTCCGATCCTTCCTTACGATAACAGTCCGTTCAATTCCAGTCACTTACTGCAGGTGAGTTCATACCCCTTAAATAATGTTTTAAACTATTTTTAAATGTTTTATGGGGGGGATACAAGTAGAATCATGCTAGTTATTATATCAATCGCATGTGATTAATAAGTAGAATTATGCTAGTTATTATATCAATCACATGTGATTAATATGCAGCATCCAAATGATTTACTACACATTAGCCGTTTCACCAAACAGTTTCCTTCAAATGATTTTTATAAACATTTTATATGTTTTAAACTCCTTATTACACTGTACATTTTACTATGTATATTACATTTCAAACTTATTTACAATTGTGTTTCAAACAAATGTTTCCTTATACTTAAACTGTTTTATCAAACTTATGCCTTCAAACTGTTTTATAGATTGACATCAAGTCGATCTTTTCTTAAAATAATAGTTACGTTCAAATGTTTTACAAAACTTATTTATGCTTTTATATTATAAATTGCATGCCTCTATATGTATAGTTATATAAGAAATGTTTAAAAGACTTAGGAAGGCTATCCACCCTATTTCCTTTTCGCGCTTGAGATGTGGTCTGGTGGGATATCGGGTACTTGTCCGAAGGTCATTTAAATATTAGTTATATAACATATGTACATATATAGTCATAAAGGCCCTTCCAGTTCATCCCATGCCCTTGGGTAGCAAGGGTATACATCGATGTTCATACGTACCAGTTAGATTACTAGTAAACTACCATATGGGTAGTTTAGGAAGATACTAGAACTATTACTAGAACGCGATATCATACTATGAGTCAGTTCATTCATGAGTCAATACTTACTACTACAAGAGCATATACAACTATACTAGAGAAGAACATATATAACTATACTAGAAAGAGAACATATACAACTATACTAGAATGATTACATTACTATACTTTCTAGGTAGAGAGCACGTACATTACAGCTAGAACAGTTCATTACATTACACTTACATGAATACATTAATAATTGTGATCCACTGTATCGGAGCATGCCTTAAATGTCATGGCCCGAGTTGTAGCCAGAATTCTCTTGGAGGGAGAGCGTGAGTTTGCGTATAGATCTATACTGGATTGATTATCCTACACCTTGCTGCTAGCTACACCTTGCGATGTAACTAATGAAGGTTTTCTAAATAGTTATCTAGATAGTTCGTCTAATAATTATTCCCTTACCCTAAATTCTCGCATATAAAACATAGTTGGACTCCATCCCCTCGGCAACCAATATCTTCCGAATGAAGTCATAGCGGTTGGTTTGGAGAAGAACCAGATAATGATCATCCTATCCCCTTGAATGATCACCATGATGAAGATTCTTGCATCTACATCTTGCCATTCAGGCGGATCGAGTCGTCGGTTTATGACGATTCTTTATGGGATATACCACAGTATCAACCTTGACTATGGGTCGGTTTATGGCAGCAGATGATTCAGAGTCTTGCATCTACATCTCGCCATTCAGAGATTTCCTACGCTCGCTTTTGGACGTTGATCACCAAGTGGGTGATGGACAAGTATCTCGTTCCAATTGTTGTTGGTTCTCCACTCTCTTCGATAGGTACTTTCCATACTACGAAGATCATTGTCTCTGATGCATCTAAGTTTCAGTTCAATGGCTCAATCCCTGAGTCAATGTTTGGAGACGTTCCAAGCGACAGCCGCATCATCAGAACCTACAAGGAGTTTCGTCGCTCTGGTCCTAGAGAGCTCACTCCTGATATGATTAAATCAATCCACGATGCTGATAGGCCCGCTCCAAGGGGAAAGAAAAATGAAAAGGGGAAAGACAAGAAGGTTGTCAAGGGAGCAAAAGGCACTTCTCCGAAGAAACGCAAACCTACCAAGGCGGCTCAATCTCCTCCACTGAAGAAGAGGAAAACTCAACCTAGGCGAAAGCTGATACTTGCTTCCTCCTCAAGTGAATCTGAGGAAGAAAGTTCAGACTCCGAAGAGTCCCCCCGTGGTAACACACCTCCACGATCGCCTACCCCAGAGGTACACGTTTCTAGTTCACCTGTCTCTTCTCCACCAATCTCCATTTCTATTTCCATTCCCCCATAACCTCCACCACTCAAATACCACCCACTTCTATCCCAGTACCCCCTCCCATTTTCATTGAAGCTACCACAACAACCGCTGAAGTAAGAACCAACGTATCTGATACGGGGGCTCCTACTAAAGCACCCGAACCCACTCCCACTACCGAGCATACATCAACATCCGAACCTACTTTCACAACCGAGCCTCCACCCTCACCTCCACCCTCATCTCCTGCTCACTCCGCAGACAATGAAGAACCTTTTATTGGTGGGGAGAACATGACATTTGATTCGGTCTATTACAGTCCGTATCAGATGCACAGTGATGATGACGATGATGCTCTTGTCACCAAGAAGCATCTCAAGGAGCTTCACGAGAAGATTGATTCTCTCATTTCTTCCTCCTCTTCTTCATCACAGTCAACCATCTCCGAGGCTGCTATTCAGAGGATTGTTGATGCTTTAACTAAGGCTCATGAAGCCTCCATCAGCTCAGCCACTGCCGCTATTGACGCCTCTACCAAGGTATGTGCTGCTGCGACCGAAAAAGTCGAAAAACTATTTGTTGACGCTTCTTCTCTTTTGCAGTCTTTACAGGAAACTGCCGATGCCAATAAAACGAAGCTTGACCCTATTGTCAACAAGCTGGCTACCTCAGTTGCCTCAGAAATGCAGTCCTTCGCCAGTCTTCGTCAAACTTTCACTGATGACAACTCATCGTTTAAGGCGACTATTGAGGAGCACCTATATAAGCTACAAGAAGATCTAGCTGCCGAGAACTCACTCATGGACGCTCTCGCTCGAAAGACCACTGCTCTCAAGGTCAAGAATCTTCAACTCTCCAATTCTCAAAAGGAGATTGAATCTCTTCGATCTGAACGAGAGGTTATTTCATCATGTGTTTCGGATGTCCACGCCGCCCTTTCCAACATCCTTGAAGCACATGATCCAATACTGAATTACTCAGTGAGGCGTGATCTCGTAGAAAAGCTTGCTCCTGCCCTTTCTCTCCTGAGCAAAATTGAAGGGCTCCTTGAGTTCTTGTCCATTCCGAAACAAGGGGGAGAGGATGTATCTCAACCGCCTCCCACTTCTACAACAACAAAAACAACCGAACCTTCTTCAATAGGTCAAGCCTCAGGTTCGGGTGTCAAAGACAAAGGGAAGAAAATTGCTGAAGAGAGTGATGACGATAAAGAGAAGATTGCAGATCTCTTAAAGAAGCAAGGTCGTGATAAGGATGCTCATATGAGCGCTCGCGTTGCCAGAGAGGCTGAGGCAACTGAAAGAAAAATGAAAGAGGCTCATGACCTTCTTGAGAGTAGGAAAACCCTTTTTCCTCCGTGGACTCTTGAGAAGCTTTTGAAGGAAGCGATTGAAACTCCCAGCATTTTGTGGCTTGAACCGGTGATTTCACTGGATCGCATCAACTCTGTCGATTCACAGTTTGACATGCCACTGACCCGAAAGGCCTTCATCTTCCATGCCTTTGATAACGTTGCTGATATCCCTCATCCTCATCCAAAGGTTGATAGGGATCTCGTCGAATTCTACCTGAAGGCTGCCCAACCACAGTATCAAACTTGGAGCGCTCAGAAGATAGTCAACGTTCGGGTCCTCAAGCCGTTTAGAGAAGGGAACTTCACAAATGTTCAGTTCAAGGTGTTGAGGGGTTCTGCTAAGACCGAACATGCCATATCGCTTGCCGATCTTCCCAATTTGAATCCACATGATTGGATAATTTTGCACAACATCCTCCTCACAAATGAAGCAGAGTATGGTTCGATTATTGATCACTTCAAGAGGATGCTTGTATGCTACATAATGGAAGTTGCCAAGATGGATCAGGAGATCGCTAGCATCTTCAAGAAAAAGCCCACTATCTCACCTGTTGGCTCTGCCAGTGATCTGAACATGATGCAGATGGGAAAGATTGACCCGAAACGAAATTCTATCATGTTTACAAGGAACGAAGGCCAAAAATGCCTGTTCGCTTTGGCAGACAAACATCTTTACACCACTGCATGCCTGGAACATGTTTTGGGAATCATTCATCGTTGCAAGCAGAATTCAGCAGACGACAAGAAGTACTTCGATGACATGATCCAGTGGTACATTCGCTTCAGACAGACAATCCTCGCTCTCATCCCTTGTCTGTTTGAAACCACTAAGAAGGTTCCTGCAGCTGGACCCAACAAGAAGAAGTGATAGTCTTGCTCCAATTGACGCAAAGGGGGAGATTGTTAGGTCCAGAAGGTGTTGCGTCTTGGGCTCGATATTTAGTCCATTTAATCTCCGGTATGGGCTTGTCCATCCGTGAGTTATTTTGTAGGGTTTTATATTTATAGATGCTTGCATGCATCCTAGAACGTAAGATTTGATAGAGAATTTAATTATGTTCATTGTTCTTATCTTTTGTAACCCTAATATCCTCTACAGTGGAAGTTCTTCATCGAGCTCTGCTGAGGATTGAATCAATTGAATCATTCGACACATTCAGATTCATTCTTGTGCTTTATCTTACTGTTTTTCGCTTTCTTGATTTACCTGTTATAAGATCTAACCGATCAAAGAGTTTTATAAACTCATCATATGTTCAATTAGAGAAAACATAGATCAAATTTAGGGTTACATGCACACATAAATTTTATTTGTTTTGCATAAAACTCGTCAATATCAACATATGAATTTATTTATTCATTTATTTGATTAACAAATCTCTTTACTTATATTATTATTATTATTATTATTATTATTATTATTATTATTATTATTATTATTATATACACACACACACACACACACACATATATATATATATATAAAAGAGGGATGGAATGAAGTGGAATGAAATGGAGAACGAAATATAAATGTAACAGTTGATAGGAAAATTAATTTTTTTTTCTTCAAACTAAACCCGATTTGGCTTATATAGTGCAATTTCTAAGACAATTCGATCAACAACCATGTTTAAAGCATCTTGATGCTGTTATGCGTGTTTTGTGATACCTTAAAGTGATGATGAATCATGGGTTGTTCTTTAATAAAGATCCAATCCTTAAGGTTGAAGCTTTTTGTGACGATGACTAGATTGCTTGTCCTTTAACTAGGCGGTCTGTAAGTGTCTATTTCATACTATTTGGAGGAGCTCCCATATCATGGAAATCAAAAAAGCAAGTAATTGTACTCTTTCTTTAGCCGAAGCTGAATATCTTTCCATGTGTTGAGTATATGTAGAGCTGACATGGTTGACACATTTATTAAATGATTTTGGAATTGATGTCACTCCTATTCCCCTCAAATATGATAATCAATAAGTTGTTAATTTTGCTCATAATCTAGTATTTCACAAACGTACAAAGCACATTGATCTTGATTATTATTTTGTTCGTGAGAAATTTCAAGTTGATTGATGTGCACAAAAGTACCTACTTGTTTTAAATTTATAACCTAACTAACTTAACTAACTCTGCACGTATAGGTAGTATACCTAGTCGGATTATAGAATAGCTTGGGTAAGTCGAGTGTCAAACACATGAAATAGAATTTAATTAATTAATCTAACTACTTCTAATTAAACTAATAAACAAACTAAAAGTGGGGGGTTTTTACTAGTTTTGCTAGATCAGAAGTTAACTAAACAATTAAGCAAACAAAACAAATTTACTTCAAGATTAGAATAGTACTTTTGCTAAGATCCAATTTCACCTTCTCCTGTGGTTAATTTCTAGTGGATAAAATATGTTGATTACCAATTTTTTAACTAGCTATTATGATCAAATATCTATACTTATGAATTTATAAATTACCATCTAATGATCACGCATAAGTTAAACACCAAATCGATAATGAACACAAATTGGACTATGAATGATAATAGTCACTTTCCTATGATCAAGTTAAGCAACCAATCACAAATTAATATTAATTCTGCTCTCTAACGCAGTTAAAGTTACAAGCTTTTATTACTTTATATAAGATGTGATTAATCCTAACTTTAATTATTTAATGATCATAAACAATTAGGTGACAAATTCATGCAATTAGAATGATCAACTATAACACATAATCAGATTAGTAAGCAATATAAGCTAGAACTAAAATATGTTAGGGTTTTAATTGTCAAACATAAGTAGCATCAACATTTATCATCTAATAAATGAAATCAACACATAAGGATTAGGTTCATCTTCACCAAACAGAAGTAAAAGGTTTCTAGCCTCTCATAGTAGTAGAAAAACACAAAAAATCCAAGCAATTAAAACTAGACATGAGTTTATTTAGCAAACCGAATGGATCTATGTAGAAATCTTCTAAATCTTTTTCAACTCTTGAGCTCCATTGGATTCTCGATCTTCTTCAAAGTTTCTAGAGGTTTTTAATAGAAGTTGTCCTTAGAAAACCGGTCGTGGTCTTCATAAATAATCTTGTATTTTCCAAGTCATCATTAATGATCAGGAATATTCCACTCCCCATGTCGTGGTGGACAATCACGACATCGTGGTCTTCTATCTTCAACTCTTCTTTTTCTTCATTCCTAATTTAGCTAATCCATTCCTGCTTCCAGCTCGTCATTTGCTTCCTTTCTGTCTCAATCATGTCTTCGCTACTACAAAAAAGATTTCAAACATAATAAGCACCTTTTGTCCCAAATTAAGCATAATTATAGCTAAATGTATTAAGAAAATATATGAAATATATGACTAAATATGCACATATCACTGATCTCATATACGTTTCTCATGTTTTTACAGGAACCAGCTTGCAAATGCTTTAACTAAAGGTTTACATGGATCAATTCATGAAGAAGTTGTTATCAATATGAGATTACAGATATACCCTCCAGCTTGAGGGGGTGTTACCGTTATAACTGTTAGAATGATCACAGGGGCATTTAACTAATTAGATTAGTTGATTTATTTGTTATTAACTTTTACAATTAAATCAATAAAATATTGAAGATTTGGATCAAAATTCACTTTGTTCATTACATTCTTATATGGATTAAGATTTTTATGTTGCTCTTTAATGTTTTAATCAGCATGTCATTTTGTTTAGGTATATAATTCCTTAATCGTCATGGTTAATAAATAAGGTTTGGGCTATAAGAAATTGGTTATCAGGTCTATGGAGTTCAAGAAGGTGAATTCAAGTATATATGATCCAACACAACTTTCTTTGTGCAGTCATTACAAATATGGATGGTCTTGTGCTCAATTAGAAATATCCGATTATAGTTTTTGTGTAGGGAATTGATTTTAAACGGTTGTGAATTAAGGCTTTTCTTCATTGATTTTAATCTGTTGCTCAGTTAGAAACCGTGTGAAGTCACTCCAATCTTGCTTTGTTTGATCTATTTTTTTTATCTTTCTTGATTTGATCCAAGCATGTTGTATGAACCCATAGAAATGTGAATGTTATTGAATATATTAGACTATAATTTGAATAAATTAAGTGTGAAGTGACTCCAACATTGCTTCGAAGCTTCAAATCCATCTGATAGATTCTACAAAAAGATGGAGAATAATATAACATTAAAAAGGACTGATATAAAATAAATTAAAAATAAATGGCTAATCCTTTAAAGTTATATTTTACCTTTAACAACACATCACAATTATTTTCTATAACTATTTTGTAATGCTTTTTCGGCACATCCACATGCGTTGATAAATGATAACTATAACTATTTGACAAAATTGCAAAAATGGTCCCTGTGGTATGCATTTTTTTGGGGTTTTAGTCCAAACCACTACTTTTTACGATTGGTGGTCCTGTTGAGCTAGTTTCCTTGCATTTTTGGTCCCCTAGAAAACTTAAAAGACTAAAATGCCCTTCTGATACATTTTTATGGCTTTTTCAATTTAATTTAAAGTTTTATTAATAAAAATTATGGGGCCCAACTCTCTCTCTCCCCCCCCCCCCCCTCTCTCTCTCTCATAATCCTACCAGGAATGCCGACCATTTCATCTTTTGCTATGAAATCCACCACTTCCAGTTGTTTGTTTGTCCCAAAAAATCAACAACATAACCATATATTGTTGCATCTTCAAAATCATGTTCATCCTAATACCAATATCCAAAACAAACATTCATCCCCAACCCTTCATCTCCCACTTCTTCGGTTATATGACACCTTCTTCATCATCGTCATGTAGCTTGTTTATACACCAGTAGAAAATACTCCAAAACCATTTGCACGCTACCCTTTAAACCTTAAAAACCTATCTCTGGTGCGAGAAGCTGCTAGGGTTTCGATTAGATTCCGACGACCATAAACAAACATGTACAAAAGGGTTTATGAGTATGAAAACCTCCATATCTGACACTACATCTATGTGTGTTATGAGGTTGAAGTCGATTCTAGAACCCTAAAATCAGTACTAAAATCGAATCTAGAACCCTAAAATCAGAACTCAAATCAATTTTCATCTCTGACGGATTTCGCATGTTGCTTCGCATCCATCTTTGTTGGTGAAGAGGTTGAGTCTCGTTCCCATTAAGTGTTCAACTGCAAGCAAGACTGGTACAAGCAAGCATTAAAGAAAGTCGATTTCTTGCTCATTTTCTTCTCTTTAGTTCTCGCATCTGGTTCTGGGTTGATTATAATCAATAAACTTTAGGTTATCAAAACTTTCACATATCTTCGTTTCCATGATCATTATTTGGAACTTTCTTGGTTCCTGGGAGAAGGAGAAATCATGGGTGGTGGTGATTAAAGATTAAGGTGTTCATCTGATGACCACTGAAATTTCAATTTCCCATTGATGGGAAGAAATGGTTTATTGGAAATGACAGCAACATGGTTTGGCGAAAGAATTGAGAGAGAGAGAGAGAGAGAGATATGGGCCCAATTTTATATTTAATAATACTAATAATTTTAAAAAGTGAAAGAAAAATGAAAATTAAATTCATTAAGGGTATAATAGTCTTTTTAGTTTGGACAGGGACCAAAAGTGCAAGGAAACCAGCTCAAAAGGACCATCAATCCAAAAAAGTCGTGGTTTGGACTAAAACCCTAAAAAATGCATACCACAGGGACCATTTTTGCAATTTTGTCAAACTATTTTATGAGTAAATTACTTTTTTGGTCACTAAGAATAGCTTCTTTTACAACTCTAGTCTCGAAAAGATTTCTCTTGTAGTTTTCGTCCTTGTTCCAGATTAAGTGAGTACTTTTGGTCCCCGAGTTTAGATGACTTCCCAAAAAGTGACAAAAACCTCAAATAAGGACGAAAATTGCAAGAGAAAACATTTAGGGGCCAAAACCAAAAATTTCAATTATCCTCAAGGACCAAAAATGTAATTTACCCATACTTTAAATATAAAGAAAATAAAGATAAACATTAAACAACACGACTTTCCATAATTAATTATGTTTATAAAATTAAACGTATCACCTCTTTATCACACAATGGAGACAAGATAAATTTCTTTTGACCTAAGAGCGGACGGTATGGGCCACAACGAGAAATGACTTGGCTGAGGCGGCACACGGAAATGCGGTCGTAATGAGGAACACCCCCACCCCACCCCCCCCCCCCTTTCTCGTTGAAGCTTGTTATGGCTTCACTCGTGGTTGTTACCACGGATCGAAACGGATGAAATTTTGAATGTTAATTACTCATACGTTTGCAAACGATCAAAACTTAAATAAAAAATTTACTTTTTTATCCATATAAATACTATTTTTAACCAATTTTTTTAAACCTATCCCTTATTCTCTCTATATCTTATACGCATATTTTCTTTAAATTTTTTAAAAATGGAGCAAAACCGAAACACCCCCCCCCCCTCCATCATCAAACCCAAACACAACCTCGCCTCTAGAATTTGCGGGTTATAAAAATTATTTTCATTTTTTTTCGTCTCAAGGATCACCACAAATCTCATACCAAGGCGCCGCTTTCAATCCCGCTTCACTGTCACTGCAATTTCCCAACTCACCTTACCTTCAACAAAATTTGATTGGTCAAAACCCAAATTTAGAACAAAATCTTTTCCCTACTTTTGCTTCGATGTAACAAACAACCAACCAACCATTGCCTACAACACAACCATCGGTTGAAGTGGAAGCGGGAGGTAGTAAGAGAAGGAAAGGGAAAGCAAAATCGAAAGGGAAATCGATAGTGGTTGAAACAAAAAATGCAGTCATTCCACAATGTTGGACACCGAAGGAGGAATATGCTTTGACGGCGGCTTGGTGTGCTACTTCAAAAGACGAACTCCACGGAAATGGATTTAATTTTCATTTATAACTGGAATGAAGAAAGGGGCTTATTGGGGGGTGCGCGACAAGTTTCATGCTATTTTGAAGAAAAATCCGTATTGTAACAATGACATGTTGAACAGCAAATGAGTTCAAATAACTAAGCGGTGCAGCAAATTCAATGATATTTATAACTGGCTTCAGGCGCAACAGCAAAACAGAACCAATGACTTTAATTTGTTCAAATCTACTAAGGAACAATATCAGGTTGAATTGGGACATGTTTTGACTTTGAAAAATCATGGGAGTTGTTGCGAGTGGATCCAAGGTGGAATAAAACGCCTACATCATCGGAGGTTGAATCCAAAAGGTCTCGCAATTAGAGCTTGGTCGACGTGTCGGACGCACGGACTCACATCAACCTAAACGCCGACACTGATGAGATCCCGGATGATATCGAGGAGATATCCACACCAGGACGACCACCCGGACGCGGCAAAGCGAGGGCGCTGCAAGGCATGCAGAGGAGGTTGAGGCGAAAGCAAATGAGGCGGCGGAAATGAGAGCAAAATTCGACGAGCACAATTTATTAACAAAAGAATAAAATGACTTGAAACGTCATCATTTGGAGTTCCTAGAAAAGCAGACACGGGAGAAGCAGAAGCAAAAAAGATAGGGAACTAATGACACATCAATTGTCAATTCTTCGGACGAGCGAGAAGAGTTTGGCGCTTGAGGATCAAGCGGTGCTAAAAGCAATGATGGAACAAATTGGGAAGAAATATTTGGGTTAATTAAGATTGTTGTGTGGTTTTAAAAGTAATTTGAATGGTATTTTAGTTATGCTTTTAAGTTTAAAATTACGTTTTTTTTAATTGTAATCATAATTTTAGATTTTAGATATTATGTCTTTTTTGTTTTTATAATTTTATGTTTTATAAAATATATTCATTTTAGTGATTAAAAAAACATAAAAAGGAAAAAAAAAATACCAAAAACGAAAAAAAAATGAAAAAGAAAAAAAAAATAAAGTTCGAAAAAAAAATCAAAAATAAAACATATTTATTTTCAGAAAAGTTGGTGTTGCATCTTGTTGTCCATTTTCCCACTTGGTGTTGTAACATCATTTGCTTATGTGGCATGTGAGGTGGCACAATTTGATGTTGCACCTTGTTGCCCACACCCAATGCTCTAAAGCTTTAATAACTCATAGCATGTTTTTGTAACTTCAACACGCATATCACGTTTTTGTTTATCAACATTAAACATGCTTTCTTGAACATCATCCAACAACCCCTTCACTTTCACCAAACCCCCCGTTGGAATATCAACTTTTACCCAATTATCATGCCTAGTAACACGCAACCGAAAAAAACATACAACACATAAACAAACACATTTTTTTCCAATTCCAATGGAATGACCCATTCCATTCTAATCATATCCCAATTCAATTACATGTTTATAGGTGACATCTCTTGGCCCAATTTCAATCCTTAAAGAAACACCTTTCATTTCCTAACGAGAATACTTCCCACCAGGGGAATAGTTTTTCTCAAATCAGCTTTAGCACAAATTCCCAAATCACTAAGTGTGCGTTTGGTTGTGGAAAATTTTCCACTTTTCTAGGAAAATTTTCGAAGAAAAACGGAAATTTTGAAAACACGTTTGGTTCGTTCAGTTTTCCAAAATTTTCCAACAAAATAAAAATTGTCAGTTTTCCAAATTGTATGTAAATTAGAAAAGTGATTTTTATAGTTTTACAAATTTCTAAGATGGAAAATGAAAACTCTCATGGTTTCAACCACACGCGTTTTCTAAAATTTTTATTGAAAACTGAAAGCGAAAACTCAACTCTATTTTCTAAAAACATTTTCTTAGAAAATGAAAACAGTTTTCCACAACCAAACGCACCCTTAGGGTGTAATGTAAGCCCATGAGTTTTTCCACACCGTAAATTTTTACCCCCTTTTCATTCTCAAAGCTAATTTAAAACATTTTTGTAAAGTTTTCTCTTAACAATGAGAGGTTGCACCTTGAACACCACAACCAATGTTTGGAATGAATGCATGCATAATGTAACTAGTTATGAAGGATAAAAACATCATTTAACATTTCATAGTTTATACTATCTTATAAATAGTTCAACACTTGTGGTGTAAAGTCCACCAGAAAATTTTTCCATCTTACTTTTCTTCCCTATAGTTCAAGAATCCCAGGAGCCTAAAAACAATAATTGTTTAATCAAATTAAGCATCTTATACACAAAAATTGCAATTTTTTTAAAATGAAACTACAACCTACTTTCTACAAGTTATTGATTAAACCACTAAAGATTTCATATCCTAATTAATATGTTAAATCGTTAAGCTCCTTTTAACTGGTTAATCATGATAGGGAATAGTTAAATCGATAATAAAACAAAAGTATATTTGTGTTTTTATAGGTTCTTTTTTCCTATAAGAAAAATCATTCCAAATTTCAAGCTTCTTTTAATATTTAATTTTATACCTCAGTATTTGCGTCTTCCTGTGTAGCAAAAGGAGTGTGTCCTTCTTGCCAAAGAAAGTTTCGACTCCTAAGATAATGGATTTAAGTTTAACAAAATTAAAAAAGTGATAATCATGAAGGATTAAATTGACTAATAAGAAGATCATGTGATGAATAAGAACCTGATAAAAGGAGTTGGATTATTAACTCCAATACAAAAAAAATATTCATCTTTTTTATTTCTGCATCAAAGTATGTCTGCATAAAGATGTTAAAAAACAGTTCATTTGATGCTTACTTGCATCAGAGCAAAAATCGGATTAAACTAATGGTTTCATGCTTACTTGAATTATCTCTCAAATGGAGATTGTCTATGGACAGGAGGATGTAACAGCCAGAGATTTCAGAGTATTATATCATTTCACCATTTATAACAACCTATAGGAGCAGAAAAGGACCAAGTTAAAGCATAAGTAATATACAAAAAGCTGGAAAAACAATGGATTATAGATATGTTGTATGCCTCAGAATTCCATTTCCCAAAGTTGTCATCTTTAGTGTTGGTAAGACCTAGACAAGTCTTCTTCTTCCTTCCCTATGCAATGACAAGTTTTATGAAAATATTAGATAGGTTAAAGTGATGAAGGTTGGTGGAACATTAGATTACAAAGAATTCACAAGCGATATTATCTTCAAAAATCAAAGTTTTCATAAGAAAAAGGCTCAATTCCATTTCCTTCAATTAAATGGCCTAAACTCTAGATGCAATGTTTTCTGTTGTAGGAGTTGAATCAATTGCAATGCCTCGACAAAATATCAATTGACTCACAATTTTGGTGCAACGTGCTCTAAATCCATTGGCTCAAAATATGCTAAAACACTTAACAATTTTCATTATTTCTAGGAGCAGTGAGTTTAGGTGACACTGATTTCTAGGGCTCATGGTTAGATTCAATGATAGTAATCGCATCAAGGGCCATCGCAGTTGCAAGTCGGGGGAGTGAGGAGGTTTGTCAGGCGGAGGCGGAGACGAAAGGCATATGCCGGTGATTATTGCAAGAGGGGAGCGGTGAAACGTATAGAAAAAGATTAGAGATAATCGATCTGTTTAAGTCGGTATGGGGCGGTTTGGTTCGGTTATTGGTTAAAATCGAACCATAACCATTATGATTGGTTAATGCATTTTGGTAGCCATTGGGTATGGTTAATATTGGTTACGGTTAATGGTTTTTATCGGTTAATGGTTAATATTGGTTAACCATAATGTTCAAAATAATATAAATGTCGAAAATATATTGGCATAAAAAACGAAGATAGAATACCAAAAAGTCCTCGACGCCAATGTTTGTAACCTAGCTTATAGTAATTGAATAAAATGTGTACATTTAATACTTAGAGTGAGATAACACATAGTCACATTCAAAATAAAAAACATTCAATAAAAATATAAAACATTAAAAAAAATCGGCATTAATAATTTTTTATACTGATAATTGATATTAATATTAAAATAAAGTCAAACATTCATACACATTAAATACATAAATACGATTAAATCAAAAAATATAAAATAAAAGAGCCACATATTCATATTATATGTTATTGGATAAAAAAAAGATAATCACTCATACACATTCAATGTGATTAAGTAAAAAACAATAAATAAAAAAATTCAAAAAAAGTACATTCTTAATATATCATAGAGTCAAGAAGAACCAAAAATTTAACTTATCGAGAAGTCTTGATTATAAAGTCAAAAAAATAGTTCGAATAGGACTATAAAGTCAAAATAATCTTTGATTAGGATTAACGGTGTGAGAAGCCTTCGATTATGATTATGAGTGTGAATATTAAACTAATTGTGAATAATGTTTACAAATTGTAGAATTAGCCGGTTAGGAATTACATCATTAATCAATAATCTAACTCAATGTATGATTGGAAAATTATGTGTGTCTGCGTGAGTAGCCTTTGATGGTTTGATTGTTCGTTCGTCTCTTGATAAGTGAGGATTAATGGATTATATTTTCAAATTTTTAATGGATCTTAAATAAGTTTGACTATATTATTTTATATATAATCTATAATTTATATTAAAATATAAAGTTAGCGGTTCAGTTAATAATGGTTTGGTTAACCTCTAAAACCATAACCAAACCGTTAGTTATTGGTTAACAAAAATTAGAAACCGGACCAACGGTTTTTAAAATGGTTCGGTTATATCGATTAATTTTGTTTTGGTTCGGTTTTTTGGTTATTACGCTCACCCCTAGTCGGTGTTGTTAAAGATGAAAGTGGTACCATCTCAAGATCATATATGATAAGTCATAGAAATAAAAGGACTAAACATGTCAACCCAAAAAGAATTATAGCAAAAGTTTGAATAGTTGAAACTGTACTATTTCATAAGCTTTTGGGAATTAAAGGACTTAAAAGAGTAATATATTTTTTGATTTTTACATATTTTGTCATTGAGTTTTTTTTTCGTCCTCATTTACCCCTTCAACTTGTTAAACTGTAGACATTCAGTCCTTATGACCGGTTACTTCAGGTTAGCCGGGAAAAATAACTTAATAGGGTAATATATTTCTTATTTTTTACACATGTATTCCTTAATATTTTTGTACATATTTAGTCCTTAATGTTTTTTTGTTTCAAAATAAGTCTTTTTTGTTTTTGTACTCATTCAGTACTTATTAATAATTTCTTTAGGTTTTTCTCACGACATCTTATATGAGACAATAACTGATAAGGTATTTGGGGTTGTTGATGCTTATGTACATCACGATCTCGACTGCTTGGTTGCGTAGGTCTTGTGGTTTGGCTTAGGTATTGTATTCTGAACGTCGTAATTTCTTCATACGATATCAGATTTTAACGATCTTTATATCCATGTATTCGTTTTTTGGATCTGCTACAACTTTCGTTAAGAAAACTCCTATTAAAATGCAATATATTTTTACTTACGATTTCATAAAAAAAACATTCATACATGTATTCATAAAAAATGTATGGATATAAAGATCGTAAGTAAAAATATATTACTTTTTAACGGGAGTAGTCTAAATGAAAGTTGTAGCAGACTGAAATACGAACACATGGATATAAAGATCGTTAAAATCTGAAATCATATAAATAAGTTATGACGTTCATAACACATGACCTAAGCAACCAAGTAGTTGAGATCGCGATGGACATAAGCATCAAAAGCCCCAAACACCTCATTAATGAATGTCGCATGTGAGATGTCATGAAAAAAACCTAAAGAAATCATTCATAAGTACTGAATGAGTAAAAATTAAAAAATGACTTATTTTGCAACAAAAAAAATATTAAGGACTAAATATATACAAAAATATTAATGACTAAATGTGTACAAAGTGAGAAATATATTACCTTATTAAGTCATTTTTGCTGGCTAACATGGAGTAGCCAGTCATAAGGATTGAATGTGTATAGTTTAACAAGTTGAAGTGGTAAATATGGATAAAAATAAACTCAGTGACTAAATATATACAAATCAAAAAATATATTACCCTTTTAAGTCTTATCCAAGAATTAATATGTATATATTAATGTTATAGAAATGTTTCGGATTTCCAATGGTTTCAATTGCGTAATTTTAGCCCATTTTTTAATAGTGGAATTAATGTCATTGGATGAACTCATTTGACTTAAAAAAATGATTTGAAGCCTTGAATATTGGGAAGTGATTCGTACAGCATTTTAAATTACCAATTGTTGTGTATGGAAAAAAAATTGTTGTGTACGGATCAACTACCTTGAATATTACTTTAAGATCAATTTCATATTCTAAATACAATGATAGAAAAGGCAAAACAGTCGTAGTAAAAAAAAATTATTAAGGTCCATCCTTTTGATTGGATTTCATTCCAAAAATATGTGATATTGAGTGGAAATTCTTAAATTTATAGTTATTTTATTAAAACATCTTTATTTATGTAGCTATTTTTATGATATTCTATTAAAAAGCGTGATATGTTGAAGTAATAAAGGATAAATAACCGCAGGTGATGCAAGCATGCAAGAAATTGTGTCCGGGTAAATTTGTTTTTTTTAAGCATGTGTCAGTAATATTGTAATATTTGGTAAAGATTTTTTTAATTGTATATAAAGGTGGCAAAAAAACTAAAATTACACGTTAACTCGATACATACTACTTACAAAATAAACGTGTTAGCTCGAAACTTTTAACTTGACATTTTATTTTTTGCAACATTTTTAATTCTTTAGGTAAATTAGACACACCTAAAACGATATAAAAGAAAAAGTTTGAGTTAAATATCTTCTATATATACTAATAAATGAAAATCATTATGCCACATGTCATTCTCTTACTATTTTTGACACTTGTAATTTTATAGTTTTTTTGGATGGATTAATAAAATCCAAATGTCAAAATCTAGACTTTTTCTAATTTTAAAATTAAAAATCCACATAAAATATTATTTAAATATGTAATGTATTAAATGTTTTAAATATGGTTTATTCATTTCTTATTTTACATCCCCAATTTCCATGTATACTTATAGGTCCTTGATTTGCTTAACAATTCACAAAGAAGGATTTCATGATTTTATTCTCACCATAATCTTTCATTTTTTTCTGAAAAAAAAAATCAAATCTCAACTAACATTATAATTAAAATATAATATAAAACCATTTATATGATGAATTTCAATTCAATCTAATATTATATAGTTTGTATGATTAAAAATAATTTAGATATATCTTAAAAATATCAAAATATATTATACGAAAACTTTTTGATAATGACACCAACAACATGCTTATCTAGCTTGTATTTGTCTTTTTATTTATTTTACAAATAGAATTTATTTAAACATATTTTTGAGAATAAGAAAATAATAGAAGTTATTAACAAACTAAATTATTTCATTATAATTATTTTAAATAAAACAATTATGTTACTATATAGGATTGTAGTTTTTTTTCCGATAATTAAAATTTGTATTTGATTGTACAACACGATGATTTTATCAATAGTCTCAAGTTAAAACACACTTATGATATTTTGATATTTAAACCTAAATATTTAGCTTTTGTTTTAATCAACCCGTGTATTACACGGGTTTCACACCTAATTTTTGTAATATAGAAGTCATTGGATTTTTACTCGTAAACTTTCTAATGTAGAATATGCCTATATCTTTTACTAAATTAGGCAGAACTAAATGCTCCTTCCACTTTCTCTTTTATAACTAAAGAAATCAATAGAAAAGTCTTTTTATTTTAGGAAAATTAACTATTAAGTGTAAAAATTATTGTTCTAAATAGAAAACCTCAAGAAACCAATAAAATTTTCACTTAAGCCTCTTATGATCTGTTTAACAAGTCAAGGGACCAAATTGTCAAATTTTTCCAAAATAATGAGATTTTTCTATAGATTTATTGAAATTTTTTATGCAATATATAAACGTATTTTTATTTATTTATATGCATTTTTTAAGTATGTTTAAGTATTTTTTTATATATTTTTTTACTTGTTTCTCCACTTTTTAAAGATTTTTACGTTTTTTATATGAGTTTTTTTTTCGTTTTTTATGTATTTTAAATGTGTAAAGTTCTTTTTTACGTATTTATATGAAGTTTTTAGTATTTTTACGAATTTTTATGTATATTAGTATAGTTGTCACATATTTATGTAATTTTAAGTATTCTTACATATTCATTTATACCTTTATGCGTTTTGGTAAATTTTTTTTACATATTTATATACCTTTTACTTTAAATTTCATTATAAACTAAGTATCAGACCTTGTAAATGAAGAAAAAAAAAAGTATTATAGAGTACTTCAAAACAAATATTTTTGTTTTCAAACCATGACCATTAACCATCAATGCCTTTTTTACATATAAAGTCTTCCATTTCTTCATAAAATCAGTTTACAAATATCCTTACTGATATTTGTAAACATTGTTTATCTAAAATCGAATAAAAAAACAGATACAAAAATGACGTTGATTTCTAAACATAATCTTTACAAATGTTTGTTTTGAAATACACTAGTGTTGTTTTTTCTTCATTTGTAAGATCTTCTAGTTAGGTTAAAATGAAACTTGAAGTAAAAAACTACATAAAAAAAATACCAAAATACATCAAAAAACTTAAAAATTACATACAAATATGTTAATAAATACATTTATACATTTAAAATAGGGAAAATGACATCTTAGCCCTACAAACTTTCTAGGGTTTATCCGTGGAGTCCCTAAACTATTTTCTTGGCTTTACGAGGGAGCGCAGTCGTTTTTTTCGGGTCAATTACGTCCTTTTGACCAAAGTGAAGGGGTCATCCGGTTACCCTTTGCCATATGACATTTGTTGACCAAATTTCCCACGTTGACTTTTAATTTTTCCTACCCTTGGACCCACATCTCTCTCTCTCTCTCACACACACATACACACACAATCTACCATACATCCACCATCGTCTTCTTCCTCTCAACCTTCCTCTCAAACAGTTTACCCAAACACTAACATCTAAACACCCTTTTGTTCTCTAAATGGATAAATATCAGATCCTGAACACATTTCAATCAGAAAATTTACAGAGATATATGCATGTGATGATAAATGATTAGAAAAGGTTTCAAAATGATGAAATCTGTCACATTTTTCCATTTATGCTTACTAGGCATCCATTCACTAAACCTCAATTGGTGTCTGTAATACCCCGTTTATTTATTTAATAAATAAATAAAATAATAAATACATAATAGCCCTAAAAGCGGAATAGTGTAGCAAGAAGTCAGTTACGGGGGTTAAAAGTCATAATTGAAAGTTTACGGGACTAAAAATACCATTTTCGGATTAATTTATTAAGTATTTTAAAGTCAGGGGTTGAAAGGTAAGCATTGGATTAAGGTTGAAAAGATTTTATGGAGTAAGGGGCTAAAAGTAAATTCTAAACTTAAAATGTAAAGGGTTTCAGAGGTGGGGTGTAAAGTGTAATATATGGCCCAATATTGAAAGCAAATTGGATGGAAGGGACCAATCCTGCCATCATGACAAAATGTTTGTGGGTGACGGGCATATAAACGCGTTATGAAACCCTAGACCCAAGGAATAGTGCAGCCGCCATCGCCGGGCTCTTCAGCCTACACCCTCTCATCGACACCTTCATCCAGCCGCCCCCTCTCCTCCGATCTTTGGTGCCATTTCCCTTTGTTGTTCAACTCGCAACCATCCCCGATGAGGTCGCCAATCACCGGAGACCACCAACAACGCTTGCCATGTCCTGAGATATCGAAGACTGTTGAGTGTATCGGAAGTGATGGTCGATGTGGTCGTTTCTGGTGGAGGTGCGACCACCATAGTAGAGAACCTAGACCGCCGAGCGCGTTGTGCTTCGCCATCGTGGCGTCCAGGAACCCGATGGTGGCTATAGGCGGAATGGGAAGCGTTAATGCGTGGGAGGTGATCGACGGAGTTCTTGTCGCCGCTTCACTGTAGCCGTTGAAGATTAAGCTGCTGGTGAGCGACTTCGGTCGTGTGTTGCTGCTGCGAGGGTATTCCGACGAGATGTACCGGTTCCAATCGCTACTCCTCGGGGTTTGTTTAGACCGTCGTCACTGCCGCCACTCCAAGGCGTCGTTGCTATGGCCGCCGACCTTGTTGCCGTCAACCACTGCTGTTAGGCGATGCTTGGTGTGCGTATTTCATTTTGTGACTTAACTTCAGTCAATTGTTTGGTGTTCATATGTGTTGTGGGTTATTTGTCTAGCCGGAAATCACAAGGCTGCCGCTTTGCACCACCGTCGGCCACCAATTGGGTGGCTGTGCGTGTGTATGTGTATGTTAGTGAGTGTGTGCGTGATTCGGGATTTGTATTGTAATCTGTTATAGTGTCGGAATAATGAAAGAACTTGAAAACCACCACCTTAGGTGGTGGCTGCCGCCACCAGCCGCCGTGTTGGGTGGCGGTGTGTTTGCCTTGTGAGTTGATTCGTTTGGGAGGGGTGCTTGAAACCCTAATGGGCCTTGTAAGCTCAAATGGGCCCAATAAAGCTTAATGGACTCTAATGGGCTTAATGAAAACCCTAATGGGCTTTAATATTATTCGAGTGGGCTTAATGGGCCCAATAAAGCCCTAATTGACCTAAAAACCCAACAAATTAATAAATGGACTAGTATTTGGGTTGGAAACCCTAATGGCGATAAAACCTTAATTTTGAAAATTAATCGGGACACGCACGACAATTATTTAATAACGGGAGATATTAAATAATAACCATTGGCAAAAACTAATCTAAGCAATATTGGACTTAATGGATTAAGTCCTTAGTGGATTAAGTCTTTAATGGGTTAAGTAGGAAAGTGAACCCTAATCGACATTTTATGAGAAACCCTAACTTCACTTGTGTTTATTGTTGGGCCTTTCTTTCGGGCCTTGATGATTGGATTATTAATGGGCCATCCAAGAATAATCGTGTGGACTAAAATAATTTAATGGGCCTAGGGCAAGGCCCATGTAAGGGGTTGGGCCCAATTTGGAAAATAGGGCCATAGTTGGGCCTTAATGATTATATATGATGTTGGGCCTTAGAATAAAGTCACGTAAGGGGTTTGGGCCCAATTTGGAAAATTGGGCCATATGATGGACTTTGAGTCCTATTCGACTTTGGGCCTTGGGCTTGAATAAGAGAAGCTGGGGGTAATATAGTAATTACCCAAAGTATGTAATTGGTTATGTAGTGGAACCCAATCTCTAATTGGGTGATGTTTTAATATTGACAGATCGGGAATCTGTCAGCCAGCAGTTGGGGTTGAGTCTGCGGGACTTCAGCAGGGTGGGATTGTGTCTACGGGACTTCAGCAGTGTGAGGTGAGTTACCTTCCAGTAGCGGTGGGTCTACGGCCACAATGCCGGCCCACCAGTAGGATTTGTTGTTAGATGATTATCTTTGTGATAACTGTCTATGTTTGCTACTACCTTTTATGTTTATGTGCTAGCATGATATGATGTTATGTGATAGTGGTAGTAGGGGTGTGAAATAGTCCCCGGTTACCGGTCGATAGGGCCGAAGGGGTAGATTAGTACCCAACTATGCTAGACAGATTATGATATATGTGATATGATATTATGTGGTAGTAGTAGGGAGTGAAATAGTCCCCACTTACCGGTCAAGAGGACCGAAGGGGTAGGCCAGCACCCAGATATGCTAGGCAGTATATGACTTATGTGTTTATGTTATGCTTTTATGTGGTAGTGTTAGGGGTGAAATAGTCCCCGGTTACCGGTTGAAAGATACCGAAGGAGAGGCCAGCTCCCAGATATGCTAGGCAGTACCCGGTCGAGAGGACCGAAGGGGAGCACAGCACCCAGGTATGCTAGGTAGTATCCGGTCGAGAGGACCGAAGGGGAGGCCAGCACCCAGATATGCTAGGCAGTATCCGGTCGAGAGGACCGAAGGGGTAGGTCGGGCACCCAGATATGGCTGACAGTATATGTATGTTATATGATCGTATGGTATGTGGTATGATGGGGGAACTCACTAAGCTTTGTGCTTACGGTTTACAGTTTTGGTTTCAGGTACTCGTTTCCAAAGGAAAGGAGTCGGCTTGATCGCAACGCATCCCACTATGTTTTCCGCACATGAGATCTTTGGGATTACACTCTGATATGGTTTAATGATAATATGTTTTGATTATTGACACTTTGGTTTTGACATGAGATATTAATATGAATGCTTTTATACTGATGGTTTTATATAATAATGTATTTAAAAATCAAATTTTTGGCCTTGAATTTTGGGATGTTACAGTGTCATTTTAATTCATCACAGATTTTCAATTTTTTAATATCGCCCAAATCCACACACATCCACAAAATTCCATTCATACAGTTCAAATTACCCAAATAGCAATCGGATCCAAGCATGAAAAACGATTGAAATTCAATAGAACAACAAACCTTAGAGCATATATCACCACCAATATCAGCATCTTCAATAACCTTTTTACCAGCAACAATGCAATAGCGAAGACAATCATCAAGCCTTTGGTCATTCTTCCAATCAGTATACCCATCCATCGTAAAACCAAATCGAGTCGGAAACTTGGACGCATAAAACCAGTCCATCAACCTGATTCCGCTCTCCCCTGCCAACAACTTCTGAGAGAATCCCCTGCACTTCCACCTCATTTACCAATTTCACTATCGTCGCCACCATAAGCACCAGAATCAACAACAATAACGTCTTCTAGAGGCTCGTTAACAGCAAAAGTATCGGTTGTAGCAGTGGCAATAATACTTGTACCAACAGATGATTCATCGAAGTCTTTAATATTGTAAGCAACAGGCCCGACAAGGCACTCATCTAAAAGAACCAATTAAAGGGCCAAAAACCCTAATTTATATATCGATGTAGAGATATAGAGAGAAAGAGGAGAGAGGAAAAGATGAAGTGGTGAGAAAGTCGCAATTAAGGCCGACAAGAATGGCTGGAGATAGAGAATTGCTTTGTTTTCTGTTGAGAGATCAAGAGATCGAGAGTGAAAGTGTGGTTAGGATTCGTATAAAAGAAATGGGTGACAAATGGAAAAGGGGGCAAATTAATAGACAGGTGGTTCGAACCGGAGATGGTCATCAGTGAATTGAAGTTCTTGTAGGGAAGAGTAGAAGGGTATTGGGTATGGGGTGGGGTAATGGTAATCGATGACATGGCATGGCTGATGGGGAAAATCTTGCTGATGTGGCATTGAAACCTACTAAAATAGGTGAAGGTGACTAAAAAGACATGTTGCTCACGACTTCGTTTCCTTATAAAGCCACAAAATAAGTTAAATGGATAAATGGGTAACCCTAGAAATATAATAGGGCATATACATCATTTTCCCTTTAAAATATGTAAAAATATACTTAAAAAACCATATAAAGAACTTAAAAAGGTACATAACTATGTGAAAAACATACCAAAATATATGAAAATATGTATAAATATTAAAAAGTCATAAAAATACGTAAAAATATATGTTTATGCATTTAAAATACATAAAAAACACTTTATATATATATATATATATATATATATATATATATATATATATATAAACACTTAACATAATACATATAAATACATAAAAATACGATTTTACATTAAATATACAAATTTTGAGGAAATTTTAAAAAAAAAATTTATTGTGTTGTTACTTGCTAAACAAGTCAAAAGGGATTGTGAAGAAATTTGCAGATTTCTTGAGTTTTTTTTCTCAAAAATAATTTTCAGACTTATTTTTCAAAATAGTAGAACTTCCTATAGATTTTCCTTTAACCTTATTGTGAATTTCTCTCGTCCCCATTCCCAACTCGACCGTCTAGTTTTTTAGGTTTTCTTTTATGTCTCTAAGAGCATCCACAATGGGGAGTTTAATGGAAGAGTTGAATGAGGTTTCATGCCTACTTGTCATTCAATGGATACAACTCCACCATTGTGAAATAACACATTGGCATTCAATGAATTTGGAGTTCAATGGCCATTGAACTCTTCAATGGGAAAATGAAAGTCTTTAAATCGTTAAATAAATATTTTTTAATATGTTCCATTGAACTTTTAGAGTTTAATGCATTGTGGGATAAAAATGAAAAGAGTTGTATGGAATAGTGAATGATTATGTGTTACTCCAGTGAACTCTATAGAGTTCAATGCATTGTGGATTCACAATGCCCTAAAACTCCTACATAACAAGGAAATTTTTAGACAAATATGGTCGCAAGACACAAAATATTGCCACTAATAACTTTAGCGGCTACAAGTTGTCCTAAGGTGTCGCCCCTATTACTTTTCATAGTTTTACTAAAAGCCTACCTAATATCTACTATAATAAATGAAGGTTTTTTGCCACATGTCCTCTTCTCCTTCATTTAGACACATGGCATTTTATAAAATTTTTAGATTTTCTATTTTCCACTTGTCATTTTATTGTATTTTTCATTTTATCAAATTAAAATTCCACATTTAATATGTAAGGTAATATATATGTAAGGTATTTATTAGAAAAAGTTTATATATGTAATATATTCAATACATTAAAGTCTCATTAATTTTAATAAATAAATTTTTTTCTCATTTTTCTTATAAATCCAAAATTTTCAAATTGTTAAAATTTTATATTTAATTTTTTTTAAGTAAACCCATGTAATACATGGGTCTCACACCTAGTTTAAGGTATACGCTCATCGGTATCAAAGGCCGTATATCTCACAGTGGAAGTGGTGTATGAATCTTTGTTAAAATTTCCATGTCATGTAAAACTTGAAGATGTACATGTAGAAAAACACATAGCTAGCAACACCCATTATATAAGTGCATGCCTCATGCATCAGTTGCTCATGTACTACCATTAGAGAGGATAACTAGCTAGCTAGTGCTCGCAAGAAAAAGAGATAGAGATGGCTATAACAGGAACGATAACACGTGAAGTTGAAATCAAATGTCATCGTCACCAAGTCTTTGAACTCTTCAAGCATAGGCCACACGACACCTCAGTCATCGACCCTGAAACGATTGAAGCTTGTCATTTAATTTCTGGTCAATGGGGTGTTCCTGGAGCTGTCGTTCTGTGGCACTACTACCATGGTAAACTACTAACATATAAACTTGTTTTATGTTCGATCTATTCCATCTACACACATACACACACACATCCATGATCCATATATATATATATATATATATATATATATATATATATATATATAAAAACTACTTCTGGTCACAAAGACTATTTCCAATGAAATTACAAAGTCCTCTATCGGATATTGTTACAATACAATTTCTTAGATATGATGTCTCTCACTCAAAGTACATTCCTTTGAACATCCTTTTGCATAAAAGTTTCTAATCTAGTCATAGATTTTCAATATTCAATTCCCAATATGGAAACGTTTCCATATTTTCCATATGACAACTCATTCTTAATAGAATCTTATCTATTCATAATAATGTCGATATGGTCCATCCAATATGGAAACATTTCCATATTTCCAATACTATACTTCCAACTACTCACAAGCGACCAATCCTCGGCGAACTTTGGATTGTCCTTTGATAGTTGTTTAATTATCTTAGTCAAAACCGATTCTTGTCCTTTTTCCCTCTAAATGCGCTCGACATTTGAAAAAAAAATTAGAATGGTCAAATATTATAGCATTTGCAATCGATCCTATACCCGAAGCGTATGGGACACGATGCATAATGTCTTACATAAAGATTTGATACTTTATCAATCTTCTGCCATAATATTTTATTTGCTATGTTCTCAAAATTCGAATTGTGAAGAGGAATGTCGTAATCATAATCGAAATTTTAAGAACACACTATGTACATTTGACTAAATTTATTAACATTTCTCAACCTAAGCCTTTAGATTTGAAATGAAGCATAATATTCCCTCCCTTAATTATAGCAAAACAACTTTACAACCCTTACGACTTTGCAAGGTATAACTCTTGTTTTCTATAATTAATATTGCCAACTTGCAATACGTGCCTTAATAATCATACAATCATAACATTTATGCTCCCACTATCATGATGATTATTATAAACATAACACTTATGCTCCCACTAGCTTTGACATGTATTCAGAAACAGCCTAACTTTCAGAAAAACAATACTTATTGAATTTCTTAAGTTCATGTTTCTAATACTTGGTGATTTGATAATCTTTTATCAAGGCTTCTTGAACTTATACACCTTTTCCTTAGATAGCTCATATGTGTGTCTAAACAATTAAGACTAATTGTCAAATCTCACAATTCAAATTATGGAGAGGGATACCGTAGCCATAATCGAATTCGAGAATAAAATTTCACAATTACTATCTTCTAAAAAATCTTTCTTAGTGAAAGCATTTCCTCACAGTCATTTTCATGAAGGAGGGAATCTTATGACACTTAGATTTTAATGGTGTATGTGTTCCTATCCATGTGAATTTGTCAAAACTAAAGTTTACGACAAATTCAAACTCGTATGGACCGAACTTTCTTAATCTTAATTTCTTTCCTTATATCCATAGAGGTCTTGAAGGAAGATTCACCAATCAACTTTGCTTTTCTGTTGCGCCAAACCATTGCTGATTCAGCAGCAATAAGCATATAGGTGAGATCTATAAGGGTCACGTCGCGGTTCATCATATAGTACTCTCTTACGAACTCACTATATGAATTAGAAAGTGACTGAAGAACGCAATCAACAGCCATTTCCTCATAGACAACGGATCCCAACATTCTTAACCTATCAATGTGTGACTTCATCCCTAGGACGTGTGCACACACCGACTTTCCTTCTTTTGTTTACTTGCCAAAAGGGCTTGAGTGATCTTGAACTTTTCAAGCCTTTGAACTTGTGAGTTAGGGAGAATAATTGGAGGAGGTGGAGGAAGTGAAGCATGATTTCTTGTTCCTCGATCGAATCGTGGAGTATCATCTTCATGTGGAAAGCTTGTTCCACGGGATTTGGGAAGACCATAGTTGTCGAACTTTGACATCTAAAAAACGGGAGAAAACGAATTCAAGTTAGTTGATTGATTGAGTCCTTAGTAAATCACCCAAATGAGATACTAAGGCTAGGACCTAACACAATATTCTACAACTCGGGAGAGGGATGTCGTAACTCAAATTGCAGAACATTTGAAGGTAAGTGAATGATGATTCACTAATTTCCACCATGAAAAAAAAACAAAAAAAGAAATTTAAGTTTTAAATCTATGAAAACTCCTAGATCCTATGAGATTCATTGAACATTTCAATGACATGTTTAAATCTCGATATGCCCCTCTTTTTTCTGACTGGGATGCCGAGGATCACAAAGCGGGTGTGAATAACCATGCAAACTTACATGGTGCCCTCACATGTTACAGTCACCTATTCGATGTGCCGGTAAACCACACACGCTCCACCGAACTATGACAAACATTGAGTCACCCTTTGCTACCTTTGCTTAGAACCATTTAGTGTGCCGGTAAACCACACACGCTTCACTAACGTCTTCGCAAGGGCACAAAGTGTAATTTCATGGAATTGCATCAATTCACTTTTGCCTAAGTAACTAAGATTGGGAATTTGTAAAACATTTCGTTACTTTTGTAATTCATTATACTTATAATGGAAGGTTTCGTCCTATCCTACCCGTTCGGCTAACGACCCTCCACTAGTCAAGAGTGCGGTGGGTAAGAGTGGATACCCATTCAATCGCCATTTTATAGGAAATTTCCTTAAACACCCCTTATAGACCAGCTTCGTGAATCAGGCCTACTAACGGTAAGACTTACTTTTACTCATACATATATATAATGTTAGACTTTTAATGTTATATATAGTATAGGGTATATTTTACACTTTTAAAATACTAGGTGGTCAAATTCAACAATTATACTTTTAATTCAATTAAATTTTAAACCAAAAACTTTATGGATTTATTAAACCTCTTTTAATTATACACCTTAATTAATAAATAAAACCATAAGGGTGTGATTTGAACTTTTCAAAAACAATAGTAGGGTTTTAGAATTTAACATTCCTAAATTAAACCTTTAATCAACTTTTAAATACCAAAACTTGAGGGCAAGTTTTGAAACATTTCAAAACATTAGGGTTTAGAATTTAAATTTACATCAAAATTAAACTATTAATCAAAATTTAAATTCCAAAACTTGAGGGCAGGTTTTGAAACCTTTTTTCAAAACATTAAGGTTTCAACTATTTAAATTTCAAAACAACAAAACTTTTGAGGTCAAATTTAAACTATAAAACCTAAAGGGGAAAATGTGAAACTTTTCATAACACAAGGATCAAATAACAATTAATCTTAATTAATAATTAATCACATAATTATCCATATTTGATTTATTTAATGATTTCTTGCAAAACAATTTACCAATTTAATCAAAATAATTAATCAATTATCACATAAGGAAACAAATATTTTATTAATTGATAAATATCTTCAATTAGATCAAGAATATAGTCATATATATATATATATATATATATATATATATATATATATATATATATCAAAAAATCGGATTTATATTGATCTAATATGATAAGGCAAGTATCCTCAAGCAAAAACAGCAAGAAATCTCAGTTTTCCCTCATTCTGACTAGCCGACTCGTCGAGTCAGGCATGAACTCGTCGAGTCAGCATGGACTCGGCGAGTTCATCTATGGACTCGGCGAGTTCAGCAAGCAGAACCACAAAAAACGAATTTTTTCAACATACAAGGCATCAATACAATAGAAACCAATCTAGGCTCTGATACCACTGATGGGTTTTGGTCATAAGAACATCCTATGTGCTCATACAAACCCTACTGCTTGGATCTAGGTTTCTCTATTGTACATGCAAGTTATCCAAGACTATAAACCCTAATTCTAGCATATAAGTAATCATATTAACATAAGAATGGGTTTAAGATGTTACCTTGATTGTTATATAGCAATAACAATCCCAATTCCTCCTTGTATTGACTTTAGAAAGCTTAGAGTCACAAATATCACTCCTCTAATGGTTCACAAACACCAAAAGCAAGAGGATGAAGAGGAGAGAGGATGGAGGCTGCCCTAAAACGTGTGAAACCCTAGAAGGATGCTTAGCCACGTTTTTGGGTCATAAGGGATCTATATATATATATATATATATATATATATATATATATATATATATATAGGAGGCTATTAGGGTTATCTAACAAGGAAACCCTAATTTGGATGCTTAAGCCCTAAGCAACCCATAGATTCCTTTCCTTAAGGCCTTGGACGATTTCTTATGGGCTTCCCCATAGAATTCGTCCACTCCTTAATATAAGGCAATCCATGGCCCAAATTGCAATTATCTCATAATTACAATTCCAGTCCCTTAAGTTTAATTAATCTCTTTTAGTCACAAAAACTAATTACCGATTAATTCTTGACTAATATTAATTAAACAATATGATTTCTCCTTTAATATATTATTCTCATAATATATTAATAAATCATATTTAATCCTTTCTCTCCATAATTCATCCTATCAAGTTGCTTTGGTGAAGGCAACCCAAAAGGACCATGCACCATCGGGTCAAGCACATACCAAAATAGTTATGGACTTAGACACTAATCCAATAGTCTCCCACTTGGATAAGTCTAATAACTATTATGCGTATGACTTCAGATCCTGATCTGCAATCGTAGCTTTCCAAAGCCGTTGTCAACTCTGATCCTATCAGATACGCGTGTCCTTTAGATAAGGGATCATATATTCCTCCATTCTAGATATCGTAAGACATGATTTCAAATCATTCTCTTTGTACTTTTTCTCGACTTCCGATTTATGACGACTGACTAATTGAACAAATCAAATTAGCCCTAGCCCGACCGAGCATTTACGTTTGTCATCACTAAATCATCGAGGGGCCCAAAGATATCGCTTTTATCCTACTTTGGATAAAAGGAACGGATAAACTTTGATACAATGTTTGCTTGCACTCACTCACTGAATTACACACAATAATATGTTTTATGACACCAAGTTACTAGTGCATTTACGTATTATCAATGTGCAACCGATTTGCAAGATACAACTCACACATCTCGGTTACAAGAATATAAGATGTTATCGTCTCACCAATCACTCGTGATAACAATCTATGGAGTGATCCAAGTGAGCGTGGGTTTAATCCAATGCTCAAATCATATTCATAAGCACTCATGAACGTTGCAGCAAACATTTGCTTATGTCTAATACCTTTTAGACAATCCACACACCAATTCACGACAGTATTCATTCATACCTACTTCCAACATATGAACGACTGTGGCCCGTTCGAATAATTTGACTGTTCTTAACCAATTAAATTATTCAGGAAGTCAAAACATGCAAAGTGAAACACAAGAATAATACTAATCTCATATGGCCTCAAACCTTTGAGCATAAATAAAACACCTTTTATTTATCACATATTGATTACTCATTATTTGTTGTTTCTGGTAATCAACTTCTTACTTGAATTATTACACTTGTCCCATGCTCTTAGCATGCACACAATGTTTACCTATGGTTCTTACTTTGTGAAATAGATCAAATTGAAAACATTTCCAATCATTCTCATTTCACAACTCCTAATCCTTTTTCATAAGTGAAAGAATATCGAATTCCTGCCACTTATGGAATATGTTAGATTCTAACATTTTATGCAATAATCCTTTCATAATGTCACTGCACCAAGGTCACAAAGACTATTGTCAATGAAATTACAAAGTCCTCTATCGGAAATTTTTACAATACAATTCCTTAGATATGATGTCTCTCACTCAAAGTACATTCCTTTGAATGTCTTGGGATAAAACATGGTAGATGAAATAGTTTCTGTGTGAAAAAAATAAAATGATGAAGAGGTAATATAGACCATGAGGTAAGGGTGAGAGGTGAACCATGAGAGAAGCCTTTTACCCAAGTGATGGCCCCGTCATCCAGCAGAGGATGGATGACAAGCACGGACTATTCTAGACAGTCCAGTGGACACTAGCAGGCTCGCAACCTGTAGGTGTTTTGAACTGTGTATTCACCAGGTGTACTCTAAAAACCCATCGACATGTATTGCGAGTGGATTCTCGGAAACGATACCGTCGATAAACGAGATAAAACCCATTGACCTGTATTGCGAGAGGAGTCTCGGAAACAATACTGTCAATAAACGAGATAAACCTTGGGAACTATGGATTTAGTGCCTGTTGAGTAAAGCTTGGCAACGATGAATTTCGTGCCTATTCCTTAGGATAACCCTTAGGAATAAATAAACGAGGAATAGCTGAATTCTTAGAGTAGAATAAAGAAGATAATGGGGATGGGTAATTGGGTTGATTGTTTAAATGTTTAAACATAATAATTATATTATTGTGGGTTGAAAACCCTATGTACTCACCAGGTTTCCCAACCTGACCCACTCAGTTTATTTATATCACATGTGTCGATATGAAGTCACATTACACTGAGAGATTAAGGAAATATAAATCACTAGTGATAATGAATGTAAGTTATGTTTATGTTTATGTTTCTGTATTAACAATGACATCCCAAACGTTTTAAAATGAATAAAAATACATTTCTTCAAAAATGCTTTGATAACGTATTTATCATGTTTTACTGGGAACAAATTCTGCAACATTTTTATTAAAAGAAGTATTCTGATTTTTATAAAGCATAAATAAAATCAGTCTTTTCTGTCGTGAAAAATGGGGATGTCACAGTTGGTATCAGAGCATTAGTTTAAGCGAACTAGGAATATGGATTTATTTCTAGACTTAAACTTAGAATGCTAAGCAATGATTGTGAGGAATGTGTCTAATAGATTTAGGTAATACACCTTAATAGACACAAGCACTGGTTTATTTTAGGAATGATGCCTAACATGCTTTTATGTGCTAAATGATTTATAATATGCATTATATGATCAGATTTATGGTCTATTGCCGACCGGATCTGGAAACTTTATGTGTTCAGGTTTCTAAACGTTTAATTACGGTATTAGAACCGGCATGTAACTTTTCGGAGTAATAGGGAGATTTATACGTCTATCGTAAATAAAACTTTCCTATCTTAAATTCTCTCCTCGGTACACCGAACGTCTGATTTGGTGCATAGATCAACATGGTGAGCACTAGAAGCGGATTTGGAAGTAGTAACCCGCAGCCCGAACCACTAGTGATTGAGCATGTGCCAGAGGTAGCAGCTGTACCTGGGCCAATCACGATGGCCGGAGTACAAGCAATGGTACGGATAATGCTAGATCAACAGATGGAAGAAACAAGGCGTTTACTTCAACAAAGTAAGGACGAACTTACTGTGCCAGTACGCCAGACACCCACTCTTGAGGCGACCATTTGGGTTGCTAAGTCTGTTGATGAAGTGATTAATGGTAGTATCGCCAACAAGGTTGATGTTGGCAAGAAGAGGAAATTTGAGGGGTCTTCAAGGTCTGACAAGAACAACATGTCCTCGAAGTCTGGAGGAGTAGGTGAAGCAAAATGGTGTGACAAGTATGGAAGGAAACACAACGGTAGATGCCCTAAGGAAGTAACCTGCTTCAAATGCGGGAAGACTGGTCACTATGCCCACGAATGCCCAACCGAGGAAGAAGTTTGCTTTAAGTGTAGTAAAGAGGGACACTTCAAGCTAGAATGTCCAATGAGAGCTACAAAGCCAAGTGTACCACCGAAGCACCATGGGAGGTACTATGAAAAAGTAACTTGTTTTAAGTGTGGAAAGCATGGGCATTACGCCGATGAGTGTACATTCAACACCACGGTGTGTTACGAATGTAATGAGGAAGGGCACCTCAAGCAAGACTGCCCAAAAAGAAAAGGAGTTACAAAGCCAAAGGCACCACTGAAGAACTATGGGAGATTCTATGAAGAAGTGACTTGTTTTAAGTGTGGGAAGAACGAGCATTACGCCAATATCTGTACATCCAGCAAGAGGTTATGTTACGGATGCAGGAACAAAGGACATATATCAAAGGGTTGCCCAAAGAAAAGTGAAGCAGCAAGAGCGAATGCACCTCCAAAGCCAAGAAGCATCCCTAACGAAGCAGCTGACAACGCAATGAAGAGTAATGATTGATATCTGAAGGTCGAGTTATGAAGTAGCCATAGAATCATATGATGTAGCCTATTAGAGGAATATTCTAGGGTGAACTTGAACACCTATGTAATAGTTTCAAGGAATAATAAAAACCTTCGTTTTGATATTTGATGTGTTAAGTTGTTATGTGATTTTCTTGTATGGTGACTTGGAAAAACTGCGGGACAATACTTGGGACGAGTATGAGTAGGTGTGGATGGTAGTAGAGGCCTATACTACCGGAAGCACAGGACTCACACTTGGATCAGGGAAGGTCACAAGGTTACCAAGAAACTAGTAATTGATTTCGTTTTATTCAAGTGTGTTGTTACCATCGTTTCAGTAATGACTAAGAAGATTGTTGATAGTCCGACCCTAGGGGTCATATCACATTGAGTCCGACTACGATGAGTAGGTTACGTGGTTCAGAGAACCAAGTTTGATGTAACGTCCGACTTAAACCAAACGATTGAAATCAAAGCGATCAATAGAAGTATCGTGCTCGTTGTTAAAGAAGTTGGTGGCTAGAAATGCTACATGTTAAAATGGGATTATATCACATTAGACCATGAAGGAAGACATATTCCATTCCGGAATTTGACTCTAAGAGACCTGAGTCTAAGCGTTGTTACATACGATGATAGGTCATTAGAATATGACACATTGGTCAATTGTAGTAATCAAATTAACTTATCCTAAGTTTGTTAAGAAGAAGAAGGAGTCTCTGATAAAGAATGATCTTGTGATACGAAGGTCATGATTGAAAGTCTAACGAGCAGGTGCAAGACCGAGCACCGCCTGCAGTCAAGGAGTCCAAGAGTTAGATACCCGTTCGAAGCAACATAGAAGTTACAATTATTACCTAGGATGAAGAGATAACGTATGGAGTCATTATATTGCCCTGTTTCGTTGATGATTCCGGGACGTAATCATCCTAAGGTGGAGATAATTGTAACGCCCGCAGATCCGGGCTAGTAAATTCAGAGGCAATAAGTGTCGAAAACGACTTTTAGGCAAAAGATTATTTATAATAAGTAGTCCTAAACAAGTTGTAGTATATGTTACAAGGTTTCCGTACATATAAAGAACACCAAAATCCGAGTTATAACGAAGAAGTTATGACCTGTCGAACTTTCACGACGAAACCGAAACGATACCGGGAAGCGTAAATAGTGAATTTACGATAGACCGAGATTTAGCCTTAGTGATCTAAACAAAAGTCATAGAATACGTTAAACCAAGAGCGTCCATAAAACGAACGCCCAAATCTGACTTCGTATGAGGAAGTTATGATTTTTCGAAGTTTCAGCTTAGCAGTGTACAACCCGAAATTCGAATATTAGATCGAGCGGTTTTAAGCCGACACGACCTAAACGAGAATCGAAGATCTCGTTAAGAGTAGCGTAACGAGAAAAAGATGGGCGAAAACAGACGTCGTATGAAGAAGTTATGAGAATTTAACGAACCAATCCTGTCCCGGCCGGTTAATAATATAACTTTTAAAAAAGATGGGCGAAAACGGACGTCGAAAGTTGTAGAGTGCATTCCCACCTTCGCGTGCATATAAAGAACGTTGAAAACGGAGCTGGTACGCGAAAGTTACGAATTTTTAAAGTTGAAGCATGAAATTGCGAAGTCTGTTGCAAATCCGATGACGTGGCGCGATCTAGTTCGTCCATCGCTGATCTATCCTCGCATCCGATGATCGCCACGTCGCCCTCACATACGCCCCGCGTCCGAAGTCAGTACGCCCCGCGTACCCTCGCCCTTATCTTCTTTCGTAGTGCGAGACAGCTGGTCCGAGGTGGCACCCTTATCCGAGCCTTATGCCCAGCGTAGCCAAGGACTACGCCCAGCGTAATCCGAGGCCTCGCAGGCTATAAAAGGGGGCCGAGAGTTCCTCATTTTTCACACATTTTTCACTTCTCTCTCTAAGTATCCTAAACACTCCTAAACCCTAGGGAACCTCCCTAGCACCCAAAGGAAGCCCCGAGGCTCCCGGAGTCCCGAGAAAAAAAGAGTCTTTCGGTTTCGAAACGTTGAGCCCGATTTTCTTTAAAATTCGCTGTAAGTCAGCTACGCTTACGCAACTTTTAATATAGCTTTCAAATAATTATAGTAATGTTATTAGGTCCTTAAAATAATTATTTAGGCTATTATTATGAGTTATATTGAGTGTTATTTAACATTTATATAATAATAATAATAGTCAGACTATTAATTTGTCGCGGTTATCGTGAGACTAAACCCTAGTAGTATTGGTACTAGGTTTTATTGAAGGAAAATTGTTTTGAGGGTATCGAAGCGCTGTCCGAGTGCCGAGTCACCACCTTTCAGGTGAGTGCATGGTCCATTTTATCTTACACATAAATATGAAGTATTTTACATAAATTATGTGCTATGTGTGCATATTATCTTAATACTTGTTGTCTATGTTGGATGAATGATTTTATACATGTTTTAAATGATTTAAACTGTATAATTATCTTATATCTACAAATGTGTTGGGATAAAACATGAGTAGATGAAATAGTTTCTGTGTGACAAAAATAAAATGATGAAGAGGTAATATAGACCATGAGGTAAGGGTGAGAGGTGAACAATGAGAGAAGCCTTTTACCCAAGTGATGGCCCCGTCATCCAGCAGAGTATGGATGACAACCACGGATAATTCTAGACAGTCCAGTGGACACTAGCAGGCTCGCAACCTGTAGGTGTTTTGAACTGTGTATTCACCAGGTGTACTCTAAAATCCCATCGACATGTATTGCGAGTGGATTCTCGGAAATGATACCGTCGATAAACAAGATAAAACCCATTGGCCTGTATTGCGAGAGGAGTCTCGGAAACGATATTGTCAATAAAAGAGATAAACCTTGGGAACTATGGATTTAGTGCCTGTTGAGTAAAGCTTGGCAACGATGGATTTCGTGCCTATTCCTTAGGATAACCCTTAGGAATAAATAAATGAGAAATAGCTGAATTCTTAGAGTAGAATAAAGAAGATAATGGGGATGGGTAATTGGGTTGATTGTTTAAATGTTTAAACATAATAATTATATTATTGTGGGTTGAAAACCCTATGTACTCACCAGGTTTCCCAACCTGACCCACTCAGTTTATTTATATCACAGGTGTCGATATGAAGTCACATTACACTGAGAGATTAAGGAGATATAAATCACTAGTGATAGTGAATGTAAGTTCTGTTTATGATTATGTTTCTGTATTAACAATGACATCCCAAACGTTTTAAAATGAATAAAAACACATTTCTTCAAAAATGCTTTGATAACGTATTTATCATGTTTTACTGGGAACAAATTCCGCAACATATTATTAAAAGAAGTACTCTGATTTCTATAAAGCATGTACAAAATCCGTCTTTTCTGACCGTGAAAAATGGGGATGTGACACGTATCCACCACATAGGCCACAAACCCGCTACATCCCTGCTGTAGGCTCTGCCTCGCTCTGGCGACCGAACAAAATGCTGACCCAAAACGGGCACCCTCGCCATAAATCGTAAGAACTGCCCCCACTAGGGTCTCATATGGTCACCAACTGTCGCTCGCAGTCGATAACTGCTCCAAACTTGCTCAACCAGTCCATGCCCACGATGACACAAATATCTCCCATCGCAATCGGGACCAAATAAATCGGGAACTCAACGCCGAAGATCTCGAGTCCACATCCTCGAATCACATCAGTGGCATACACCGTTCTCTCATCAGCTATGGAAACTCGCAAAGGTCGACTCAATGCCTCACGACAGATACTGATGTGGTGACAAAAGGCTAACGACACAAAATACCGACTTGCACCCGAGTCGAATAACACCAAAGCAGGTACAAAACTCACAAGAAATGTGCCTACGCATATCATAATATAAGCATAACATCACAACTCAAAATAAATTAGATGAAAGAATACATACCAGCCACAACATCGGGCGCTGCGGACCTCCTCCGCTGTCAATTGGAACGCTCTCCCGCGAGCCTTTGGCGCCTCGGCCTTCACTGGCCGACTCTCTGCAGCTCGAACGACAGCAGGGGCGGATCCCTGCGATGCCCCCCGGGATGACTCCCGCAACTGCGGACACTCAGCCTTTCGGTGTCTGGTCTGGTTGCAGTGAAAACAGACTGCAAACCCCTTGGGGCAATCCTTGGCCATGTGCCCCTTCTTGCCACACTTGTAGCAAGACCCTCCCCTGAGACTCCGCCTCCTCCATGGCCAGAGTCTCGAGTTTAATCTCCCTCTTCCGGGCATTTTCCTGAAACTCGGCAAATGTCCGGCACGTCGAGTTCTCCACGAACTCGAGGATGTCTCTCCTCAAAATGCTCAAATATCTACTCATGCGTGCCTGATCGGAAGACACGTGCTCAGGGTAGAACATTGCCCTCTCATGGAACATCCTGGTCATCATTGTAATGGACTCGGTACCCTGCTTGAGGGTCAAGAACTCCTGGGCCAAACGGTCCCTTTCCACCGGGCGAACGTACTCATCACGAAACATAGTGGTGAACCTCTCCCAGGTCACCGCGGCAAGCTCTGCAGAAGAATAGTGCGCTGTCACAAACTTCCACCAGTCCTTCGCCCCCAAGCGAAGCTGGTTCAGCGCGAACCGAACTCTTAGATGCTCCGGACAAGAACACGTATAGAAGCATCCCTCAATATCAGAAATCTATCTCAGCTCAGCGATCGGATCCTATGACATCCCCAAATTTCACGGCCAGAAAAGACCGGTTTGTTTATGCTTTATTTTAAAATCAGAGTAATCGTTTAAAGAAAACGGTTGCGGAATTTGTTCCCAAAACATGATATGATAAAAACTTATCAAAACCTTTCTCAAAGAGCATGTATTTTCATTAAATAATAAAACCTCGGGATGTCATGTTCCGATACAGACACATAAGCATAAACAGAACATACATTCATTTACTCTAGTGATTTACATCTCCTTTAATCTCTCAGTGCAAAGCAGCTTCGTATTGATACCTGTGACACAATTAAACTGAGTGGGTCAGGCTTGGAAGCCTGGTAAGCGTATAGGGTTTTCAACCCACAATATTATATCATATATATATATATATATATATATATATATATATATATATATATATATTCAATCATCAAACAATCAACCCAATTACCAATCCCCATTACCTCCATTTATCTTAAGGATCTACCCTAAGAATCATCTATCATTTATTCGTAAGGATTGACCTAAGGTATAGGCACAAAGTCACATCGTTGCCAAGGTCCTCAAATTACAAACGATAAACACTTAGTTCAACAAACTTAACGAACACCTAGTTCGAACCCTCCTAGTGAACGCTTAATTCAAAACATCTGGTGAATACTTAGTTCTAAAACACTTAGTGAACACACTTAGTTCAACTACACCAAGTGAACACATCTAGTTCAAAAACACTTAATGAACACATTGAGTTCAAACACCAAGTGAACACATAGAGTTCAAAAATACCTAATGAACACATTGAGTTCTAAAATACTTAATGAACACATATAGTTCAAAATACCTAATGAACACATTGAGTTCAAGGACACCAAGTGAACACATATAGTTCAAAATACCTAATGAACACATTGAGTTCAAAACACCTACTGAACACATAGAGTTCAAAAATACCTGATGAACATGTTGAGTTCAAAACACCTAGTGAACACATAGAGTTCAAAAATACCCAATGAACATATTGAGTTCAAAACACCTACAGGTTGCAAACCTGTTAACTTTTCATTGGATTGTCTAGAACAGTCTATGGTCACCATCTCTATTCCACTAGTTGACTAGAACATCAATATCATCCAAACTTCTTATCATTTTGTCTTATATCAACTATTTCATCTACCTAGGTTCTACCCAACATATTTGTAGATATAAATTACATATATAGTTTTAATCATTTAAAAACTTGTATGAAACAATCATTCAGCATCTGTCTCAAGTAAACAAACAATATATAAACACATAGCACGTATTTCATAGCAAATACTTCATATCTATGTGTGAGGTGAAAGTAACTACACACTCACACAAAACATATACTTAATACATTCAAACAATACTTGTATTAAAATTGTGTTTATGAAAGGGACTATACACTCACTTGATCAGAAGATGAACGGGCAGCACTACGGCTTGTAGAAGTAGTATTCTTCGGTGAAACCGGGATCACTTCACACACCGGGTTTCTCGCGGGCAGAGCTTCGGCTCAGAAACTCTTTTTCTTCTCGGGATCTTCAGGCTTCAGGACTTGCTTCGGGTCTCCAGGTTGATACCGGGGCTTCGGAATATTTCTTGCACGTAAATCGAGGTAAAACGGGAGAGAGAGAAGAGAAAATAGCAACCCTAAATGGCTGGCACTTCAAATCTATTTATAGGGCAAAATTGGCCCTTGCCACGTCGTAACACCTTTTTCCACGTCGTGGGCTTGGTCGTCACTACATGCGTCATCGCAAGTTACGTCTGGGGGACTCCCGGAGGTGTCAGAAGACTTGCCACGTCATGGTATCTGACAGTTTTGGGGTTTCGCGCCCCGAACTTCAGAAATTCATAACTTTCGCATACGAACTCCGTTTTCGACGTTCTTTATATCAACGCGAAGGTGAGATTATGCTCTACAACTCTCTTTTAGACTCCATTCGCTAATTTTGACTTTATTGTTAATATATTATAATTATATTACTTTTATATTATTTTTAGTAGGTCGGGACAAGAAAACTCTGTTATAAACTCATAACTCCTTCGTCTCACGTCTGTTTTCGTCTATCTTTCCGTCGTTGCACTACTATCGATGAGATATTCAATTCTAATTTAGATTGTTTTGGATAAATATCACTCTAACGTAAATGCACTATTTACGTCGCGTTGTGTCGTGCCGGTTTTGTCGCGAAACTTCGACAGGTCATAACTTCTTCGTTATAACTCGGATTTCGACATTCTTTATATATTCGGAAACCTCGTAACATAAACTACATCTTAGTTAAGATTACACCTTCTAAATAATCTTTCCCAAAAAAAGTCATTTTTGACGCTCACTGTCCTTAAATTGACTAGCCCTGATCTATGTGCGTTACAGATCCTGCGTCCCATCAAACTCTGGTGGCTTCGTGTTGCTGAACTCTCGGTACAACAACAAGTCACCCCCTGTGGCCTCGTAGTAGCAACGTCTGCGGTGGCCGCAGCAACCGCAGCATCAGTAAGAGTAGCGTAACGCTCGTCAAAAGTCTCGATCAGGGTGGTCTTGATAGACCCAAACATCTCTGGTATCTCAGCTCGAATGGCAGCAACCACCTCCTCGTGAATCAATCTGCGAATCTCCTCATCGCTAACACCACTGCTCTCAGGTGTGTGGCGTGTCCCAACCATGATGTCTCTCTGAAATACAACACAAAATATCAGAGACTCGCTCGAGTGTACACACACTCGATATCCCATTCCTACTCGATCCCTAGTACTCTAAGGATTCTTACTTGGGCTATGCATTGATCCGGTGCCTTCGGTAGTACAGGCCCAATACTACCGTCCACACCGCATCAGTATTCACCCCAAGTCCTCCTCCTAGGATCCCAAGTCCCAAGTACTCTACTCTCGCCATGCATAGACTACTCTCTAGCAGATCTCTCATAAGCTCCTCACTGCTACCTACTCACTCTCAAGCATCTCCTAGCAGCAAAATCCCTAGGCTAAGGCATCACAAATCAGGCCACTCTAGTCCTAATAAAGAATACCTCGCCTACTCTAGCATGCATATCATATTATAACATATCTCATAACTCATAATGTAAGCGTATTTTGGGAAATCACCGTTCGGGCGCTGGCTGATCGTACACACTGCTCTGCTCTGCTCTTTCAAAAACTTTTTACTCTTTGAGAAAAATCTTGTGATTTTAATTTGAAAATCTCTCAAATCCTCAGTTTGAGTTCAGATACGCCCGAAAGTGCACCCGAATCCCTCAAACCAAGGCTTTGATACCAACTTGTAACACCATAATTTCTCAAACAAATTTTTCACATTTTAAAAGCATATTTTCATTCATAAACATTATAAAATCTCATTGTTTCACATATCAATCCATATATCACAACCCAAGATCATAATATAAAACCTCCTCATGCTGTGTACTGATCATGTCGACGCCTTCCTGCGATCCTCACGGGTACCTGAAACACATAACACCAAACACTATATGCATAAATGCTTAGTGAGTTCCCAAAAATACCACATGCAACACATATTAGCCACTCGAGGCTATAACTCTGTATAACCCTCTGGTCAAGTGTCTCAGTGGGACCCTCCAGTCCCATAACTCTGTGGACCCTCTGGTCCTAACTATGTGGACCATTCGGTCCTAACTCTGTAAACTCTGAATCACATATAGCACAGAATCACATAGATAACACATAGCATACAATATACTCTGTCACATAACTCTAATTACCACTATAGGTAAAGTATAGTGAGAAGACTCACCTCGGGTAACTCGGTAAACCTCGATCTCTGAAATACTATACTAGCCTCCGCCTAATCACATAAATAATTACTCTAATTAATACAACTTCTAAACGCTAGGCTACCCCTCTCTATAAGTTCTCTGAGAAGGGTAAAAGACCATTCTACCCCTTTAATGACTCATAAGTCCAAACACTGACTAAACCCTAAAAGTCAACAAAAGTCAACGGTCAAACTTTGACCCGACTGGTCGAGTGCACTCGCGTGACTCGGGGAGTACATGCATGTCCTTATTGCCCCTGGTCCTCACTCGACTCTTTGAATCAACCCTTCACTCAACGGGTCATTACAGGTCGCGAATCGCGGGGCAACCCGACTCAACTCGTCGAGTCCACTTATGAACTCGGCGAGTTACTCCCATGTCAACACTAAAATGACCTCCTGAGGTCAGATCCACTTTCCTAAGCTATAGATCTGGCTTCCTCATGACCAAAAACCACGTAAAGGTTGAAACTTGACCTGCATGCAACATGTACATGGCTATCTTTGGCCAAAAGGCTTCTAAAATGGCAATCTAGACTATTTTCTTCCTTAAACCAACATAAAGCGGATTGGGGAAAGCTCTCTGGACCTCTATGGATCCAAATCTGAAGTCCAACACCACAATGGACCATGAAATCAACATAACAATGTCAAAAGGGGTATAGAAAACCCTAGATCATAGATATTAATCCCTAAACAGAAAGGGAACTCGATTTGGTACCTCAATAGTGTAGATCTGGGCTTGAAACTCTGGATCCACAGCTCCCTTGACTCCCTCTTACTTGGAACAACTTCTCCTATGCTAGAACACACCAAAATCGATCAATATGGCCTTATCTCTCTTTCTACACGCTCAAGCTCTTAAGGGGGTACTCTCTCTGGACAAATAGCCGCACAAAAGGGCTATAAGGTCCTTTAAATAGGGCTCAAGCCTGGGGAATTACGAGTTCAACTTACAGTGCGGACTCGTCGAGTCCACTCTTTCCGACTCGTCGAGTCCGTTCATTAATCCAGTCAGCAGTCGCGGTCCTACTCGACGAGTCTACGACTCAAGTCGTCCAGTCCCTCTCTTTTTCTCAAAAAATAAAATGATAAAATATAATACCTGGAAATCCGGATGTTACAGTTGTCCTTTGCAAGCCAACCATATTTGGCACGTGAGTAAGGCGTTTTGGCAAACATACATTGATTTATTAGACATGAGCTCTAACATATTCCTGTAATTTTGAAGAACTGGATTCACTAAGATAAATAGAGGGAGAAAAACAGAAGTTGATTTACATTTATACCTATTTTTCTTTTTAAATTAATGTATAGAGACAGTCATTGTATAGGTTATACTTTGAATATAGTTTCTCAGCTACAGCTCCCATGCCAAGCCACATAATCCCATGCTGGTCTATTGTCTACACAATACCCACTTCAACATTAACAACCTCTATCCACATCTTACCTGCATCCACTTATAGAAATACCACACTCCAAATTACTAAAATTCCTTCCATGAATGTTAAAAAGCTACAAATATCTTAAATTTTGGTCCAGTATGATAAAAATGAAGAAAACTTAGGAGAAAAGGCAAGAAACAATACAAAAGCATACTTTTAATCTTCTCCCTTAACAATTGCATTTGAGTTAAATTAGGTCATTTAATCTTGCTTTCCTTCGTGCCACAATTTGAAATGAAATCAAAATTTCATGATATATCGGAAGAAAATATTGAGTACACACCTTTCCCGGACTCTGCCAATTCGACTAAAAAATGAAGACGAAAACATCAAAAAAGCACACATGAAGATCTATTTCACATGAATGTGTTGTAAATTTTCTAATATACGATCTCAATGAAAGGGGGTTCAAAAGTAAATCATTCTAACCAACAATAAGAACTAAGGTCCGACCAAGGAAATATTGACCTGATTAAACTAATGTAAGGAAATACGCCACCCTTTGGAACCCACATCTACTTGAAAACCTATTCCAATAGAAAAATCTCATAAGTAAAAAAATCGATAGACTCATCAGTCATATAAGTGAGTTCAAATTGTCAATTTGTAGACGTGATGATATTTTACACATAGTAAGTTGTTAACACGAATCCTTCTCTATTCTGTGAAGTAACAAAATTACCTTTACCCCTCTCCCAAAATCATCTCAGTCAATTTTTAGGAGTATTACTTCTACTTTTGTTCCCATAAATGAGCCCAGTTTCCTACAAACAAAAAAACGTTCGGTAAATGAAGTTAATTCTGAGGGTTCTTGGTCAAAAGTGGTATGAAGTTGATATAAGAACACAATCGAACCTGAAGATCTGGAGTTGGTCTGGGAAGGCTTGACCCACAGAAAGTACGCTAAGGTCCCGACGACGACCCCAGATGCTATGTTGTGTCCTCTACTTGAAAACCTGTTTCAATAATGAAATCGACCATCGATTCAATCCACATCGGTGGTCGACAGGGCGCACACCTGTTACATGTTGATATGTTCTTGAGGAAACCAAAAAGGAACCGTAGAAAGGAAATAGAGGACTTAAAGAGAATAGAACGCAAACCTAGGTGTGCTCGTCTGTTGATGAAACTGCCCGATTTTACTGGATAAAATCGTATGTGGGGCGGTGGGTCGGTGGTGGGGGCCGACGATTATGAAATTCGGTTTGTAGGGTAGGACTTGGTGGAGGTTGATGATTCTCAAAAGAAGAAGAAACGTTGGAGCAAGCGGAGGGAAGATGGTCAGGCGAGAAGAGGAGACGAGGCTGTAATAGAGGTCGATGAAGTAGCCAGGATCGGTGAAGAAGAAGATAGGAGAAGATGGGAGGTTTTGTGCTGAGAAACATAAAGCGAGCGGAAGGATTGGGAAAAAAGGCCTGACCCCTCTGGTAACCCGAGGAACAGTACCCTGGTCAGGTACTGTTCCTAACTTTCATTTCCTATATATATATATATAAAACAAAAAAAAAGGACAAATTGTTTGCTAAAATATAATAATACATTTCGATCGATGTTATATATATATATATATATATATATATATATATATATATATATATAGTCCACATTTTGTTTAATAATCTTTACATTATCATTTTATTATAAATATAAAAATATTACAATATGTTTCCTTGAAAATATATATCTGGAAATAAAAATAATGGTTTGGTTATATTATGCATAAAAAAAGATAAGTTGGATGAAATTAACCTTCATACTATTTATGATGATTTTATTTCTAAAAAGCTAATAAATGTAATTTTTTTAGTTTTCTTTGCTATATTTATATAATAGGGTTTAAAGCATGTTATAGACTTAGGTTTAAATGAGAACAATTATATAATTAAGTACATAAGATCAAATATGGACCATATTTTTTTGCCGTATATTCATATATGAATAAATATATGCATATTATTAAGTTATTATATATATATATATATATATACACACACACACACTATATGTTTTGTCGTGTCGTTACGTTTCTTCGCCACGTCTATACAATGGAGTGTTTTGCGGCAAAATGAAATAGGTGGTCCAATGATGGTTGTGTTAGTTGTGGTGGTGGTGGTTTATATTTACGAATTAATATTAAGGTCCTCCATCGTGCCGGTACACAAGTGGCTTTTGCGATAAAAAAAAAAAGATATATGTGACTTAGATTTTTTCACGCATTTTCGATTTCGTAATTGTTTTTATCTGAACATTCCGATAATATGTATATATATATATATATATATATATATATATATATATATATAGAGAGAGAGAGAGAGAGAGAGAGAGAGAAAGGGCCTCGTTTTTTATTTTGCTCGGAGCGTTAAATCGTCTTGGGACGTCCTTGGATCAGCATGACCTTTAAAGAATTAAATCATTGTAACAACCATATTACAAAATATGAGGAGGTGCACGATCAAACTTTCTCCTTCCCGCGATCATCAGAGGTACCTGAAACATAATCCAAAATTATAAGTCCGAAGCTTAGTGAGTCCCCCCCTCCAAAATACCAACGACATACAAACGAGAACCCTATCATAAACAAACGATATGCATACAGAGTCTTCAGCATGACTGGACCGCCTAACCGGGCCTTCAGTCTATCTGGCCCACTCTTAGAGCCTTCAGCATATCTGGACTGCCTCGATGGGCCTTTAGCATGTCTGGACCGTTCTCCGGGCCTTCGGGCTGACTAGTAAGCCCGCTGAGCCTTCAGTCTATTCGGGCCGCCCTAGGTCTATTGGCCTAGAGCACAAAGCAGGACCGCCTCTACCCACCGGCAATCAGACAATCATCACATAGATATCAAACGCTAGCTAGCACATACAACAATCATACAAGCCTAACAAATCATCAATCATAGCATCATCCTATATTCTAGGATACAGATCTAACAGATGGCTACACATAACATCATACATTCATACTAATAACCAAGATATAATCAAAAGTGTCGGCCTTGGTGCCTTCGACCCCTGTTAGTATAGTGAGGAGAACTCACCTCATAAGGAGTACTGAACCGTTAAGATCAAATCACAACTCACAGCTCTGAACTCAACTGTCTACAACCACCATGTGACTATCTCCATTAAAATCCCGAATTACCAACAATACCCTCAAGATCAAACTTGGTTAACCAAGGTCAAAGTCAAAGTCAACGGTCAAGGTCAACAGTCCTTGTTAACCCAACTCGTCGCGTGCACATAGCAACTCGTCAAGTTTCTTCAGTCTTCAGAAAAACCGGGAAAACCCGAGTCAACTCGCCGAGTTGTTAAGACAACTCGTCGAGTCTGCACAGTATCCAGAAGGTCGGGGAAACCTGAGTCAACTCACTGAGTTGGCATGGCAACCTGTCGAGTTCTCCCTAGTTGCACACATTCGGATGATCCTTCGATTTCAAGTACTCTAATGCTTAGATCTGAACTCCAAACGTGTCTAAAAATTTAATGTTTCCAACTTTATCCGATTATAGCTAATTAAAGGAAATTTGTTATTATTTTAAACGAAACAGCTAAATCTTAATATTAATAGACAATTCAGCTCTGCATCTTAAAAGTTAGTTTATAGTAAAGAATTTATATAGTAAAGAATTTATAAGTAACTTATTTACTGAATATTAGATTAATTAAAAGAAAACCATTTTCTAAAAGTTGCAATGAGTTGTTGTGATTATGGAGTTAGATCAATACTAACAAATTGAGTACGCTTGGTTTATCTTTATAGCCATTATTTCCTCTGTTTCCTGTCAAATAAATGAAAAACATTTATGAGAATGATGAGTAGTATAACAAAATTAGCACGTGACACATAAAAAAAAAAGTCGATTAGCAACAATTTTAATTGGCTTGTTGGGTCTTTCATGTTGGAAACTGTTGAAGGACCAGGAAATGACAAACCAAAATTAACCCCACCATATATAAGAAACAACCTAGTTTAAGTTTCCATCTGACCAAAGCATGAACCAAGTATCACATTCAACTGTAAGCACAAAATGAGGTTGATTCGTTCTACATAACAATTACTGTAAACGTAAGAAAGATTAGTAAGTAAAACTTATACCGAAATGGCATACATTAGAAGCTTTACATATTTAAATATATGATATAGTCTACCTAATCTCCTGATCTAATGTTTAGATTTCATCTTGTTGGTGAAGTTTTGTCATTTCCTGATTGAATACTGTTCCAAAGGGGTGTGGTTTCGATACTATGTGAGTAGATTACAGCCTGTAAGAAAGTAAACACATACATATTCACATGCAAAGCAAGAAAGACTGTCATGTTCAAATTGATTTCAATGAGGTTAATTGTTTTTGTAAAACATGAAACCAAGGGAGATCCTAAAAGATACTATGTAAAGATGTTTAATAAAACTGAACTGAGAAATAGAGTAAAGATTAAGGATGTCCTCAAATGTGAATACAAAGATGTTTAGAAAAAAAATATTTTATATTCAAATCGATTGATAAAAGGTAGCTGACCTTTTTCATTGAAAAGCAATGAAATACCATGCATCGTGTGTTTTAGTTGCAGAGATTAACAGCTACATGTGGTAAAAAGAATATTAAACGGGTATATGAATAAAAGAAAAATAAGAGGAAGTTGTAGGAAAGTACGTACATTGACAGTTGATGAGCATGTTGTAAAATCTCTTTATAGACGATATTCTTAGTTGTTATATTATTTGAGCTACCATATGCAGATCCCGTTATAAAAACTTTAATATTGTTTAAACTTTTTGCTCTCGAAAGTGCTACATACAACTGACCGTAAGAGAAAACAGGTTCTTTCAAGTAAATGCCAACATAATCAAGTGCCAAAAGGAAACTTGAAAAAAAAAGGATCCAATAGATCGAGCTCGCATGTTTTCTGTTAGCTGCAAATGGGTAAGAAATTGCCATAAATAAGAATTAGTTAAACAAGCAGAAATAGTTTGTGTTTTACTTCCTAGCCTAACAACAAGAAGAGTTTATCTAAAATCATCACCAAGAACAACAACTTTACCACCAAAAGTAGCTGAACAGTCCATTATATCTCTAAGTAGACTACCGAAGGATTCAATTGCAGATTTCTTTGCCATTGGAGCCTCATCCCATATAATCAACTTACAAATCCTAATCAGCACTGCTAAAGAGTTTTGTTTACTAACATTACATACAAACCCTTCAGCTGCATCCAAAGGTATTTTAAAACGCGAATGGGCTGTTCTGCCACCAGGCAATAACGATGCTGCAATACCTGATGTAGCTGTAGCCACGACAACATGACCTTCAGATCTAATTTTAGCCAATAAAGCTCTGTATAAGAATGTTTTCCCAGTGCCACCTGGACCATCGATAAAGAAACAACCAGGTTTATTACAACTAACTGCATCCATTATCATTTCAAAAGCAACCTTCTGTTCTCTATTAAGAGTATATATTGCAGCCAAATCTTCAGTGGAAACAACAATATTTTTTTTTATGTTTTAATCTCTCTAGTGTCATCTTCCATTAAACGATCAAATGAATTTTGGGGTAGAACATGAAACTGATGAAGACGTCTTCCCATTGACTGCAGAAAACAATCAATCTCTTTAAATGCACGAGCATTAGATTCTTTGCGTGTCTCTTTGTGGTGGCGTAAAATGTCTTCCATCATTGCATCTTCAAATAATAACCACAACTTGCGCGGACTATTTGGACAGGTAAAAACTAAAAGTGAAGCAAAAAGCCTTCTCAACTCATATGGCATATGAAAAGTAGAAGCTTCTTGCATACATACTTGTTGAGTAGCATCGTCAAGTAAATAACCACGTAACAAAACAGATTCTCTAAAGGTTGCAACAGTTACCCCATTAATCATTTTTAAATCAGCAAACGATTTTGGACAGCGAACTCTAGACAAAAGAATTCTAAGATAATAGCTTTGGCCTTCGGTTGGATGGGCAATCACAATACAACCAATTGAGTTGCCTATTTGCTGGGGTGACCACATATTTTTTATCCCCCTTCGAAACAAAATGATCAGGAAACTGATTGTATGTGAGCTTAATCTTTTTTGCTAAAACTCCTGTATCATTTTCAACAAAAAATTCAGTCAACATAGTTTTTCTTTTACCATAGTTACTCAAAATATTAACCAAATTTGATTTAAGTTTGAATGTCAAAGGCTGATAGTTTTCTAAATGCAAGGGCAAATGAATAAGAGCTGGTTTCATTTCACCCAAAGGAAATTTAAATATTCTCCATGCACCTTCAGGAGGAGAAACCCATCGACCTGATTGATACTCATTAATCTCATTTATAAGGACAGAGTTTGTAACTGGAGAAATATTAAAACTTATCTTATCAGAACCTTTACAAATATACTTTTATATATATATATATATATATATATATATATATATATATATATATATATATATATATATATATATATACACTTCACTGCCTTTATTGATGAACAAATTTCTATATTAATCTGACAGTTAAATTTACAAAGCAAATAGGCATTATACGGAACAACCCATTTATTATTAAGAATAGCACCTCTGACTTTCACTTCAGACCCATCGTTACGTCTAGATATACAGGATATGCATCGTCTGTCTGAATAGTGTCTGAATAGTCTGAGAAGAAAAGTCTTTTGGGTAAAGATTTTTACAAGAACCCTTCTTTTTCATACATATGTTAAAAGGATTTAAAGAGCAATATGGACCATGAATCATATGTTGCACAACCATCCTAACTAAACAAATGAGGATTTCACTACAAACAAACTTACATTTAGTGTCACAAGTTTTTAATGGCATATTATTTTTGTGCTACTAAAAACTGTCTTTAGTGGCACATATTTTCTCTGTAACACTGTCTTTACGTTTTAAAATTTTAATTTATGTAAAAGCAGGCACTAATATTGACTGCCTCTCTTTTTTTGGAATGATTTTCTTATTTGAAAAAACCCTAACTCTCCATAATCACTTGCTCCCAAATAGAGCTCTTCTCCCTCGTTCTCCTGATCCCTAGTAAACATGGTGTCGTTTCTAGGGCTTATGATTTCAGGCTATTCCTAATGGTTCATGTCTCCGGTCGAGAGCATAAACCGAAAAATTCCGCCGGGACATTTGGCCACATCAATCCGGAAAACTATTTTCTGAATTGTACTATCGGAAGGAGCTTATGGCTTTGGGTCTTTGCGATCTGCATAAGACTTTTTTTTCTGCTTCCCGAATGTTCTACTTTTCTGTTCACCTGGTCTTTCGTAGAAGATTCAGACCAGACTATTTGTCAATCAGGTAATTTTATTGAATCCAAAGAACTTGGTTTATTTTTAGGTATTTCCAAATCGTTAGCCACTCTCTGTACATATATTTGTTGAAATTTTGTATATAGATCTGGTTTGAATCTTTGCTAGTTGGTAATAGTCAGGTTACCACACTAAACCATAGCCAAATTACTCATGCTTTGATGTGATTAGACTTCCTTTTTGGAGTTTCTTTTCTATTTGTGTATGCTTCAAGATTTGGTGACTTCTTTTGTTTGATTAATTGATTCACCATATAGTTTATTAGACCGATAAGTGTGTCCACGATTAGCAATTTGTTTTGATCTTTTCAATTTTATTTGTATTGTAGTCGGCTTTCTACATAAACTACTAAGTAGCTAGCCTAGTCTATTTGACTTTGTAATTTTGTATTCACGATTACTCTACTAGAAAAAAAAATGATAAATAGCCCCAAATCAGATTTTATATGAGAAAAAACATAAATGCTTTAGAAGACAAATTAAGACTGTTATATCATAATTTGTATTTACATTTTTTTTCTGATTTTGTATGTGAAGAATATGATGACTTTGTTATTCATCTTTTTCCCTATATGATTGATTGTTCAAATACGAGAGGTATTAATCATTTATTTGATTAATGAAGGTAAATATAAAGAACACGTAATTCTATTAATGAATTACATTTATTGTATTATGTACATATGTTGGGGAAGACTAGGCCGTCAATTACACTTTTGTACACTCTTCGTGAAGGATTTGATGGAAAGCCAATGGTGTGGAAGGGCATAGTTGTAACTCCCACCAAACTAGTAAGCAACGGGGAGGAAAAAATAAAGAAAGTGGTTGGTTAACTACATAAATGATCTATAAAAGGTATTGATTTTTTTAGTCATTTAATAAATACATACATTCTACAAATATGCTTTATATGTGTGATCTTTGCTGAATCCTATAAATGACAAAAAAAAAGTGTTACATGTTTTGTTTGATAGTTATCTGCGTGTGATTTGCTGATACATCCAATCATCAATTTCATGATCCTAAATTTCAAATTTAATTTGTTAGGTTAACTATTCTGTTACATTATATTTTATGGTTAGGTCTTTAATGTACAACAATAATAGGATTTACAATGTCATTAAAAAACGTTTTTAAGATCACATTCCTATTTTAAGGTTAGGTTAAATGTTCTGCGACTATGGTACTCCACCATCAAGATTTACCATGTCATTACCTATTCGTAGACTCATTATTCTATTGTCAATTCCATTCATATGATAGTTTTTACTAATGATATTTTGTGCCATTTTGCTTTTTGCAGCCACAACAATAATATGATTATACTTTACTGTAATTGTACTGATAACATTAATAGGATCATGTTCTTTTTAAAAAAATTTAAGCACTAATAGGTTTAATATGTTTTTGATAGAATGTTCAGCATTGCAATGTTTTTATAAGTCATAAGTCTTTGATTTACTCGATTATCCTTAGGATATATGTTTCTTATTTGACACAACTCACAACTCTTTGTTTTTGGTAAGATGTTAGCATTAATATGTTTAATGAAAACGAAACAGTTAATGTTTGTTGCAAGTAGAGATATATTACATAAATGGTCCCCGTGGCAAGAATATATTACAGAGACGGTCCTTGTGGCAAGTAATTGTTATAGAAATGGTCACTATCATATGAAAAACATGACAAAATAGTCCTTTTAAGAATCTGTTATAGAAATAGTCCATTTGAAAGCTATTTAATTAATGATTCTTGATACCCTGTGTTTGTGACAATATTTGTGTGTTTGTGACAATATTATTCTACATTTGTTTCAGGTTCTAATAGTTTTTCTGTGGTTCCTAATAACTTTCCTCTAAGATATCAAAGGTCCTCATTTGAAAGTCATCATAACAATGGTAAGTATTTTTACATAGGATAATCAAGTGATATCTGATTCATTGTTTTTTGTACTTATTGGTGATATTCTTACATATTTTTATATGATTTATTATGGTTATATTGTAGGCAATTGTTCATAGGTTGGATAAACAAGACGAGCAATTATTCAAACTTCATCTCTATGTCAACTTTTTTGTTTCTTGGTGGACTAATAATTAGTTTGATAGTTTAATATTTTAAGTAATTACTAGCATAGTGTTTATACTTATTAAGCCTTTTGGAAGATATTTTTGTTTTAAATATTTACAATATTGCGGTAAACAAGTTAAGTTTTAATTTAAATTATGTTTTTGTGTTTTGCATTTATTATCTTAATTGTTTTTCTATTATTTTATATTCCATTTTAAATTTATAAAAGAATTGAATTTATTTCTGAATATAAAAGTTTTATGGTATAGTAGCATAAATAAATGTGCCACTAAAATCCAAAAGGGTTGCAGCGACACAAACAAAAAGTGTCATTAAAGGCCTTTAGTGGGAGCGTTTTTAGTGGCACTTCTTTTTTGTGCCATTGATTTTCGAAGGGGTTTTTAGCGGCACTTTTATGGTTTTTAGTGGCACTTTTTGTGTGCCACTAAACGTCGTTTCAGTTGTAGTGTTTGCACTTTGTGATGGTATTTCTGCAGAAACAATTTTGTAAAAGTCTTCAGGTGTATGCATTTTTACAGTTACTTTCTAAGATAAGCAAAAAATGTGCATGTGGAAGTCCTCTTTTCAGGAATTCTATAACGTAAGTGTAAGCACAAATTTCGCCGAAAATGTTATTCTTGAAAAGTTTATGTTTAAGTTGTTCTACTTTAGCATGAAAAACTCTAACAATCAAATCGGCTCTATTTTGGCCTTCTTCATATGGTTTAAGATTTTTTATTTTTATTTTTTTATTTCAGGCCAATTAGGATTGCATGTCATAGTTAAAAAAATATCAGGCTTACCGAACTTTTGTACCAAGGCCATTGCATCTACATATTTTTGTCTCATGTTTCTAGGGCCACCAATAAAATTAGAAGGTAATACTATTCTTCTACCAATAGCAGAACCCTCTGTTTCCCTTTTGCCATTGCATCCACAACTCCTTGCAAGAATTCTTGTCTTATTTCTTCTTGTTGTGTCCTAAAAAAATCTAGTCTTTGTGTTTCTAATTTAACGTAGCTGTCAACTATATATTGTTGTAGTAATCTACCAAAATATAGTAAAAAAGTTGTGTCATCATGCCTTATCTGAAGCTTATAAGCATAATACACTCTAACATATACAACCTTGGGGTTATCTGCGTTTCTTCCAAGCACTGTATAAAAAGAGAAAAGAAGTAAAGCACAATACAGTTTGTCCAAAAAAATATAAAAAATAGAAAAAGTAAGTATGTTACTAGTTTCTTCCATCTTTAATAAGTCATCCGCACGCACTATACTACCGGGAGCAATAAGTTTTTCTGCAACTGAACGCAAACCCTGCTTTCTAAATGGGCTTGTTTTTTTTTAAATACCTTGATGCCAGACTAGTTCTCCTAAAGGAAACATTAAATGATACCGCAGAGGATCATAATAGCCATAAAAATACTTTATATTTCTAGAGTCAACTTCATGGGTAGTAACTCGGATATCTCTTGGACCACACTCCCCATTATCTTCACCGTCTACTCAAATTGCAGCAACCTGTGACACATCGGGTTTATTATAGACTCTTTGGTCTTGAACAACAACAGTTTTAAGAACAATCTTATAAGTATCCAAGTCTCCAATATTCTTCAAACTGCGGAAAAAATAAGCGTATGGATTATGTTGAAGATATTTTATACACTTTTGAACCAGAGTTTCACATATCAGTGGACAAATCATTAACCTATTTTGGATCTCATGTTCGGTATCATGAATATATAATTGCAGATTTTTATGTCGGTCATTCTTAGAGTATAAACCATTTATAAAATGATGCATCTGACCTTGAACTCTAAAAGTATAAATCCCGCTATCTCTTTTATTGAATTTAGGATTAGATGTAACACCTAAGGATGTAAAAGCGAAATGGTTATTATATGTTCTAAAAACCTTTGCTTCATGACAGTCTGAAGTTAGAAGTTCAATCATGACTGTTGGAAGATGATTACTAAACAGCAAAAACCCGATGTTTCTGAATAGAACTTTAAAGCACCACAATGATGACAGTCAGGAACGTAAGGTAAGATATCAGCAACAACAGGAACGAACTTTAATAGAGCTCTACCTACAACAGGAACGAACTTTAATAGAGCTCTACATGTTGCATGACCAACAATATTATGCTTATTTTTACGATTTTCTTGCTTTGAAATAGATTTCCTTATGTAACTTTTTTTCCATTCAACTCTTTGTTGTTTCCATCTTAAAATAGCAAGTTTCCTATATGCTTTCGTATCCTCAAAATCCAAAGAAGGCTGAACATCCTTCATGATAGATTTATCAACCTTTTCAATGAGAAAGAACAGATGGATATAGATGTGCAATAAGAAACTAAACAGTCATCATCTGTAACCAATAATAACATATTTGAAGACTTTTCAGATGAAAAAAAAGGCAACACCTGATCATAAGATAAGCCTGAAGACGATAATCTACAAGAAAAAAAAGGAAAATTTTAAGGAGAATATAAGCAACAAAACAAATATTACTAACCAAAAAAATTTCATAACCCATTAGAATAAGATATTTGTATAGACCTTTAGCAAATCAGATACCATTCTTTGTAAAAAGCAATAACGAAAACCATTTGAAATCCGAGTAAAAGAAGAACCATAATAATACTTCTCATGTAATAGCAACATCGTGAACAATTGGAGAAACAAAATATAAATAAAAACTCAAATGACATGAAAATAGAATTGCCTCTCATACCTTAGGTCCCCCTGATCAGCATGCGTAAAATCCTACTGCACAACTAATTCGAACCCTTATAAACCCTCAGAATAAGTACGCAGATTTAATAAGAATATGAAAGGAAACTCTCGTAATGTGAAAAGTAAACAAAAAACCAACAAATAAATAAATATTTGAAACAATGAATACCAATTGATTTAATTGGGCAAAAAGATAAACCGGTTACTTTAATTGGACCATACCCTCGACAACATACAACGCCAACACGTAGCATGACTAAAGGCGGTGTAAGTACAAATATCAAAATTACTTGTGGGGGAAGAAAATTATTTGGGATAAGCACCAGGTAAAATAAAAATAAAGCCCAAATTTATTAGGTAAGAATAAAACAAAAATAAGAATGATAAACAAAATAAATTGGTTAAAGAGAAAATTGAAAACAAAAAGGACCACAAAAGGAGGGATCAATTGGACCAAAAATTGGAAAAAAAAAAATTAAAGTATATATACATATATGTTAAAAGTTGTCGCCACGGTTTTCTTTATTGGAGGAACTAAGCAGCTTGATGACATGCACCAAAGTAGTAATCTTGAACATATAGGTAATGATATATATATATATATATATATATATATATATATATATATATATATATATATATATATATATATATATATATATATATATAGAAAGAGAGAGAGAGGAAGGATCTTTTGAGAACTCATAGTTTCATGAGAACCCGGGAACTAAAGGTGGACCGTTAGATTAAACAATTTAATGACTTAGATTAAAAGTGGCATATTTGTAATTATAACTCAATTTGATGGCATTTTAGGTTTTTCTCAATACACCTTAGGGGTAAGGCTGGTATAAAAAAATATTATCCCTCAATATTAATAAAATTCAAATTAACAGTTTATAGAAAATCCCCAAATTACTTTCTATCTCTCTATCACTCTTTCTCTCTCTAGCGTATGATCCTCATCTTCGATTTCATCTGTAGATCGCCGAAGCCATTAGTTGTTCGGTGGTGGATCAATGTGGTATCCATCATCATATCAAATAGAAAAGCTTCTTCATTGAAATCGAAGCCATGTCTTGTAGAAGCTTGAATCTGCTAATAAACCCTTTCTCTTGCCGGAGCTCACGCATGATAACCCTTGTCTTTTCCTACAAGGCACAATACCCTAAAGTCGCGCCTCCATCGATTCGATCCGATGGCCAGAGCTGGAGACATCTATTGTTTCTTATGACGTAAACAATGGCAATTACTGCAATGGATATACCGTCGGTGGTAGAGGACACATGGCTATTTCGAATTGGGGAAGAAGCTGAAGAAGGCAGAGGAAGAAGCGGTGGAGATCACGAATGAAAGAATTGAGTCAGCTGAGAAAGGAGTCGAAGCGGAAGAGAGACAGATCAAGACTACGTCGATGGTTAATAGAATATTAGGTCCTGAAAGTTAATTTTGAAATTATGATCGATTACTATCACAGATTCACAGGTAATCATTAATCAAACTTTGACTTCTTATTGTTGTTTGTTAATCCGTTGTTTGAATTGAATTATATGTCTATTGATCGTATTTGTTTCTTAAAGTAGTTTGGTGATGAATAGATGATCAAATCATCAACATCATTTGTTTTCATTTTTCTATTAAGGAATTTACAATTATGTTAATATAATTGTAACTAAACTAAACTCATTGAAGTTAGATTTGAAAGATTTGTTCCACACCTGGACCATTTACTAAATAGTTGGTTTTAAAATTACTAATCTGGTGTTGAATTCCATATACATCTTTGTTTGTGTAAAATAGTAGATAAGATTAGGTTTGTTAAGTAGTAAGAACTCTTTTAATGTTAAAGATTTAAAAAAATAAATAACATGTATTTTGTTGTTTTCTGTAATTGCATGTATTTATAGCTTCTGGGCTGATGATACCAGGTTAATGAAAATCATAACTAGTTTATTTAACAGGTGAAATATGAAATATGAGTGATGTGTTAGATGACATTGTTCTGGTTTTGTTGGTTGATAATGATAATGATTATTTACATCATTAAAGTTGCAAAGGCTTCTTTAGAAAAAGCACTGGCTGAAAATGGGGAGATAGATGACATAGATTTGGATTCACCAGGGCTGCCTATTTTAGCAGATTCAACACTTGGTCTACATCAACCTCTCATACACACCACTCCAGATGATCTCGTTTGCCTCCATTCACTTCACTATATGTAATGTAAATTCTTTCTCCCTTTAGAATATTATATAACATTAAGATAGGAAACTTGCTAAAATCAGCACAGCTCATTCACATGCAATACAAATATCTCAATTAACCATTTATAGCAAATAAAATTATTAATTTGTTTCCGTTTAGCGATTCACATATGAATCACATGTGAATCATAAGTGATACATGTGAATCATACGTGATTCACGTGTGATTTACATGTGAATCACATGTGATTTACATGTGAATCACATGTGATTTACATATGATGTCATATGTAAATGTGATTCAAATGTGAATTGGACGTGATTCATATGTGAATCACATGAAAATCACATATGTATTTCCGTGAGTGTTTTTGCATCAATCATTTTTTTTTTAAAATTTTTTTTTGTAGATTTGGAAGAGATTGTGGTGAATATTGAAGAAGTGAAAAATGATAAATAGAAGAAAATAAGGAAATATTGACATGAAGACATGAAAACGCTTTGAAATTTGTAGCATTTTTAATTTTTATATTTTATTTGGTATCGAATAAAATATTTTTACTATTATGTTTATATATTAATTAATAAAAATGAGATTTTTTAATGATTTACTTACGAATATTATAGTATAAGAAATATGCATATATGCATTTGAATAAAATATGCATATATGAACTTAAGACTTTGATTTTTATTGTTAAAAAAATTAGTATGTTTTTAAAATAATTTAGTTTTTTTTTTTTTTTTTTTTTTTTTTTTTTTTTTTTAAATTTAAGGATTTTTAAAATTTTATTTTCTAAAAAAATATGTAGTTTTTTTAAAAAAAAATTGCAGTTTATTTTAGAAAAAAATGTAACTTTCTTTAAAAAACTTGTAGCTTTTTTAAAAAAAATTTATAGTTTTTTTAAAAAAATAGCAGTTTTTTTTTTTGAAAAAAATTGCATTTTTCTTTAAAAAAATTACAGTCTTTTGAAAAAAAAAATGCAGTTTTCTTTTTTAATATGCAGTTCTTTTAAACAAATTAAATTTTTTTTTAAAATTCATGTATTCTATAAAAAGTTAAAAAAATCTGCACTTTTTTAAAATTAAAAATAGAAAACTACTATTTTTAAAAAAATTCAAAATTTTGATATATTATGTAAAATTTTAGACATTTATATTAATATATTCAATAACATAAAAAATTAAACATTTATTGAGATTAGTAAGATGACGATCATGTTCTTAATGAATTAATTTTTATCCAACATTCCACTTTTAGTTCTCGAGTTCTCGGGAAACTATGAGTTCTCAACCGATCTCACCCATATATATATATATCCTCTGATAAACAAAACTTTTAAATGCCAAATATCCCATTTCTAAGTATGCTAACTGACACTTGACAATTTTTAAGAATATCCTAATTTTTAATTTTTGATATTTCCTGATTTTTCGGAAAGTATTTATAAGGAATTCAAAATTCAAGTTTCCATTTTTTTTGGTAATTGTAAAAATCTTTCATTTAAAATTTAAAAAAAATATCCTATCCAAATAACATAAATATTCGAAAAATTAAGAAGTATTTATAAGAATTTTTAAATTTTTCCTTTTTTTTTTTGGTAACAGGTAAACCATCTTTTATTTAAAAATCCGTATACCTCATGCAATCCAATTTCATGCTTTTTATTTAAAGTTGGAATTTAGTCCTTTCACTTTGTTAGTGTACCGGTATAAGTCCCTGTAAATTTTTTTTCCAATAACTTTTTATCTATGTAATTAATTTTTTTTTTTTTATCTTTAAATAATTAACAAAAATTATATTAGTTTACTTTCAATCACAAATATATTTACAGCTTTTTTTAACACAATAATTTATTATTGTTAAATTTTAGTTTACAAAATTACATTCAAATGAACCTAACCCTATATATATATATATATATATATATATATATATATATATATATATATATATATATATATATGGAAGAGATCAATAGAAAATACATATTAAGATTAATTTGTGAAATCCAACGAAAACATGACATGTGTCGTTTTAAAGTAGATTAGGCTAATCGTCGTTATTGTTTGAAATAGTGATCCTGATTGGTCCTTAACTTTTTATTAAAGACTGGCCACCAACTCAACTCACCGATGCCCTTCCGTTTTCTTCACCGATGCCCTTCCGTTTTCTTCTTCTGTTTCAATTTTTACATCCCATTCATCCTATATGAAATCGTCGACAGTGCACTACCAAGCTGGAAAAAAAAATCTAGCCGCCTCATCCGTTAATCAGTTGATCGCCGGAAACCTCACAAGCAGTCATCATCGATTTTCCAATCTCTTTCATATTGCCACAGTTGTCGGAAGCATAAACCTCTCAAGAAGCCCATTTGTCCAGAATCCGTCTACTCAGGACATTTCAAGCTCTCCTTCAGGTCCGACGAACACCACGACCACTGCATATCGTCGTTCTCCTTCACATCCGGAGACCTGTCGGCGTTCTCCTTTATGCCCGAAGATTACCATTGCAATCTATTTCCGATCTGTAACTTGAAAAATGTCACCCACCACGGTTTTGGTTATCTAAAAACGTTGGTTTCTCAGGAATTTTACTTCGGCTTGTAAATCTTAATTTGGTTCTTTGGGATACAATTTAGGTTTTTGAAGGTTCGATTGGGGTTTTGAAGGATGTCATTAAATGCACTCTTCCTTAGTGCATACTTTATGTATTTTATATATCCCATTAGATGTATCAGGCCTTTTTAGGTATTTGGCCCACTTATACTTTGTATTTAGAGAAATTTACAAAAATAGCCATTTACACTAATGGCATTACAAAAATAGCAAAAAAAAATCGAAATTACAAAAATAGCTAACGATTTCGCAGATGGAGATGCCCCATCTGCAAAATGAGTTTCTCATCTGCGAAAGTACAAGCACCTAAAGCACAGCTGTGCTTTAGGTGCTTGTACTTTCGCAGATGAGAAGCTCCATCTGCGAAATTGAGTCTCATCTGCGAAATACCCTTGTTTTTTACTATATAAACGTTTTTTTCTCCATTTTTCACTCTTCTCTACACAAAAACTCTCTTTATCTTTGGGCTTCTCGGAATTTTGGCTAGTTTTTGAAGAAAATGGAGGATTATGTCAACAATCCCGCAAATATGGTTAGATTTTAACTCTTTTAATGTTTAAAGTTATTTTTTATTTTATCATTTCTTGTATTATTTAGTGTTAAAAAAGGGTAATTTTGTTGTGTTTAATAGTTTTAATATTTCTTTAGTATACTAGAAGTTTAAATGGTATTTTGTTAATGTTTGTTTGAATGTACAAGTAGAGACTGCGTAGATAATGTTTACAATTTGTTATTTTTGTTGTTTGTTTAGTTGTTGTATAACCTGAAAACTTGTATATTCTTATCGTATAATTGTTTATATAAAGTGAAAAATAGTTAAATTATAGTATGTGCAAAATAGTCGTTTGTATATATATTTGTCGTATAAGTATAACATTTATATAAGTTGAAAATTTGTCGTATATATATTGTTAGAAATTGTTTGTGTTTGTCGTATAAGTTGAAAATTTGTATAAAGTTGTCGTATAACTTGCGAAATTGTTAATTTGGTTGTCGTTTAATTTGAAAAATTGTTTGTTTATATGGTTATAAAATATTAGTTTTAATTAGAAAGATAAAAATTGTTTATATATTTGTCGTTTAAGTTGAAAATTTGTTTAAGTTGAAAATTTGTCGTTAATATATTTGTCGTTTAAGTTGAAAATTTGTTTAATAAAATGTTTATATAATTATGTATGATATTGTTTTTTATCGTAAATATATTTGTTGTATAACTTGGAAAATTGTTTATATATGTGTATGTTATTGTTTTTTATCGGAAATATATATATTAGTAATTAAGAAATTGTATTTGCATTACTAATTGTTTATGTACTTATTGCAGTTCGTAATCATATATTTTAAAAACAAAATATTTTTTAGTTCTCTAATTTGTTTTTGTGTTTTTTTTTTTGCAGCAGGATTTAAGTTTTATCAATATGAAAGCCTTTGCGAACTTAAAAGGCTCGGGCGGTAACATATGGGAAGTATTTGACGTTTTAGATGATGTCAGACGTGCCATTTTCAGAGATACCGTATTTGGTTATTTTATTGATGTACATCGTTTACAAGGGGACGCATTATTGTTTCATAAAATGTTCCTTCATCAGATCCGGCCGGACCCTGTTTTATCTCTAGATGGAATAAAACGATTATATTTTCGAGTAGGCAATACGAAAATGGTTTATGGGCCGGAAGAGTTTTGTTTGATTACCGGCTTCAATTTTGGGGAGTATCCAAAAAACATTGGGAGAAAAGGGTCGGAAATATTATTAAGCAGTAAAAAAAGATGTTTATTGCGTGAACGGCTATTTCCAGACCATACTAATAGTTCGGTGAAAATCGGCGACCTGAAACGTTTAATTTTAAATCGAACATTCCTAACACTTGACGACGTTGATGCAGTTAGAGTATGTTTGATATACATTTTGTGTGAAGGTTTTTTGGGTAAAGAAGTTAATGATCAGGTGCCACAAGATTGGTTTTTTTTTTTGCTGAGAATTTGGATCTCTGGAACAGGTATATTTTGTTTACGTTAAAAGTTCTATTTTATTAAAGTTATAATTTATATAATAACCAATTTTGTTTTTTTGTTTTGTTAGCTTCGCTTGGGGTAGCTATCTTTGGGATTTTACTTATGTTGACCTTGAGGATACATGGAACAAAATACATAATTATTTATCACTTTCTGAGCGTGGTCAAACTTTAAAGTACTCCGTCTCAGGATTTGCGGCTCCAATAAGGGTATAAAAATTTTCTTATATTTAAATTGTTTTATTGTTATGTTTTTTATTTTAATTTTAACTTTTATTACTGTAATTGTAAAAAATTGTAGATATGGATATATGAGATGATTTCGGCTGTTCGTGCATGTGGATTTGCATTGAGAAAAAATAAAGACTTGCCTCGGATGAAATGATGGAGTGGAACAAAAAAATTGAAATGGGTTGACGTGAACAAGATTTGGTCAAAGATGCAGGTTTAAAAATATTTCGTTTATTATTAATAAACTTGATTATTATACTTTTATATGCATTTTTAATATGTTTAATTTTTTAGGAGGGGCAACCACCAAGACAAAACATGTTACCGGGTGATGGTGAGATGACATCTTGTTATTATATGTCATTTCAAGAGTATGTATATGGTGAAGGGAAAGCAGTTCCATCCCCAGTACGGGACCATTTTAGGAGACAAGACGAATCTTCGTCTAGTATGTCGTCCAGTGGTCGCTCTCATGGTAGAGGCTGGGGCAGTGGGAAACACAACCTAGACGAGGTGTTGAAACGGCTACATGCATTGGAGCAGCATGTGTTTATGAACCGACAACCTACAGAGGTTTTTGTTGAAGAAGTGAATACTGAACAATTTTGGAACGACATTAGTTTTGATGATCCGATAGTGTCACAAAGAAAATATGATGAACATGTTAGTTACACGCTACATTATTTTTTAAATTTTATTAACATATATGAATACCTGTGTTCATATTTTATATTTGAAAATATAGGACATAGAGGTTGGTTTCATAAGCAACCTGTGTGATAACATATACTTTGGTGTTCAGAGTGCCTACCCGGATTCCTATCATGGATATTGTCCTAAAGATATAGCTCGAAAGATACGTGAGTCTGTCGTACATAACAATACGGAAGTCGAATCGTTGTTTTGGAAGTCATGCAATGCATATAGCGTTGATGATTTTTACTTGTGTTTGGAAAGGTTGCAAAGTACATGTAGGAAACCACCTTTCTGCACCTTGCTTATGAGTCCAATTTACTGGCTTGACGATATACCGATTTCAAAATGGACAAGAGCATTTTTCCCAAAAATACGTTACAATGTTAAATCGATTGACGTCCCTGAAATTTTGCAAACTATATCCACACGTGAGTTTCCTATAACAACGATAATCGAGTTAACCACCACGTCGATACAATCAAAATATGCTAAACGGGCCGAAGTGGCGGGTAAGGGAGATTGTTATATTTAGTTTTTTTTTATTGTGCTACTATTTTTATTAAAATATAAAATTTTACAGGGAGGTTGTCTGGTGGGTTGACCCCTTACGTTGAGAGTAAGGTTCAAAAATGTCTCAACAAGTCTTATAATTGTAATGCAAGACGTTTGTATGGGGATACATTTGAAGTCGATGACAATTTTGCCACCAGCAACGTACAACTTGAACGAAGGGTATGTAGTTGTGGTAAATGGCAAAAAAACGGTATACCATGTGGCCACGCTATAGCATGTCTAAGAACCTGTACATCTGAGTCCATTCACAGAACGGTTGATTACAAGTTCACTAATTATGTGTATCGACTTGCATATGGATCTGAGTTGGTGAATACTATACCATCACATGTGCATTGGGAAATACCAAATGAAACAGTGGTCCTGTTACCTCTCTCAATGCAGTAGTTATTCATGTAGCACCTTTATGTTTTATATAGTATTATGTATTAGTTTTTTATGTACCCCGTTTTTATTTTAGTGTTGTGTTACGTATTAGTTATCCATGTACCCAGTTTATATTTTATGTCGTATTATGTATTAGTTATTTATGTACCCCATTTATATTTTATGGCGTTCTATGTATTGGCTATTTAGGAAACAACATACATTAAAAGAAATGGACGTTTATTAAATAGTAACGACTACACACATACAACAACAAGCAACTTAAATAACGAAAAACAATTAACTTAACCAACATGCATATTAAAAAAAGGGACATTCTTTAAAAGATTCCATGCATCTAAGTGGGTAAACTCGCTACCATCATATTCAAAACGGTATAGTTCCAAAGCCACCTGCCGTAGAATGTCTTCATCCGTATTTGCATGTTCGTTATCTAACTCGTTATAAATACGTTGAAATTGTTTCACCTTTATTTTCATATCCAGAAACTTCGCTTTGACATCTCTTCTTCTTCGATATTGAGTATGGCTCATTAAATTGTGAAACAAATGACAGACACGAGACCAAAATGATCCAGCACGAACTTGTGGGGGACCCGGTGGAAAATCCTCCTCTACAGTTATAATCCAAGCTTGAACCAAAGCGAACTCCTCTGCGTTCCTCCATATATGTGGTGAGTCCATAATTGCAAGGAGGGAAGTAATACAATACAATTACAACGGATATTGAAATCTATTTATAACGACTCCTTACTTTCCTGGTGCAATGGCTTGTCAATTCAAGCAACAATGTATTGTGTTGTCATTCGACCGGGGATGAATTGTCAACTCGAACAGTGATCTGTTGTGTTATAAGTATAGTACACTGCATTCGTCAGTTAATTTTGACTATGAATTGCAGACATATTAGAAAATTGGACTGCGATTTTGTGTAGAAACTACTATAAATTGACCTTAAGTTACATGCAATACTTTATTAAATAAACCAATACAGCTGTTCAAATATTGTTTTTTAGATTCTACTCTCTTTGTTTCAATCAAAATGAGTTCTATATCATGGAGCAATGAAGAGTTCTTGGTTCTTACACATGCTTATATTCATGTGTACGAGACAACCAAGTTGAACGATCCAATGTTTTGGAGCCGTTTAACCAATATTTTCAATGCTGAAAACCGAATGGCTACAAGAAACGATCGTGACGAACTAGACATCTTAGCAAGATGGTATGAAATGAAAACCGAAGTTCTATTATTCAACGATCTTTATACCAAAATTGACGACACCCGTTTAAATGCTACTGAGGAGGTCATCTTGGAAGCTGCTAAGGAGGAATACAAGTCATTAAGTAACGGGTTGGAATTCCAGTTTGAAGCCCCTTGGAATATTTTGAAATATATCCCGTTTGTTTAAAATCTATTTTAGTTTATTATGTGAGTACTAGGTTATTTTCATGTACTAGGTTATTTTCATGTATTTCTTATGTATTTCGTATGTATTTCGTTTGTTTAAAATCTATTTTAGTTTATTATGTGAGTACTAGGTTATTTTCATGTACTAGGTTATTTTCATGTATTTCGTATGTATTTCGTTTGTTTAAAATATATTTTAGTTTATTATGTGAGCAACTCGTATGATTAACTTGAATTAATAAATGGCCATTGCATTAGTTTTCACAATACATTAGAATACATTAGTAACAAGGATTCCATGAACCATTAAAAACATTACAACAATTACATGTAAAACAACGACATAATACGAACAAAGCATTAACGTAAAACACAAGTCCATGAGTTATTCTTAACAGAAATTAGAGCGGTCTACATGAAATACTGTTTATCTTTAACAAACTTCCAAACTTCCTCATATTCGAAGTCTCTGCCGTCATGCTCACAGATGTAAAACTCTGTAACAACTTCCAAGAACTCTTCTTCGTCACGATAACGAACATTGTTACGTTTCGCATAATTACATGCTCGATTGAACCATGTCACTTCTTCCTTTACATCCATCCACTTAGTAACAACATCTAATTTTTCTCTTTTTTGTCCTTCTCCCATCTCATGGTTAAACAAAGATGTTATGCGACTCCATTCATCACCAATTAGGCATTGCGGGGGAGCAAGTAACGATACACCATCCTTAACACTTAGCCATCATCGTGTTAGAACTAACACCTCGTTTGTCGTCCATGGCCTTTCAGAATTGGAACCAGGTACTTCATTCGAAGAACTTGCTGCATTCGACGACATTTCTAATAATGGGAGTTCGTTTCGTTTAGGTGATTTGGGTGTTTGGTTTTTAGATCTTAAACATCTATTTATATAAATAAATAGACTATGAATTAATACTTTGACTATGAAATGGTTATATTTGGACTACGATTTTCAGCTTTATGCAGTGTTTTGTCATGTCAAACTGTCATTTATCTCTTGTCACTTAAGGGTCCCACTACGATGTGCAGGTTACTACAGTGACTTGTCATTACTGTCTAGTCATTTCAAAGTTGGACTTCTCATTACTGTCTAGTATGTATAAATACCACTTATAGCTCCAGTTTAATACAATATCGACTTTATTATGAGTTCCTCACACAAATTCGAAATTTGCTCATGCAACGAAGTAGATTGTTACTACTATGATTCGGTAGACCCTTTTTTACACCCTCTTCAGCCGGGCCATATATGTCACATGAAAATTTTGAAGAATTAAAGAAGGCTGAAGCACAACAAGAAGAGGACAAAGAGTCATCCCGACTTCTCACTCAACTTGCTAATGATATTGAATCGGAATGCAAACAAGCTCAAGAATGGATTGACCTCAATAAAAACAAAATCAAAGAGCATAAAGATTGGATAAAAAAGAGTAAGAAGGCAATCAAAACGACTGAAAAACGACTTGCTGAGAAGGATGAGCAGTTGATACACATTATGGTAAAAAAGGATCGTTTCGAAGACAAAATGAGAATTAGGGATGACTATATAACAATGGAGAAAGAGAAGTACCCATTGCAGTTCCCTGAGTTTAAAAATTAGTTACAAAGTTGTTGTAATATTATCATGAAACAGATTAGGTTGCAAAAGGATCGTTTGTTGTTTTTAAAATAACATGTTGTAACTGTTAAAAAAAATCTGCAAACTATATTTTATAATATAAAGGCTTCATTCATTGTTATAATCAACAAACTTAACTAAAATATGAAAGCATAGCAATGTCTTGTAAGAGTTAATAAAAATATTACAATACATAATAAGTTAACAACTCGTCATTACTCTAAATTTCAAGGTTGTTTTATATCAAAATCAGCGTTATAGGTTTGTGAGCAACCCGCTGAACCACCAATATTATATGCTATTTCTGCAGTAGAAATTATGTGACCTGCTCTGCTACCGGACGCCCTTCCAGTACAATTATTTCTCGTGTGTCCTAGTTGACCATATGTAGAACACTCTTTTATAATTGGACCCTCGCCTTGGGATGGAATGCGGTCTATGTTTCTTGGCCTGCCTGGCTGACGTTTATCCATTATAGGTGGCTTAACAATCATCAAATCATCGGGGATCTCCCATTCGGATGGCTTTGGCAGAGGGTTTATTGATTCCTCATATGTTTTCCTCAATGTTTCGGTAAGGTAAGCATTTAATGCAAACCTCGAGCAGTCTTGGTAATTGTTCACTGTTAAACATCTTATGACATAACCACAAGGTATCCCATCAAGTTGCCAATGCCTACATGTACATGTCATATGTTGAAAATCAACAATCACATTTTGTGCCCCCTTTTTGACCTCGCATTTCGTATTTGAGATCATGCGAACATCCCATTTGGTAAAAGTTTTCTTGTTTTCTTTTACAACTTCATCCGCCCAAGGGGTAAGTGTTGTTGTTGCTTCCGCTAAAAAAACAGCCAAAATGAAGAAGTTAAGATCAATAACATCAAAACTAATAAAACATTAATATTACAAATTTACTTAATACCTGCAAAGTTACGTCTTTGAAACCACCATTGTTGCATTGTAGCACGAAAAAAATCGATCAACATAAGTATTGGCACCTTACGTGCGTGTCTAGATAATGCATTTATAGACTCCGCACTGTTGGACGACATAAGATTGTATCGGTTCCCTTTAAAATGTGCCCTTGACCAGGTTTCTGGATTTATACTTTTTAAGTACTCCCATACTGGTTCTTTTGTCTTTTTCATAACATCAATGGCAGCATCAAAAGCATCAACTGTGTACGCCCTACACGCCTCCCAAAAAATTCCTTTAACCGTCTTACTCTTGCCGAATCTAGATACTATGTTGAAATACAAATGGACACCACATATTCCATGATGAGCATGAGGAAAAATGTTGGCAACGGATGTTGCTATAGATGGAGACCTATCAGATATAATTGTAAGCTCCTGCATATTTCCTATGCAATCATGTAGTTTTTGAAAAAACCATGTCCAAGAATCGGTACACTCATTTTTGCATATACCATATGCAACCGGTAATATTTGGTTTTGTCCGTCCTTAGTAACTGCAAGTAACATGGTACCTTTGAACTCGCCCTTTAGGTGAGCTCCATCTACTACTAGGGTCGGCTTACAAAAATTGACAAAAGCGCGTACCTACAATACATTGTATATCTATTCAAATACACCAAAATAAATATTAAAAAATTAATATAATATGATAATACTAACCGAGCAACCGAGTGCGACGTACAAAAACTCAAAGCGATCATCAGCATCTGTTTTAATATGTGTGACAGTACCCGGATTATGTTTGGCCAAGTTGTGACAATACGCCAGAAGTTTGGTAAAAGAATCATCTTTCGTACCCCTTAACGACAACAATGCATATTGCTTCGCACGCCATGCCTGATGGTATGAGATATTGATATTCAATTGAGCATTCATATCATTAACAATTTCTTTTCCCCGATAAATTCTACTATAGTCTTCAGCCAAAACATCAGCAACATATTCACCCAAAACATATTTGTTTGCTTGTCGATGATTAGGTTGCAACAATGTTGAAGAACATGTGTGTACATCAACAAGTTTATTCACTTGGAAAAGTCCATCAGAATTTTTAATTGCTTTTGCTCTTAGTAACCAAGAACTATTTTTCGAAACACACACAACTTCATACCTTGATTTGGTGGATCTACTTGTCCTCGTCTGGAAACCTTCTCGAAGACATTTTTTACCAATACACCGCTTTAAAAGTTCTTTGTTCTTAAATATACTCTCACATTGAATCTTTTGAAGATTCATGTCTACCATCTATGTTGAGATATCTTCATTAATATCAACTGGCCATACTGGTACAGGGGGCATACCGTGAAAAAGGTTATTGGGAAACTTAGCTTTAACTTCATCACCCAACTCATCTCTATCGGAATTGCTTTGTAGCTCGGTTATATCTAAACATACATCACCAACATCAACATAATGCCCGTAAACATGATTTTTTTTCATTTTTTTGACTTGAATTTTTTTTATTTTTAGTTTTATCTACCACACGCCTATTCATAAGTTTAACTTCTTGTTCGGCAACATCATCACAACGACCACCCACATGATTAAGATATGTACCAACATCATCATCACCAACAGACTTGTAATTCTCAGGATCCACATAGTGAATAGGTGAATAACTAACATTAACATTTTCAGCAACACTGTGAAACTGAGGTACACTAGGAGTATTGAAAGTCCCTATCGGATCGTTGCTCCTTTTATAACTGCATAAATTACCAACAAGCTGGTTTCCAATTTCACCACCCCCATTAACCTCCTCAACTTCATCAACCACCACAAACACTTTCACAGCCCTTCCTCCACTACATTTGATTACGTTTATCAACATTCTAACATCCATGTCTTCAACTATAGCTATATAATAATTTAATTCAGGATGGTGGAAACGAAGACTAATTCTATATTTGTCTAACAAACCAATTTTGCTTCTTACCAAAGATACAAAATCACTATAACTAATATACTCAGAAAATATCAAAACAAGTTCAGAAATACCTCCCTGTGGACATATGTATTCCAGATTAGTTCCATTAACTTGCCATCTCCCACCGGTTACAAGACAAACCAAATATTCAATCATTTTTTGAGCAAATTGTAGAGAGAGTTCCTAAACAAATAACAACCAAAATGATATTTTTTTCTACAAAACTTTTTATATAGCAACATGATTTCGTAGTCAAACCAATTCATTTCATAGTCAAACTTAAAAAAAAAAACAAAAAAAAACCACGATTTCGCATATAAAGTGAGAGTAAATCGCAGATGGACCTATTCCATCTGCGATTTTACCCCTATATGTACAGCAAAAAAATTAAAAAAAAAAATTAAAAGCACCTGCGAAAGTACAAGCACCTAAAGCACAGCTGTGCTTTAGGTGCTTGTACTTTCGCAGATGAGATGCTCATTTCGCAAATGGGGCATCTCCATCTGCGAAATCGTTGGCTATTTTTGTAATTTCGATTTTTTTTGGCTATTTTTGTAATGCCATTAGTGTAAATGGCTATTTTTGTAAATTTCTCTTGTATTTATTGTATCTCGTAATGTAATCAAAGGGGATGGGAAATTAATCACAATTGCATGGTATCAGAGCTTTGCTCTTCCTTGTGATAACCCTAGCGACGACTGCATCTCCTTCCTCTTAATTTCTTCTGTTCTTTCTTAACCTTCTCTTTTCATCATGACTAACGGTGCTACTCCTCCTCTCAATGACAAGCCTCATGTCGGGAATAACATCAAACATGTTGTCCCCCTAGTTCTAGATCTTGACCACATGAACTATGATATATGGCGTGAGGTTTTCGAAACTCACTGTATTGGATACGGAGTGGCTGATCACCTTGAACCGCCTAATAACAAAGCTCCTACATCATCTGAATCTAAAGAATGGAATCAAATTGATTCGATTGTGAAGTCTTGGTTGTACGCTACCCTCTCTACATCTCTTCGTCACATGGCATTAAAAAGAAAGGCTAATGCGTTTCAACTGTGGCAGACTTTTGAAAAACTGTTTTGCGATAACAAGGACACCAAAGCCATCCAACTCCAGGGGGAACTACGCAGCATCACCATTGGGGACTCGTCTATTGCTGATTACTGCACATGGATCAAGTGCCTCGCTGATCTCCTTGAAAACATAGAAGCCCCTATTCCAGAAAGGACCCTAATCGCCTATACCCTCCATGGCCTTTCACCAAAATTTCAATACATAGCCACCACCATCAGGCAGAAAACTCCTTTACCTAGCTTCATGGAGACTACATCTATGCTACTATGTGAAGAACAAATGACACAAGATCAATAAAAAAACTCAATACTAGTCAACATGTTCACTCCGACAACTCATCATCTCCGTCTGTTCTTGCTGCTGAGACCATCTCTCAAAACAATAGGTCACACAATTCATTCTTTGGTGGACGGAGCGGTGGTTGGAACAACCATGGCAGCATAGGCGGCGGCAGCAGGACCGACGATCGATTTAATCCTGACGGTAACTATTCCCAGCCACAGCAACAACAGGCTCCGATGGGGTGGGGGTTGGTTGGTATCCCTTAGCCTCGACAACAAATTCACAATCTCAACAGGGTTTACTTCCAGCCCCATTCTCTCATGCCCCACTTCAGCAAGGTGGGCTGTGCAATTCACTTTTACCAGCCCAACAACAACAACAATCTTTTTTACTAGTCCGACTCCTACTTCTGGTCCATTTCAGCAAGCATTAATCAACCCACAACCTCCACAATCTTTTTGGTTTTCGTCTACTGCTACAGATCAGGCTACCACAATCCCTAACACATTTGAAACTATGTCGCTAAATAATCCAAGCAACGGGGAATGGTTTATGGACACAGGTGCTTCATCTCACCTTCACGCGAATGCAGGTATTCTCAATAGTGACTAATAATCAGAATTCTTATGCATCTGTTTTAGTTGGGAACGGATCTGAAATTCCTATAACCAAATCTGGTCATTCTTCTATTCCGTTTTCTAATCCTTATCGTACTTTACAAATGTCCTTGTTACTCCTCAAATTATAAAGAACCGTATTTATGTGCGTCGCTTTACTCGTGAAAATACTTGTTCTATTGAATTTGACCAATTTGGTTTTTCTGTGAAGGATTTTCATACTCATCAAATTCTCATGCGACATGATAGCTCGGGTGATCTCTACCCTGTCACCACTCCGATTCCTCAAGCTCTCATGTCCCTTGCTCCGTCTCTTTGGCATCAGCGTCTCGGTCACCCCGGTCAACATGTATTCAAGCAATTTGTTGATCATAGTTTTATTTCATGTCCAAAAAATAAAATGTCTAACCTATGTCATGCATGTGAGTTGGGAAAACATGTCAAGTTACCTTTCAGCTTATCTACTTCTAGTACTTTATCTCCTTTTGAAATTGCTCATTATGATGTGTGGGCATCTCCTATTACTAGTATTAGTGGAATTAAATATTATGTGATTTTTCTTGATAACTTCACTCATTATCTATGGGTTTATCCCCTTCGTGCTAAATCCGAGGTGTTTTCAAAGTTTATGCACTTTCGTTCTCTTATTCTCAATCAATTCAAAACTGACGCTAAAGCTTTTCAATGTGATAATGGGGTGAATTTGATGACCATCAGTTTCATCATTTTTGTGATCAAAATGGTATACGTATGTGTTTTTCGTGTCCTAACACATCTCAACAGAATGGTAAATTTGAACGTATGTTACGTACAATCAATAATATGGTTCGTACCCTTCTTTTTCATGCTCGTCTTCCTCTCGGCTATTGGGTTGAAGCTCTTCACATGGCTGTTCACTTATTAAACATCCTTCCCTCTACTAGATGAAAAATGAAATTACGTTTCAAAAACTTTACAATCAAAAACCATCATATACTCATCTTTGGGTCTTTGGGTGCTTATGTTATCCTCACATCGTCACTCCACATAAACTCTCTCCAAAATCAAAACCGTGTGTCTTCCTCAGCTATCCCTCCAACCATAGGGGATATCAATGTCTCGACCTCCATTCTAAGCAAATTATTATTTCAAGACACGTTGTTTTTGATGAAACGGTCTTTTCCTTTGGTTCCATGACACCAAATATCTTTCCCTCTTATTTGTTTCTTGACAACATCACCAACATTCCTTTTCCTTCTTCCACTGCCTCCGTTATTCGTGACAATCCCTCCTCCGAAAACACTATTTCAACCACCTCAGATGTTCATGACGCCCCCTCTCTCCCTCGGCTGTCGAACAACCTTCCACCATAACTGTTGATCTGCTTCTAGATCTATCTCAATCAAATACCCCTACTGTCCAAACTCCGATTCCCGCATCCTCTCAACACCCTATGCTTACTCGTGCGAAATGGGGAATCACGAAACCCATTAAAAAACTTAATCTCCATGTTGAATCTTGTTCTCCTCTTCCCCGTAATTATCTACAGGCATTTCAAGATCCCAACTGGCTTCTTGGTTTTAAAAAGCGGCGCTTTGGACCGCTTAAAGCGCTAGGCGCTCATATGACAATAAAAATTGCTTTTGAATTAGTAATGCGCTCAGATTCCTTTACTCACCGCTTAAGTCGGCGCTTTTGCCGCTTTTTCTGATTTGGTAAAGCGGCTCTTAATAGCGCTTTTGGTATACTGGGCTTATTTAATTAGCTGGGCCAGTTTTAGTTTATTTTTTTAATTAGATACATAGGATGTAAGGTTATTAAAATGAGAATTCATACGTCACAACACAAACACAACATCAGTAGGCGGGAAAATGTTTCTTCTTCTCCATATTCATCTTTGGCCTCCTGCCATCCTCTCTCCTCTGAAGAGGTGAAAGAGGATATTGGAAGTGATTGTGGAGCCTTATTTTTATCACCATGCCTGATGCTACTTTTAACTTTTGAAATCGACTTTTGACTTGTGAAATTGATGCCTTATGCAGTATGTAGGATATGTTTTTTTTAAGTATTTATATATAAATTCTATATTTTAATTTTTTTTAATAACGGGCGCTTCGTGTGCTCTAAGCGGGCGCTTTCGCTTAGCGCTTAGCGCTTTTACTCCTAAAGCCCAAAGCGCTTTGAGGCGCTTTACGCTATTTAAAACCTAGACTGGCTTAAAGCAATGCAAGAAGAATACTCTGCTCTTATTACTAATCAGACTTGGATCCTTGTGCCACGACCTCCCACTGCTAACATGGTGAATTGTATTTGGCTTTTTAAAAAGATATTCAATGCCGATGGTTCTTTGTCTCGGTATAAAGGTTGTTTTGTTGCTAACGAGCGCAGTAAAAAACCGGGCATCAACTGTGACGAAACTATTAGTCCAGTTGTCAAACCTGCCACTATTCGCACGGTTCTTAGCATTGCAGTCACTCACAAGTGGCCCATTCGACAGCTTGACATGAAGAATGCATTCCTTCATAGTCACCTTTAGGAGACAGTCTACATACAACAACCTCCTGGTTTTCGTGATCCGTCTAAACCAGATGACGTGTGTCTTCTCCAACGGTCTTTATACGGCCTTAAACAGGCACCACATGCTTGGTTTCAACGATTTACTTTATTTATTTCACGGATTGGTTTTGTGCACAACAGGTGTGATTCTTCATTATTTATATACAGGAAGGGCTCCGACATCGCATACTTGCTTCTATATGTGGATGATATCATTCTCACAGGCTCTTCACCACTACTGCTCTCTCATATCACATCTGCTCTCAGCTCAGAGTTTTCTATGTCAGATCTCGGTGACCTTCACTATTTTTTGGGCATTTCGGTTACCAGAACTTCAGACGACATGTTCTTGTCTCAACAAAAATATGCTCAAGACATTGTCAACCGAGCTTTAATGCAAAATTTTAAGCCAGCCTCTACTCCAACAGATCTCTCAGTGAAGTTTGATAGCTCTGGCCCTCCCATTGCTGACCTTACTTTATATCGCAGTTTGGCTGGGGCCTTACAATATTTTACATTTACTCGTCCAGACATAACATATGTTGTGCAACAGATATGCTTATACATGCATGATCCTAGAGAGCCTCATTTCACATCCCTCAAACGGATCCTTTTCTATATTTGTGGTACATCTGATCATGGTCTACAGATCTCTGCTTCTCCCAATCGAGATCCTATCGCATATACTGACGCAGATTGGGCTGGAAGCCCTGTTACTAGACGATCAACTTCTGGATATTGTGTGTTTCTTGGGCACAACCTCTTGTCTTGGTCATCTGATAGATAACACATGGTCCAGTGTCGAGGCTGAGTACCGTGGTGTTGCTAATGTTGTTGCTGAAACAACTTGGATTCGAAATCTTCTTCGTGAGCTACACTAATCTCCACATCGTGCCACACTTGTTTATTGTGACAATATTAGTGTGGTATATATGTCATCTAATCTTGTTTAACATCAACGGACCAAGCACATTGAAATTGATCTTCACTTTGTTCTAGACAAAGTTGTCACCAGGCAAGTTTGCGTTCTTCATGTGCCCTCCTCGTCTCAATATGCCGATATCTTTACCAAAAGTCTTCCTTCAACGTTTTTTCTCGATTTTCGGTCCAGTTTGAACGTTCGTGGTTCCACACTACGGGGGGCTGTTAGCGTATTATTATTTTCATACTTTATGTATTTTATATATCCCAGTAGATGTATCAGGCCTTTTTGGGTATTTGGCCAACTTATACTTTGTATTTATGGTATCTCGTAATGTAATCAAAGGGGATGGGAAATTAATCACAATTTCACTTATTACTGTGTATTACATTCTTCAGTTTCATTTGTAAATTGCATCTAGAGACAAAATCGTATATTCCAGATTTTGGGTTTCATATGAAAAAATCACATATTTTTAGGTTTGATTGGTAGGAAAATCAAAGACTTTGAAGATTGATTTTAATGAATCGGTTGATGAATTGGATTTTTATATTAGAGTATTCTAGTCAATTTGATGTTAGAAATGCAAAATTTTCTGGCTATGGAAGTAAATTTGGGAATCGATGTTGTATTCCATAATTCATGTATTTTTTTACCTTATAAAGGATTCATGATTCGGAATTAATGAATTTGTGGTCAATGAAGTAAAAATTAAAGAAATAAAGTTCCTCTGTTTGACTAAAATCCGAAGGAAGGAAAAATGAAGATAAAAAATTTGATTTGAATATTTATAAATTATAAAAAAAATAAAAAAAAAATTAATATTATTTTCGCTATTTAATTTATCAATTTTTTTTAAATCAGTGCTTTTTTTTTTTCGAAATATGAGTGAAATATTCTAATAGAATATTACACTGTAAATATTCAAATCGAATTTTTAGAATGTCAGAATATTTTACTAAAATATTAAACTATAAATATTCAAAAAAATTTAATAGAATATTAGAATATTCTAAAAAATCTAACAATTTAAGTAGAATATTAGAATATTTTATCATATCTACCAATTTTAATAAATAAAATTCGAAAAAAAATAGTAATTTATTTTATTTTTGTTTATTTATTTTTAAAAAAATTGTATAAAACAAATTACGAAAATAATATTTAAAAAAACTAAAAATTTTCATTTATTTTGCATTATAAACATATTCTTTTCTCCAATATAAATGGCTACAATTGCGTCTCAATGTCGCACAAAATATGATAGTCTCACATAAACCTAACTATATATATATATATATATATATATATATATATATATATATATATATATATATATATATATATATATATATATATATATATATATATATATATACTAGTAGCATACCCGCGCGATGCAGCGGCGCCAAATAGTTCCTTTCAGCAGATATTTTTCATGCGACAATTAGTATCCTTTTTCGTGTTAGATAGTCATTTCAGCCTTTTGGCAGATTGTTTTCAATTTGATAGTTTCATTTGTTGAATAGTTTCTAGTTAAATATGTAGATGCAGCGGCATAATAGTTTCATATCTAGTGTTATCTATTGCATTGGTTTTATTTTACCATTATTTTGTAAAGCAGGTGGACAAATTGATTATGAAAATGAAATAGAGATACTTACTATGTTTTAGGAAACAAATGATGAATTTTCTTTCTCCTAATTATATTGTGCTAGAAATAAAATTACATTGCTTTTTTCGGTTGAAAATAAATATGCACTATTTTTTGTGAATGATAAAATCATTTTCATGATTAAGTTGAGTTCCCTTTCTATGTTGTTCCAAAAAAAAAAAGTTGAGTTCCACTTCCATGATTAGTTTCATTTCCATTTCCATGATTTGGTTCCACCACTTTTCTTCTGATCCTGACCAAAACGAACATCTCGAATAAGTCCAAGTGTTTGGTATCTATTGTTATGTCCTTAGTGCTTAGGTCTAGATTTTTTGTTTAGATGGAGATTGAAAGGTTTCATTCATATCGCTATTTAGATTAAATTACATGTTTGGTACATGAACGGTTCCCTTTAACGGTAGTGGAATAAGGGGCCCAAAACTGTTATAAAAGTGTAGTTTTATGGACCATCAAGCATGAAATTAATCTTCCTAGCTAAATGTGTTGTTGATTTCAGCAACCAGTGGGACCAAACACGTAATACACAAATGCGTAATTTTATGGACCTTCAATCATGAAATTAATCTTTCCGGCTAAATATGTTAATTTTAGCAAACCAAAGGGGCCTAACATGTAATAAAAAAATGACATTTATGTACATGATGCATTTGCAACTTAGTATGCAATTAAATCAAAAGAAATTTTGAGTCATTTTTATGTTAACATTTTGATACTTTATGACATAATGTTTTCTTATATTTATAAAAGAGAAAACCATTAAAAAAACAAATGATTTAGAACAACCGTGTAATACCACCGTTATATTGGAAATAGAAATGAAATATTATATAGAACAACCATATAATAGCAATACCATCACTTAACATTAATGAAAGTATGAGATAAACGTGGCCTCATTCATGAAAACAAATGCCAAAGGCTAGAAAACATTTGCATGTAGAATTTAGAGTTTGGACAAATATATATTTAAACAGAGTGTTTAATATTCACAGCTATGAATTTATGGTTAAAGGCTTAATCGTTTAGAATTTAGAGTTTGGATACAAGTACAAAATGCAAGTACAAAAGTATTTAATAACGTTTAGAATGACATCTAGTACACAATCAGTAACATGGGGATATAAGTTCAAAATGCAAAGCTTTCTAGTTACAATCTAAAATAATAATAATAATATTTTGGGGGATGCAGTAGTCAAGGTATTCCCACTGCAACCTTTACATCCAACATTACGCTTGAAATAGCAATTTCTTGAATATCAGTTGTGCATCTACTAAAAAGAAACATACACTTAGGTACATACCCATCATGAAATAGCAAAATACTTTTTTTTTATTTTTTTTATTTTTTTATTTTGGGTGTATTACCTCTTATTCCATTTGAAAGGCCTGAGCATAGTTTAACCAAAAGTGGAGCATAAAAAATAAACACCATAATTAGGTAAATATATCCAAAAATATAATAAAACACACCATTTATACATGAAAATAGACATAAAGTAAACATACAAATAATAATTAAGACTGTTTTCAATATCATCTTATTTTCTTTATTAAAAGAATTTATCATTGTTTGTTCAAAAATATAAATTCCTTTTACAAGGATAACCCATGGATCAGTGAAAATAGTTTAATGCATATGATCCTAGCATATACTATTAATTCTGGGACTCTTGAAATTTTAAGTACAATCTGTAAAATAATAGCCTTAACGTACATGGCTTTCTAGAACTTTAAGGTCATTTATAAGTCACTTAAAATTTCACCATATGTAACTTAATTTGAGTTTTACAAACTCTTCAAAAATGAGGTGATTGGTTTGTTGCAAAGTTTTAGAGATAAAACATGTAGTGAATATGGGGCAACTTCCCATTGCTTATCAGAATCTTCGCTTATCCCTGAAATTACATTTTTGTGATGCTCATTGGAAACACATTAAATATTTGGTACCTTCATCATAAAATTAACCATTAAAAAAAAACTAATTAAAGGGCGCTATGAAACAAATAAGCCAATGTAGTCTTGCTGAAAAAGAAAACGTCAATCAAAACAATCAAAAAGAGACAAAATATCAACTATGAAACAGATCAACTAATAACCAATATAACATATAAAACAGAATCTTGAAGTACCTCAACTTTTGAATCAAGGGTTCCAAACTTCAGTAACAACAAAGTGAAAACCTAAATCCATAAATGTTCATTTTTTTTTCGAATAAAGACAGAAAAATGTAAAACCAACATTAATCAAATATATAATATAATAAAACAAACAATAACCCCAACGCTATGTTGATGTGGAAGGGCGGTGGTGCTAGTGATGACGGTTAGGGTTTTTCCAGATCTGTAATTTTTCGTGACGGACATGAACAGAGATCGTGAAGTAGCAGAAGAACGATGAGTAAAAACAATTTTAGCACAGATCCACGTAACAAAGAAAAAAGACAGAAAGATAAGGGAATACCATTTTTCATTAGATCCAAATATGAAAATGCAAAACTCTTTGTATCAAATCTTTCAACTCTTCCTTCCTGAACACCACAATGACACAAAGACCAGAGCAAAAGAGAAGTGAAGAATGTTGCGTAATATGTAACGGATATAATATTTTTATAAAAAAGAACAAACATACCTAGATGGATGGTGGTCCAATCTTAGCAGTGAAGGTGATGGATAATGGTGGTGTGTTTGCAGGGTTTAAGTTGAAGGGGTAAGTGGTTGAAGGCGGCATTTAAGATTTATCTTAGAGTGAGGTGGAAAGATGGAGGAAGTCGGTGAAATAGTGTGGATATGGAGCAAGGAAATGGAAATGGGGGTCGATATATGAGGGAAAATGGGCCAGAATCCACATATATTTGCCGAGATTTCAAGATTCAAAAAAAACTCCATCAATATTTAAGGGACCTAGTCAAATGCATTGAAGGACTCAGTGAAATAATTGAATGATTCTCTCCTTCTTATCTTAAAGTTTAGTATTATGTTATTTGACTTTTCAAACGGATAAAACATATGCATAAATTTATAGTATATGATGTTTTAAGGGTTGTACTTCTTAAAATTCACCGGAATTTGACCAGTCAAGTCAGTTCCTCCCACCTAGGTCCCCGGCTTTGCTTTCTTGTCCGGAATAAAACCAACTTGAGTTCCAAGGACAGAAGCATTTAGGGCTAAATGCTTATTAAGATATATATATATATATATATATATATATATATATATATATATATATATATATATATATATATATATATATATGGTCCAGATCTGGTCGAAACCGCGAGGACTATTCTCTACCAATCATTTCGTCAATGGCACAAACGTCAAACCCATTTATTTGGTCGTGACGCATTCGCACGCGACGCACGTAAATGAAACGTAATACTGAATCGAGGAAATAATCATGTGTGTTGAACGGCCATGAAATGTCACTTAAATGATTTTTCTTTTCTTTTTCATTTATTTTGGTTTTATTTTCGTTAAGAAAAAAATCAATTTTTTAAATAGATATATGCTTAGTATTAATGTTTTTATTTTTATTTTTTTGATTTTTTCGTTTTTTTACTCTTTTCATTTTTTTTAAAGAATTTTTTTTTCGTTTTTTTCTTTTTTGTTAATATCTTTACCACATACTTGAAGATAGTTGAGATTTTTTTATTACTTTCTGATTTTTTTTTGCTTTTTTATTTATATTTTTTAAACTAAATACCGGTTTGAATTTTTAATGTTTAACAATTATAAAATTCTAAATAAGAAGATTATTTAGGATCATAATATTTTTCATTAATACTTTTTTTTAATCATATTATTTTGAAATCATAAAATTTTTAAACATAGTATTTTGAATCATAATATTCCTTAAATTTTTCTAAATTTGATGAGAATGTTTTTTTTCTGAGTTTTTTTTATATAAATATAAAAAATACAAAAAATATTTTTTTCAATTTTTCATGATTGTGATAATTTTGTAGAGAATTAAATTTTAAGAAATTTGTTTTTTACATATTTTTTTTTCAAAGAAAAAAAATAGTTATGGCAAAAAAAACTATGTGGGTAGGAAAAAAACCGACCAGCCAATAAGGGCTGAACATTTGTCATGCTGATGGGTGAGGACACATGTTAGCTCCTTGAGAGGCCACATGGCCAAATTTTCATTTTTTTCCTTTTTTCTTTTATTCTCTTTTGTTTTTGTCACTTGTGCTCTCCAAACAATTAACTTTTCCCAAAAATCATCAAAATCTCGCAATTAATTATGAAAATGTCATATCATCTCACGATATTTTGATGATAAATAAAATCAAATCGTACCCATTTATTTTTTCAATCTTAAGATCAAAAATTGTCCTTGCGGTTCCTACTATTTTTTGAGTTCCTACTTGATCCTATATATATATATATATATATATAGAGAGAGAGAGAGAGAGAGAGAGAGATAGAGAGAGAGAGAGAGAAAGAAAAGAGTTAGGATCATATATAACTATCAAAGATTTTGTGAATATATGGACAATTGTAGACTAATGGTTTGATAATGTATAATAGGATATTTAACTCTAAATAATTATGATAAAAATAATCAATTAATAACCCAATTAAATAGACTTATCAGTTTCATATATTATATCAACACAATACCACTAACATTCATCGTCTTTATCCCACTCCATCGACATCAAACTCAGACTCTGTTCAGAAAAATTGAGCACCCACAAGGACATAACACTGGCTTTGATCACCAAATGCCATCACTGTCTGTCGCTGTTTCAACCACCATGTGTCGCCTTCATCATCTATGATTACAATTAACGAAGTTAGGTACTACCTCTCTTTACCTCTGGTTTTCTTTCTTTTAGATTTCTAGAATTTTGGGCACTCTGCCCCAAAGATGGTTCGACCTTAATCTACGATTTCATCCTCGAAAATTATGAATTTTGGTCTTAGACATGCAAAATCGAGTTTTTGAATCATAATTTTGTTGGATTAGTGTCTAAGCTCGTAACTATATTTGGTAAGTATTTGACCCGATTGTGCATGATCATTTTTGGGTTATCTTCACCAAAGCAACTTGATAGGATGATTTGTAGAGAAAGAGATTAATTATGATTTATTAATATATTATATGAATAATATATTAAAAGATAAATCATATAGTTTGATTAATATTAAACAAGAATTAGTTAAGAAATTAATTCTGTGGCTAAAAGGGATTAATTAAACTTTGGGGACTGATATTGTAATTATAAGATAATTGCATTGTGGGCTATGGATTCCTTTTGGGAAGGGGATCGGACGAAATCTATGGGAAGCCCATATGATTTTCGTCCAAGGGCCTTCTAGAAAGGTTCCATGGGTTGCTTAAGGACTAAGCAGAGAATTAGGGTTTCTCCTAAAACCCTAGCAGCCCACATAAGTATAAATAGATCCCTAGGGCACCCAAAAATGTGGGTAAGCATTCTTGGAGTTTCTTGGACGGTTTTTGGTGCCTCTTTCTCTTCTCCTAAGTCATTCTCTTACTCTTGGTGTTTGTGAGCCATTAGAGGGGTGACAATTGTGACACTAAGCTTTCAGAAGCCAATTACAGGAAAGAATAGATTGTTATTGCTACAAAACAATCAAAGGAAAGATCTAAACCCTATATTATGATAATATTGATTATTGTATGCTAGATCTAGGGTTTATGGCTTTGGATAATTATTGCATGTTCATTAGACAAACTAGATCCAAAGCTTCAGGGTTTGCATGTACACCATAGGAATGATGTAGTGCTCAATTCCCAACAGTGGTATCAGAGCCTAGGCTGTTTTTATAATGAATTGATGCAATTGTGAACTGCCAAAGATCAGAAAATCGAAATTTTTTGCTAACTGTCTGATGAACTCGCCGAGTTTCTCAAAGAACTCGACGAGTTGCATGAACTCGATGAGTTCCAAAGAGAACTCGACGAGTTGAAGGGTCTGGTGTCGGGATTTTCGATTTTCTGGCCAATTTCTGATTAGGATAATTACCAAAACTCGATTTTATTGCCTAAAATCGATTTTTTATGTTTGGAATGATTATCCTTATCAAAATTGATGGATTTAGTTAAATATGGATAATATATGATTATTATAAGTAAATATTTGACCTAATAAGTTTGAAAAGTTTTAATTTACACCCTTAAGTTTATAGTTTAAATTTGAACTTAACAATTTTAGTTTTGAAATTTAAATAGTTAAACCTAATTGTTTTGAAAAGTTTCAAACCTACCCTCAAGTTTTGGAATTTAAATTTTAATTAAAAGTTTAGTTTTTAAAATGTTAAATTCTAAAATCCTAATTTTTGAAAAGTTCAAATTGCACCTTTATGGTTTTATTAAATTAATTAAATGTATAATTAAAAGAAAGTTAATAAATCCATAGTGATATGGTTTACATTTAATTAAATTAAAAGTGTAATTTATTAAATTAGACCACATAGTATTTTAAAAGTGTAAAATACACCCTTATACTATATATAAAATTAAAAGGTCTAATATTATATATGTATAACTTAAATACTAGTCTTACCGTTAGTAGGCCTCATTCACGAAGTTGGTCTATAAGAGGTGTTTAAGGAAGCGGCCTGTAAAATGACCGTCATTGGGTATCCACTCTTACCCACCGCACTCTTGACTAGTGGAGGGTCGTTAGCCGAATGGGTAGGATAAGGCAAACCCTTTCCATTAAAAGTATAATGAGTTATAAAGTAACTAAATGTGTTATAAAATTCTCAATTTTAGTTACTTTAGGAAAAAGTGAATTTGATGCAATTCCATGAAATTACACTTTGTACCTTGCTAAGACGTTAGTGGAGCGTGTGTGGTTAACCGACACACTAAATGGGATCTAAGCAAAGGTAACGAAGGGTGACTCGATGTTTGTCATAGTTCGGCGGAGCGTGTGTGGTTAACCAACACATCGAATAGGTGACTGTAACATTGGGGGCACCATGTAAGTTTGCATGGTTATTCACACCATGTTTTGTGATCCTCGGCATCCCAGTCACAAATCGAGGGGCATATCGAAATTTAAACATGTCATTGAAAAGTTCAATGAATATCAAAGGATCTAGCAGTTTTCAATACATTTAAAACTTAATCTCTTTTTCATTTTTCATGGTGGAAAATTAGTGAATCGTCATTTACTTACCTTCAAATGTTCTGCAATTTGGATTACGACATCCCTCTTCCAAGTTGTAGAATATTGTGTTGGGTCCTAGCCTTAATATCTCATTTGGGTGTTTTATTAAGGACTAAATTAATCAATCAACTAACTTGAATTTTCTCCCGTTTTGTAGATGTCAAAGTATGACAACTATGGTCTTCCCAAATCCCGTGGAACAAGCTTTCCACACGAAGATGATATTCCACGATTCGATCGAGGAACAAGAGATCATGCTTCACTTCCTCCGCTTCCTCCTATTGTTCTCCTTAACCCACAAGCTTAAAGGCTTGAAAATTTCAAGCTCAGTCAAGCCCTTTTGGCAAGTAAACATGAAGAAGGAAAGCTAGTATGTGCACACGTCTTAAAGATGAAGTCACACATTGATAGGTTAAGAATGTTAGGAGTCGTTGTCTGTGAGAAGCTGGCTATTTACTGGGTTCTTCAATCACTTCCTGACTCATATAGTGAGTTCGTAAGAGAGTACTATATGATAGACCACGACTTGGCCCTCGTCGATCTCACCTATTTTCTTGTTGCTGCTGAATCAGAAATGATTTGGCACACCGGAGAAGCAAGGTTAATAGGTGGATCTACCTTCCAAACCTTCATGGACATAGGCAATGGAAACGAAAGGCATGCCATGGTCGAAAAGTTTGATCATAAGAAAAAGGCAAAGTCTGAAGTAGTTTCGTGTGCTATTCCAAAAGAGTCGATTTGCTTTTATTGCCAAGAGAAGGGGCATTGGAGACGAAGCTGTCTTGTCTACCTGAGAGAGATAAGAGATGGGAGAGTCAAGACGTTTGACTCTGCTTCAGGTAAAATCCATTAACTAACTCTATAAGTTCCTATTTTTGATTCTTGATACATTATGTGATAAGATTACATTTTTGATGTTTTGTAGAATCGAAGAAAAGAGAGGAAGCTTAAAGGAAGAAGTAAGTTGAGTCTAATCACGAAGAAAAGGATTTCGATTGCATGATTCGATGATTGGATTTCTGGAGCTGCTACTTTTAGAGTTAGGACAGATTGCTAAGAAATGTAATAGCATAGTTTTTCATTTGAGTTGCGTTGTACGGTCAAATTTTCCGTAATAAAATAAAATTTGATTTTGTCTTATTTATTTATCCTTGCAATAACATGTATGAAAATTTGATGTTTGTGTATTTATATTATTAGCAATGTTGAAATGGATGTGATTCTTAGTCATGCTATTTATGGTAGTGTCATAATATTCTAAGTAAGGAAAGATTCCCATCACCTAAGTTTCAATTGGACAGAAACTTGGAATCATACAACTTGTATTGTGTGATATATGGAAATCTTGGTACTTAAGTAATTAAGACTAATTCCTTGTTCACATAAGTATGTGAGTCAAGTGAAGGACTATAGTAACTAGTACACAATGTTGTGCACTAGTCAAGTCCACCATAAATAACAATAACACTATTCGTCATGATTATTAAAGGTCTAGTAAATGTGGTTATACTTACAAGATTAAGTGTAATTCTAAATCATTGAAAAGTTTCAATGCATGGCAGAACGAATAAGCAGAATCAATGAAGGCAGAAAGATAAAAAGTTTCTCCTATCTAAGAAGAAGGGAGAGTACTTTTGTATCGTGTTTTGTGATTGTCTTGGTAATCGTAAGAACCATATTACAATTCATCCTCTAATGATACCTTAGTGCACTGGTTTGGCTAAGAAGAGGAATGGAGAATTGTTGAAATGGTTAAGTCAATAAGATGTATCGTACATTGTTCCAAAATCAAGTCTTAGAGTTATACTCTAAGATTGTGACTTGAGTGACATAATCTCAAGCAAGAATGTTCTTACACTTGCACATTTTGGTAAGTTGTGATGTCTTGATCAAGAGACAGACCAACTAGTACCAAATTGCATGTAGGTTTTGTCTTGATATAGACACACACTAACTCTTGGATATTTGTTTATCAAGAAATGTTTTCTTGACAAGAGAATCTAATATGTCAAGAGGCCAGTGGGAGTTTAAAGATCTTGAAAAGTTTCAAGAACTAATCAAGAGTAAACCTATTAAACACTAGCACACGACTTGAGGATTGTAACCTATCGTGTTGGCGTATTCTGGTTTCTGTGCCAATCCAGTTGAGTTGATTATGCATATGAGTTCTACAAGTTCTCAATAGACTACATAAGGCAAACACCTTGTTCAATGAAAGTACATTGACTAGCATAGGCGAGTTGATAAATAACTTGGAAGCAATGGTGGGACCCTTGATGGCAAGAAATTAAGAATTAACAAGTTCTGTCCATAAGAGTTTGAATTTTTCACGAGCATTATCTTATGATTATGGTTATGAAAAATTCACATGGATATGAACACATGCACCGTAAAATTTAAGTGTCATAAGGTTTCTCTCCTTCATGAAAATGATTGTGAGGAAACACTTTCACTAATATAGATTTTAAGGAGATAGCGATTATGTAAATTGCATTCTCAAATTCGATTATGATTACGGCATCCCTCTTCATAGTTCGAATTGTGAGATTTGACTATTAGTCTGAGCATTTGGGACTTAGTAATATAAGTTCTGATTTAGTTTAGACACACATGTGAGCCGTCTAAGGAAAGGTGTGTGAGTTTGAGAAGCTTAGATAAAAGGCTTATCGAAGCACATCGTATTGGAAATATGAACTTTGGAAGTCAATAAGTATTGTCTTATAGAAGTCCAACTATTTTCTGAATACATGTCAAAGCTAGTGGGAGTATAAATGTTATGCTGGAACGGATATAATCATCATGTTAGTGGGAGCATGATTATTATTATTTAAGTATTGCAAGTTGGCAATACTAATTATAGAAAAACAAAAGTTTCACTTTGCAAAGTTGCGGGGGTTGAAAAGTTGTTTTTGCTATAATGAAGGGAGTGAATGTTATACTTCGTTTCCAATCTAAAAGCTTAGATTGAGATAATTTAATTGAATTTAGTCAAGGATATATTTATTATTTGCATTCTCAAAGTTCGATTATGATTAAGGCATCCCTCTTCATAGTTCAAATTTTGAGAACACGGAAAATAGAAATATTATGGCAATATTATAGCAAGAAAGTGGTAAAGTATCATGTTTTTCATTATGAATCGTATCCCACAGGCTTCGGGTATAGGATTGATCGCATATGTTGTAATATTTGACCGTTCTAAAATTTTCCAAATGCTTAGGGCATTTAGAGGGAAAAAGGGAATAGAATCGGATTTGACTAACATAGCCAAACAACTGTCAAGGACAATCTAAGGTTCGCCGATGATTGGTCACTTGTGGACAGTTGGAAGTATAGTCATAGATGGACCATAATGACATTATGAATAAATAATATTCTATTTAATGAGTTGTCATATGGAAAATATGGAAATGTTTCCATATTGGGAGTTGGATATCGAGAATCAATGTCTAGATTAGAAACTTTTATGCAAGAAGGATGTTTAAAGGAATGTACTTTGAATATGAGACTTCATAACTATGAAATTGTTGTCACACCCCGCTAAAGCGGAAACATGAGGCGTGGCAGTATAAAGGGTTTCATAGCAAAAGTTAAAAGACAACACCAACCATAGTATTAAAAATCATTGCAAATTTATAATGGGTTTGAACAACTTTTAAAAGAAATTACAATGAAAATTGAAATACAACACATGCGAATGCTCCTATAAGTGATGTGTCCCTAAGTGCCACCTACTTGATGATTCCTGAAAAAGCATGTAAAACGAGCGTCAACTATAAAAATAGTTGGTGAGTACTCACAGATAAACAAAATAATATTGGTTCCATAAATTGAAATCAATGTTTTGATAAAGTTTCCAATAATAAAAGTATATTGTTAAATTGAGAAAATAAGTTTGTACAAAAACAAAGTTCTTTGTCATCATGAGAGATAAAGTATGTTGCCCGAATGAGATGCAACGTTCATATTCTCATGGAAGTTAAAGTTCGTTACTCAAACGAGCAAACAAGTTTCATTGCTAAAATGAACTGTCAATTTCGTTGCTACAAGGAGCAAACAATTTCATTGCTAAAACATGTATATAAGTTTCCAGTAGTAAAAGTTCGTTGTTGTAATGAGAAATAGAGTTCATTGTTGTAATGAGAAACAAAGTTCATTGCTATAATGAGAAACAAAGTTGATTGTTATATTTGATAAACGAGTTTATTGCCATAATAAATAACAAGTTTATTGCTATAATGAGTAACGAGTTTGTATGTGTATGAGCAAACAATGAGTTCTCCACCAAACCTATAACTGAAGCCCTATCAAGATCTATGCTTATCGTTCCATAGATGAATATGGTATCATGCACTCCAGCAATAGGGCGAGTGAGGAGTTGTCAATTCCTAATAGCGCTATCCATAATGACCATTGGCTCAAAGAGTTAATGGTTAGAGATAAGGGAAGGGCCTTAATACGATAAGTTCTCATGTTTCGTGTTGCATAGACATACATAGAGAGATATAGCAATAAAATAGCAATCATGTTTGATACAAATCAATTTAAATACAACGAACAAATAATAGTTTTTCGGGACATGCTTTTCCACCCCAAGACATAAAAACTGAAAATAGGGGAGTGCGTGAATACTCACAATATGAATTGAGATGATGCAAATGGTGCCTTGACTACGCTCTACTCGTACCACAATCGATTCCTACAATAATTGTATTCGCTAGTGAGTCTCTAATCGAAATCTAACACTAGTATACTTACTACTACAATAGAATTATGCCAATAGTGTGACAAAATTTAATATTGATAAGTTACAAACATTTTTCTAGGAAAATTTAATTTCAATGAATCAATTGTTATATAACAATTTAAGTGGAAATTTTCCATTATTGAAATGCTAATATTTATCATTTTAGAGGTGTTCCAATGATTAAATATTCAAAACTAAATCAATTTAGCTCTAAACTTTCCCAAACTTTGCATTTCAGTTTTAATTGATGTCAAATACTTTAACAAAAATTTTCTTGAATTTTTGATTTGTCTAACTATTTTTCACCATTTAATTCCACGAATAATCATTTAATCATGGAAAAATAGTAAATTATCATGAAAAATTCTTATAATTTTTGTGTAACTATTTTACAGCGTACATAATCTAGGAAAAATATTAATATGTGTTTTCAAAAAATTTAATACAAATTTTCTAATTTTTGTGTATTTATTCTATAAAAATAGAAATAAATAGGTAACAGTTTCAAAAATTCACCGAACTTTTTTTACAGGTGTTATTACACATAATTAATTTGTGAAAAATATAAAAATGGGTTTCTAAACTGTTTAACCTATTTTTATGATTATTGAGCATTTATTTTAATAAAAATTGAAATAAATAGAAAATAGTTTCCAAATTACCCAAACTTTTTATATTACTGTTATTAAGTATTATTAAGCTGGGAAAAATATAAAATATATTTTTCAATTAGTCTTTCAATTTTTCTTTGTTTTATCCTCTTAAATAATCATTAATTGGAGAATAATTATTAAAAAGTTAAAGTAAATTACCAAAATTTTTGTAAAGTTCATATATAGTGTAAATAATATGGGAAAAATATTAAAGGTGGTTTTATCTAATAGAATCCGATTTTGTGTATTTAATCTTAGAAAATAAGAGACAAATAGTATACAGAAGAAAAAAATCATCAAAATTTTTATGTAGCCTCCTAATGTACTAAAAGGTGTTCTAGTAAATGTTCATAATTTTTGGATGAGTAAAACTATTTTTCCTGTTTTTAGTCCATTATAAATAAAAAAAATCGGAGAAAAATAGGAATACATTATGAAAAATTCTGGAAATATTTTTATAAGTCTTCCACAGAGAGTACAATCTGAGAAAATTATTAGATACCATTTGTATATTCCCTAATGTGGTTTTTGATTTATTAGAGATAAACAAAAAGAAAATTCAAAACCATATTAAACAGTAACAAAAATGGATGAAGATTAATGGGAGATGTTTATTAACTTAGAGGATCATCCAAGAATTTTCCAAGAATTTATTTACTAGTTTAAGTATTTTATATGATTTAACACTCTATTTTCTTATTATTTTCATGTAAAAATAAAGAAAATATATATTGACCTGCAAATTTCCAGAAAACATCTTCATACAATTTAATAACATTGAAAATTTTTACTCTTATTTTTGATGTCGAAAAACATGCCTAAAGGCTCAATAAACTATAGAGAAAACTTGGTTCTTGTGATTTTGGTAAAGATTATTGATGTTACTTTGAGAATTTTTGCAACATGTTACAAAGACTTTCAAATCAAGATCGTTTTGTACCTCTTAATACATGATGTTAAGAGTTCAAAATAATTTTTGAATGATTTTTAGTGATGAATAAGCCCTTTGAACATGCAACACAAAACAAATGTTCATAAGGAAAGTGCTGTTTGAGCAACAGTTTTGTAAAAATTGTTAAAAATCGAAATATTGGAATTTTCCAGTGAGGTCAGATGTGTTTGAAATCTAACTCAAAATATTATATTTCAGAAAAAGAATCACGAATTTTGGTTAAGAAATGAGTGAGATATGACAGTTTAAAGTCAGGTAAAAAAATCTGGCAGATTGTATGCATGATGATTGGTTAGAAAAGTGAGTTTTCATCATTTCGTTGAGTAAATCTTTTGAAATATTTTAAATATATCATGATAAACTCATATTTTAGTCATGATTCCAGAGATCAAAAGATTAAAACTTATCAAAATGTATACATGCATTTATGAACAAAATTTTGTTTCTCAAAAACTCTTAACTTGAGTTTGATGTTTTAGTCCTTAAAATCGATTTTTGCACTAAGATCATGAACATGCAACCTTGTTTATCATACATGCATGGTGTTAGAACACATCCATGATGTTCTAAAAACCATTTTAACAAAAAGAAAACAAGTTTGAAGAAGATGAAGAAGTAGAAGTGTAAGAAAAATAGCAAAACTTGAAGGAAAAGTGAAGTAGAAATCGATTTTACCTTCAAGAACACCACAAGATGATGAAGATTTCGAGTTTGAGGAGTGTTCTTGGGTTTTTTTTTCTGGAAAATTTCATGGTTCTTAGAGGGAGAAAGAGAGAATGGAGTGGTGTTTGGAGAAAAATTTAAAGAGAAGGTAGAGAGAGTTTTCTAGAGAGAGAAAGAAGAGAGATGTGTGTGTGTGTTGGAGAATGAGAGTGTGAGAGAGATATGGGGAGAGAGGGATCCGAATTTTTGAGTATAATACCCATTTCTCATTCATTTTCTTTTATAACATTCAAGTTCTTTTATAAAATATCTCAATTTTTATATAAAATGTGCACTAAAATCAAGTTTTTATTCATAAAACCTTAATTTTTGATTTATAAATTAAGGGTAAATGTTAATGAGTTAAATTTTATTTTTCCATGAATGCATTTTTATAATTTTAATTATTATAAGATCATATTATGAGGTTCATAACTATTTTTATAGAATTTTTAAGGTTAAATTTCATAAATTTAGGTTTTTAAGGCATTTAGGGTTTTTAAGAGTTCGTAAATCTTTGGATATCAAAATCAACAGAATCTTTGAGACTTAAATTTATCTTATGGTATTATAACTTTTTTATAGTTATGATAATGTTTATAACTTATTTTATTGGATTATTGGCATTTCTATGTAGTGGTTTCGAGATTCAAGCGAAATTGAGGAAATCAAGTATACTAGTCCTAGTTTTCAACTTTGACTTAAGTTTCTATAAGACTATGACCTAATTTCTACTACTAGGTCAAGTGCAAGATGGGTGTATATGATTAATGAAATGGTGTTCAAGTCAAAGAGTGACCAGAATATGGATAGCCTCTACAGTTAAGTAGTTGTAGAATTCACATATTAATGTGAAATCTAAGTACATTATCCATTGTTTCTAATTGTTTCCAAGTTCCTAGTAGGATATAACTTAGATTCTAGTTACTAAGTCTAGTATGTGTCGTGCCTATACGTGCAACTAAGTTTAGTCAAATCTAGAACCGACTCGAATTTTGACGGTTGTCACAATTGTCTTGTAACAATATCCAATAGAGCACTTTGTAATTTAATTGGCAAAGTCTTGGTGACTTTGGCGCTATGATATTACGAAAGGACCGTTACATAAAATGTTAGAATCTAACATATTCTATAAGTGGCAAGAATTTGGTATTCTCACACTTGTGGTATGGATTAGGAATTATGAAATGAGTATGATTGAAAATGTTACTATTTCACAAAGTAAGGACCATAGGTAAACATAGTGTGCATGCTAAGAGCATGGGACAATTGTTGTTATAATTCAAGTAAGAAGTTGATTAACCGAAACAACAAATAATGAGTAATCAAAATTGTGATTAAATAAAAGGTGTTTTATTTTTACTCAAAAGTTTGGGGCCATATAGGATTAGTATTATTCTTGTGTTTCACTTTGCATGTTTTGACTTCCCGAATAATAAGATTATTCAAACCGTCCACAGTCACTCATTCTTTGGAAGTAGGTATGAAAGAAGACTGTCGTGAGTCCATCTGTAGATTGTGTAAAGTGTTTAGACATAGTTCAAGTTTGTTGTAGAGTTCATGAGTGCTGCTATAAGATTAGAGTATTAGATTAAACCCACGCTCACTTGGATCGCTTCATGGATTTTATCACGAGTGATTGGTGAGACGGTAATATCTTATATTCTTGAAACTGAGATGTGTGAGTTGTATCTTGGGAGTTGGTTACACATTGATAATATGTAAACGCACCAATAACTTGGTGTTATGAAACTTATTGTTGTGTGTAATTCGGTGAGTGAGTACAAGCGAGCATTGAGTCGAAGTTTATCCGTTCCTTTTACCCAAAGTGGGATAAAAGCGATATATGTGGGCCCCTCGATGATTTAGTGATGACACCCTAAGCGCTTGGCCAAGCCGAGACTAAGTTGATGTGTTTAACTATAGTCTGTTGTTAGCCATCATAAATTGGAAATCGGGAAACAACGCATAGACTGAGAGAATGATTATAATCCATGTCTCATGTCTATACAATATCTAGAATGGAGGAATGTATGATCCCTTATCTAAAGGACACGCTTCTGATAAGATCAGAGTTGACAACGACTTTTGAGAGCTACAATTGCTAATCGGATAATACTTGCATTTATAGTTACTAGACTTATCCAAGTGGGAGACTGTTTGATTAGTGTCTAAGCCCGTAACTATATTTGGTAAGTATTTGACCCGATTGTACATGGTCCTTTTGGGTTGCCTTCACGAAAGCAACTTGATAGGATGATTTGTGGAGAAAGAAATTAATTATGATTTATTAATATATTCTATGAATAATATATAAAAGGAGAAATCATATAGTTTGATTAATACTAGACAAGAATTAATTAAGAAATTAATTCTGTGGATAAAAGGGATTAATTAAAATTTGGGGACTGATATTGTAACTATAAGATAATTGCATTGTGGGCTATAGATTCCTTTTGGGAAGGGGATTGGACGAAATCTATGGGAAGCCCATATGATTTTCGTCCAAGGGTCTTCTAGAAAGGTTCCATGGGTTGCTGTAACGCCGGCGTTTCCAGGCTAGGCATTATCATTGATGTAATAGTCTAGGTTAACCCTTGTAACTCTTTTTGAAGTATTAATGATGAAATATTTGAGTATTATGTGAATTATGTGTTTATTTTCTTAATTATTATAATTTAATGAATTAAGAATAAAATAAGCGTCAAATTTGAAGTGTAGGATAATCCCAATATCTTTGCATAAAGATTTAGTGGTCGAAACAAGGATTCTGAAGGTATAAAGAATGCCGAAATCCGAGTTATAACGAAGAAGTTATGATCTGTCGAAGTTTCGCGACAGAACCGACAACGCTGAATGACGTAAAAAGTGAAATTTACGTTAGAGCAATATTTAGCCTTAGTGATCTAAACGAAAATCTTAGAGTTCGTTAAATCGAGAGCGTGCATAAAAAGAACGCCCAAATCTGACTTCGTATGAGGAAGTTATGATTTTTCGAAGTTTCGACTTAGCAGTATGCAGCCCGAATACTCGATTTGAGATCAAGTGGTTTTTAGCCGAAACAATCTAAATGAGAATCGAAGGTCTCGTTAATAGGAGTAAAACGATAAAAAGATAGGCGAAAACGGACGTCGGATGAAGAAGTTATGAATTTATAACGGAATTTTCCTGTCCCGGCCTACTAAAAATAAATAATAAAAATAAACTCAAAATTAGCCGACGGAGTCTAAACGAAAGTTGTAGATCGTAGTCTCACCTACGCGTGGATATAAAGAACGTTGAAAATGGAGTTCGTATGAGGAAGATATGAATTTTTGAAGTTTATTAAATATTTTCGATAGTTTATATATATATATATATACATATATATATATATATATATATATATATATATATATATATATATATATATATATATATATATATAGGGAAGAGTTATATGGAAAATGAATCATTAGAGCAACACAAATTTGAACCAATGAAAACATGACAACACATCACTTCTACAATAACTTCCACAATACATTACTTGTGAAGAAAGAAATGGACACGTGTCATTTGATTATTGGTTCCGGTAGATGTTGCCCTAGTTATTTGTTTTCCGTAGAACTCATTCCTATATATATATATATATATATATATATATATATATATATATATATATATTCCGATATTATCCGAAGGGGGGGGGGGAGTCAGCGATCTTATCGTCATTACGCCCAGCGTAATCTCAAGTTACATCCAGCATAATTCGACCTTCCAGCCCCTATAAAAGGGTGTCGAGGGCAGCCGAGTAGTTTGCTCATTTCTTCCCTTTTTCTCGCTTTTTTGCATCGTTGTTCGTGCAAGAATTATCCCGAAGCCCCGGTATCATTCCCGAGCCCCGAAGCAAGTCCCGAGGTCCCGAAGATCCCGAGAAGTAAGATTCCCGAGCCGAAGCTCTGCCCGCGAGGAGTCCGGTTTTTGTGAAGATCTTCCAGATCTGCCGAAGAATACTACTTCTACAAGCCGTAGTGTTGTCCGATCATCTTCTGATCAAGTGAGTGTGTAGTTACTTTCTTCTAACGCATAATTATGAAGTATTTTATACGAAATACGTGTTATGTGTATAATTTTGTTGTTATATGTGTGAATATATTTTTATCTACTAATATGCTGGGTAGAACATAGGTAGATAGTTGGTGTGTAATAAACAGACGAGAGGCCTCGATGTTGTTGTTGTTGTTGATCTAGTTATTCAGCGGAGTATGGATAACGACCACAGACTCTTTCTAGACATTCCTATGGAACGCTAGCAGGTTCATAACATGTAGGTGTTGTGAACGATGTGTTCACCGGTGTACTCTATCCCCCTCATGGTTGCCTTTAGGACATCTATTGTTGAGGAAACCCCTTAGCAGTAATGTCCGTCCCGATGAAAATCCTAGATTAGGTCCCTTGAGATAGATGTTGTTTTAGGGACGTAAAATGAGGATAACGGGAATGGGTAATCGGGATAGTGATTGGTTGGTGAAATTAAATATAATTTATTTATTGTGGGTTGAAAACCCTATATGCTCACCAGGCTCCCAAGCCTGACCCACTCAGTTTTATTTGTATTACAGGAAGTGGCGCAAGGGCGTAAGATGGATGAATCATCGAGTTGTTTTGTTTACAAGTCTGTATATGTATATATTTGTTGAATGACTTGTAATGTTATCATTTATGCTTTATGGTCTGTATCGGAACATGACATCCCGAGTTTTGATTATATAATGAAAATGCATCTCTTGATGAAATGCTTTGATAAATATTATTTTATCATGTTTTGTTTTGGGAACGAATTCCGCAACTCTTTCAAATCAAAAGGATTTACTCTGAAATTATTTTAAAAGCATAAATGAAAATCGGTCTTTTCTGGCCTTGATTTTGGGGATGTCATAGTTGCTTATGGCCTAAGCAGAGAATTAGGGTTTCTCCTGAAACCCTAGTAGCCCACATAAGTATAAATAGACCCCTAGGGCACCCAAAAACGTGGCTAAGAATTCTTGGAGTTTCTTGGACGGTTTTTGGTGCCTCTTTCTCTTCTCCTAAGTTATCATCTTGCTCTTGGTGTTTGTGAGCCATTAGAGGTGTGACATTTGTGACACTAAGCTTTCAGAAGCCAGTTACAGGAAGGAATAGATTGTTATTGCTACATAACAATCAAAGGTAAGATCTAAACCCTATATTATGATAATATTGATTATTGTATGCTAGATCTAGGGTTTATGGCTTTGGATGATTATTGCATGTTCATTAGACAAACTAGATCCAAAGCTTCAGGGTTTGCATGTACACCATAGGAATGATGTATTGCTCAATTCCCAACAAAATTTTGTTCATCAGATGCTTAATTTTGGTTCATCATATGCTGGACAACTCCTAATTTCAACTCGGACTCGAAATGGAATTGCCAAAGGGCCAAATAAAAATTGTGACGTACAATCTCGCTGATATGAATTTGATTTCTATATTGTCGTGTCTAATTTCATTGGAATTCTTAGTAGCAGTCCTATAATCTAATCGACTGTTAAGTCATTGATTTCTATGCAGTCTGTGAACCCTAGATCGCAACGTCAACAATTTCTCGACAGTGCATTTGATTACGTTCTTTAAGAATTCTTAGTTGTGTAAAGATTTTATAAAGCTAGAGCATTATATTATTTAAGAATTTTCAGTTTTATAAAAAATTGTGCTGCTACGTAGCTGAAACACTTCATTTCTTAATGTGTAATATATATACCAGTCCATCCTACAAGAATCATGAATTTTCAATATTAGTAGACACATGATAAATTTATATAACCAAGATATTTACATGCATTGCTAACACAAATGTAAGTATTTAAATATTTTCCTTTTAAGAATCATCTATATAATGTTTATTATCCGTAATACTATTTCCAAGCAAGTATAAAAATATTAATTCATAGAAAATCAAATCTTGTATTCTTTTGTACACCAAAAAATTTACAGTTTGGTCTATCTCTGATAGCAAACTTTAGTACTCATATTACTGTACCGATAATTTAATTTGTATGATACCATGCTTTACAATTAATAAGGTTCATTTGTGTCACTTGTTTTATCTGTTATTAATGTTTTAGGTTGTAAGAATGTTTTATAATTACTAGCCAACCTCTTTCATTTTCAATTCTTATAAAATAGAATTTTCAATTCTTATAAAATGGAATAGATAACACCTTATGATTATGTTATTATGCCATAATAATATCCATAAAATATAATTCTTTGTTCAACCACAAATTCTATTAAATAAGTACAGTTTTTCGTAACCAAACTTCAAAAAACTACCAGGTTCAGCAAGAGTATTAGCAAGGAAAGACATAAAATAAAACAAAACCAATAAAAAAAATATTGTTTTCCTTAAACCAAAGTGAAAACAATGATATTCTTCGATATCTTTAACCTTTGCATCACTTGTTCGCTTACAATGTTTCTTTTGTAAGTTCCTTACTTTTTGCTTAATTATGTTGCCCCTTTAATCTTGTTCTACGTTTTCTCCTTTTTCTACCATTGTTAATTCTTTTACAACTTCTGTGTCGACTATGTCTTTCTCCTTGTGGTTCTACTTACAATAACTACAAACATGTAAACAAGTATCCAAATTTGTATTAATTACCACAACTTTTTATTATATGATGTGAAGCATACACAAATTCATTATCTAAGCATTTATTATGTGACATATATGTATAAAACAAACAAAAACATTTGTTATGAACATATAGACAAAACAGACATACATATTCTTGTAGAATATATGATTCCATATCCCATTCTTAATTTTATAGTTTAAAAAATCGTGTAGCATATACTTTATTCTTAAAGAATAAGTCATATTAAGAATATACAAAAGTGTGGCGTGAAATCCTATCCGTTCATTACCCGTTATTTCACACTATGAGCAAACATATACATTCAATTTAGCGTATATGATGTCAAAGATAAACAAACAGATATATATTCCCATGCTTATATGGATCAAACAAACAATTACCTACTTTCATAATATATGATGTGCATTTCCCATTCTTTCACAGTCTGAAAAAGAAAAAGGGACCATCTACTTAATTCTTTAAGAATATATGGGTACTTAAACAAATATACCACATACACTCTTAAATAGATATAGAAAACCTTAATATTCACGTTTATGATGTGAAATAAATGAATATTCACAGTCAAACCTTACCTTTCTCACGAAGTACCTAAAAACATATATAACAACAGGGTAAGTGTTAGGCTTAATAAGCTCCCGAATATATCATATACCACAATACATATACATCCGTAACAATGAGCCACACCCAAACTACATAATGATTCCCGTTGAAGCTACCTAGACCCAACTAACATACATAACGGGCCCCACCCAAACTACGTGAGAAGCCCCGCCAAAGATACAAAACCATACTTAGAGGCTACACATTAAGTTTTACTAATATGGGCACATAGAAGCTATACTATTAGATCTATTCTCCTAACTCCTATGTCCTGACATACATGGATATATATTATAACAGATTATATAGTACAATAACTCGTCTTAAGAATAACTCAGAAGATTGACAACTATATGGGTGATTCTACTTGTGACTCAACCAACGGATAACACAACGAATAAGTATTAAGCTATAATACTTTAACATATTAATTGTTATGACGATTTGCTAATGAAGACTAGATCCTTCACTAATCCCAGTGAACACCGAAAGTTTTATCAAATAAGGATTAGCCAGCCTGACAGTTAGGAGGCAGAAGCATTTCGGCATAAAGTCTTTCTAAAATCCAACAACCAAGCCAACATGACCATTCTAGACACTTCTCCCGTAAGTAGATCAATAAACATCATAACTGGAATTATTGATTAATCTAGCATTTATAGGTTCCTATTAACGACTATAAATATGAATATGAGCTATCCTAAAAGTCTAGTAAGCTTAGATTCACTTAAAGAGAGTTTCTGATGGAAACCCAAAAAGTCATGGATAGGAACCCGCTACTGAGCACTTCTATGTGCCCGACTTTCTACCTCAGAGTCTTTCTAGAAAGAGATCCCTCAGAACACCGAAAGAACGCAATAATTTTGGACTCAAGAACCAAAGAAGTGAGGGTGGAGGGAAAGAATGAGATTTGCACTTGGTCGGGGGTGCTGATGTGACTCCATGCAGAAAGTAACATGTGGCGAAATGTTGGTGGTGTGTCAGTGTGCGCCACACAATTGGTCTATGCGTGCCAACTCGCATGCAAATTAATAGATTCTTCAAAAAATCATATTTTCCGCATGCGAGCTCGGTTTTCGACATTCATTATATCAACGTTTAACTATCGATGATATCTAAAACTTTCGTTTAGAATCCATCGGCTAATCCTAGCTTTATTTTTAAAACTATATTTTAAACAGGCTTTGTCTGTTAAATTCCGTATAAAAATTATAACTCTCTCATATGAATTCCGTTCTCGACTGTCTTTATATCGACTAAATCATATGGACGATATTTTCAACTCATGTTTTAGATTGTTTTTCCTAACAATTGACCGATTTCTATTTCGGTTTTTGTGTCGTACAATGGTACGTTGAAACCTCTAAAAATCATAACTTCCTGGTACGAAGTCGGATTTAGGCGTTCTTTATATGTATGCTCTCGAGTTTGCGATTACTACCGTAACATCCCAATTTTCAGGTATGAATTTAAAAGCTTATATATGTATTTTTAGGGCAACTCAACGAGTTGGAAGGCTCCAACTCGTCGTGTAGAGTATTTAATATCCGCGTATATTTCAATGTCTACTCGACGAGTTGGAAGGCCCCAACTCGACGAGTTGAAGGCTGGACATGAAAACCCTAATTTTTACGGTTTGCACCTTATTTAAAGGCCTTAACTCTCATTGTCGGCCTCCTTCCTCACCTCCTTGTCTAGAGAAAAACCCTAGTTCGTGATTTTTCTCTTATTGTATGTGTGTGAGCTTAAAGAGTGATTTTGGTGCTCTTTTGTAAGGAACAAGAAGCTTGAAGAAGTTGGCTGAAGAGAGAGGCTGTAGATCTGGTGTTTACTCTATTGTGGCAACCGTTTTGAGGTATAAATTTGATGACTTGGCCTCATATTGCTTAGATCAACTTCTATGAAAAGATATTGATATTCTTGATCCATATTGGAGTCATTCTTGGAATGATGCATTATTTGAAGTTTCCACTTCAGATCTGGATGTGTTGTGGCTCTTTGAGCGTAAATTTCCAAGCTTTATCAAGTATTGGCCCTCCTTCATGCCCTAAATCCATAAGCCTTATTTGAGTGTTTTAGCCCCTTTGACACCATGCATGGACGTAAAGTTAGCAACTTTATGTGGTATCTCAGTCCTAGGGGACCAAATCTATAGTTTGGGGCTTTGGTTTCACCTGGAAGTGTCTGAATGAATTAAGGCTAGGGAAAAACTAGAAGAGTTGCTTTGCCAACTCGACGATTTGATTAGGGTTTTCCTGCTTTTTGGATGATGAAGAAATCAACGAGTTGCCTCGAGCTTTTCACGATTCTCTGAACATTGAAGGAACTCAACGAGTTGCTAGATGCACTCGATGAGTTGGGTCAACATGGACTGTTGACTGTTGAATTTGACCATGGTTGACCAAGTTTGAATTTAAGGGTATTTTGGTAATTCCGGATTTTAATGAAGTGAGTCACATGGGGGTTTTAGGCAGGCGAGATTGGAGCTGAGAGTTGGGATTTGATCTTCTTGATTTAGCACTACTTGTGAGGTAAGTTTTCCTCACTATACTAACAGGGTCGAAGGCCCCAAGGCCGACCTTTTTGGATTGTTATCCTGGTTATCACATGATGCTATGTTTAGTGATATGTTAGATCTGTATCCTGGTATATAGGATGGTGCTATGTTTAGTGATCTGTTAGATCTGTATCCTGGTATATATGATGTTGCTATGATTAGTGATCTGTTGCATCTGTATGACTGTCTATACATGCTAGTTAGCATTTGATATCTATGTGTTGATTGTGTGTTTGCGGGCGGGTTGAGGCGGTCCTACTTTCTGCTCTAGACCAAAAGACCCAGGGCTACCCGGATAGAATGAAGGCCCGTTGGGGCGTACCAGTCAAGCCGAGGGCCCGGAGAACGGCAGACAGGCTGAAGGCCCGGTGAGGCGGTCCAGATATTCTGAAGGTTCTAAGAGTGAGCCAGATAGACTGTAGGCCAGTGAGGCGGTCCAGTCATGCTGAAGACTCTATATGCATGCTGTTTGTTTATGATATTTTTCTGTTATATGACGTTGGTATTTTGGGGGAACTCACTAAGCTTTGGGCTCACACTTGTGGATTTTGTTTCAGGTACTTCGGATGAGCGCGGGAAGGAGAAGGCTTGATCTTGCACCTCCTCACATTTTGTGTATTGATTTCTGGGATTACTCTGATGACAAACTATTTTGAAAACAATTTGTAATAAATGGTGTTTTTGGATGTTTGAAAAAGTTTAAAATGATTTTCAAATGGAGGAACATTCGTGTGAACCCAATCTCAAACTAAGGAAACGATTTTTAAAATGATTTTCAAATGGTTTTCAAATGGTTTCATGTACTAAAAGAGGATGCGATGTGTACGATCAGCCGGAGCCAGTAAGTAGACCCTAAAATACCATGTTATTATTGCTATTGTGATATGTTAGAACAACATGCTATTGATTGGCTATGGATCTTTAGGAATTTCATGCTAGAATTTCCTGATTATATGATACCTAATAGCCTAGGGTTTTCCTTATTTGAATTTGACATCATTATTGTATGCATCAACTAAGATCTTATAGCCTAGGAATGTTTGGTTTGGCCTTATTTCCTGTTCTTGTTTGATGAAGGGCTTAGGGTAGGATTGGATATTCAAATGTCTATAAGGTCCAGTGTTATGTATGGCTAGGATAAACGAGTGCTGCATGGTTGGTGGAAGTTTCATGGATGAGTTTTGTGGGGTCAGTGGGCCAGTTGGGAGATGTTTAGCCTTCCTCTAAGAGTGAGGATTGAGTACTCGCCTATGCTTATGTATATTGCTAGGGTGCTATTATGATCCTTGAAACAAATATGGGTAGGTGCATGTGGAAGGTAGTATGGGCTTGTACTACTGAAAGCACATGACCCATACACCTAGCAAGGAAGTCACAACCCCTAGAGTTTTGTTGGGAGTTGGTTCCCCATATTATATGGAATGTCTGACATCTCTATGGTGTATTTTTAGTATGGTGGTTACGAGGCGCTTTGAGACTGCATCCGGGTCGGGATCAAGAGCTGGCAATCAAGGCGTTCCAACATTTTTAGGGACCATTGGTCAGATAAGACCAGATGAGTTGGATGCCAGGATTCAGGAGATCCTGCATGATGGGGTTGTTGCACTATTTCAGGCTCAATTACCAGAGATGTTTGGGTTTATTAAGATCACCATGGTGGATTACTTTGATGAGCGCTATGTAGCCATTAATGGGACGACTGCCGCTGCAGCCTCCACATCTATTGCAGCTGCAGGTGGTGCGGTTGGTCGGGCTTTTCAGTATCGGGACTTCAATAACACGAAGCCCCCGACTTTGGACGGAGTCCAGGACCTGATGGTAGCCATGACGTGGCTATCTGACGTGGAGGGGTGATTTTTCACTTGTTCATGCCCTGCTGACCATAACGTCAGATGCACTCTGAACCTCTTGAGGTCTGGAGTGAAGGACTGATGGAGACTTGTTATAGGATCATATTTCGATAAGCAAAGGGTTACAGTATCTTGGGATCAGTTTAGGGATATGTTTCGCACTCGCTACATTCCTCGGGTCGAGCGGTAGAGGTTAGCTTAAGAGTTTCTTGATTTGAGGCAGGTATCAGAGATGGTGACGTAGATCACCTGGATGTTTACCGAGAAGGCGATGTTTTGCCCGGAGTTTTCTTCTAAGCAGGCTCGGATGACTCGTCATTTGAGCATCCTCAAGACTGACATCAGATAGTTCCTTGGTACCTAGCATTGTGATAATTTACTGGAGTTACAAGAGGCAGCTAGGCGGCATGAGCTTGAGATTGAGCTAAAGTTGAGAGAGCAGAGGCAGGCCCCGACGCAGTCGCAGCCAGTGCCGAAGTGGTCCAAGACCGCCGATTCGAGGTCTGGAGGTTAGCGCAGCCACACTTGTGGGGATTGCGGGAAGGGTCATTCTGGAGCATGTCGATCTAGTGGTGTGTGCCGCAAGTGTGGCAGGCAGGGGCACTTTGCGAGGGATTGCCGCCAGTTAGCCCCGGTTCAGGATATGAGGATTTGTTACCATTGTGATCAAATTGGTCATGTGAAGACCAACTATCCGTTGCTTGCTGCTAAGCTGGTGCAGGCTCCCGTGCCAGCCACATTGAGGATAACTCACGAGAGTCAGGTCAGGGTAGAGCCCTCAAGGGCTCGGGGACGCGCTTTCCAACTCACGGCCGAGGATGCCAAGATAGCGCCACATGTGGTGGCTGGTATGTTTTCTATCCCTTATGTCATTGATTATGCTTATTGTAAGCTCATGTGTTTGCACCTATGTTAGGTACATTCCTAGTGCACTCTTTGTCTGCTCTGGTAGTGTTTGACTCGGGAGTGAGTCGGTCTTTTGTCTCTCGATCGTTTAGTTGGGAGTTTGGTTTGCCCTTAAAAGAGCTAGAGTGTCCGTTGCAAGTTTCCATCACCAACGAGAACAGGGTTTATGCTTCATCATTTTATCGAGGTTGCGTTCTAGAGATATTCAGGGGTATCTTTCCCGATTGACTTGATTCCGATTCCCATGGGGGATATTTGCATTATAGTGGGTATGGATTGGCTGAGTCATTCCGGTGCCATGATCGACTGCGAGGGTCAGCGTGTAGTAGTTCGGACACCATGTGAGGGAGAACTGGTTATCTATGGTGAGGGCACCAGGTCGGGTTCAGGGTTTTGCTCAGCCACCAGGGCTTGACAGTATATTCAGCACGGGTGTGCGGGTTGTATGGTGTATGCGGTGGATACGCCGGTCGGGGAGTAGGTATGAGTTTCATATGTTCCAATTGTTAGAGCGTTCATTGATGTATTCTTGGAGGAATTACCTGGAGCGCCTACTAAGAGGCAGGTCGAGTTTAGGATTGACCTTTGCCAGGTGCAGCCCCTATTGCCTAGGCACTATACCGATTGGCATCGCCTGAGATTCAGGAGGTGTCATCTCAGCTGCAGGAGCTGCTAGGCAAGCAGTTCATTCGTCCGAGCAGTTCTCCATGGGGAGCGCCGATTCTCTTCGTCAAGAAGAAGGATGGTTCACACCGGATGTGCATTGATTAACAGGAGTTGGAAATTTTGACGGTGAAGAACCGTTACCCCCTTCCACGGATAGATGAGCTCTTCGACCAGTTACATGAAGCATCTTGGTTTTCCAAGATAGATCTAAGTTCCGGGTACCATCAGGTCAGGGTGGCAGAGGAGGACGTGGAGAAGACTGTGTTCCGAACTCGTTACGGACATTATGAGTTTGTGGTGATACCGTTTGCGCTCACAAACGCGCCGACAATATTCATAGACCTAATGAACCAGGTGTGCAGGCCGATGCTCGATCATTAGGTTACTATATTGATCTATGATGTCTTGGTGTATTCCAATACTAGAGAGTAGCATGAGGAGCATCTCTGTGAGTTATTGTGAGTTTTGAGACGAGGACGACTTTATGCCAAATTCTCGAAATGAGAGTTTTGGTTGCGAGAGGTTCAGTTCCTTGGACATCTCGTAAAGCAGAAGGGGATTTGGGTCGATCCGGCCAAGATCGAGGCGGTGATGCGGTGGGAGGTTCTGAAATCTTCCTCGAATATCAGGAGTTTTTTGGGATTGGCAGGGTACTACCAGAGATTTATACATGATCTCTGCAAGCTTGCAGCACCCCTCACTCGTCTGACGAGGAAGGGGGTGGATTTCCAGTGGGGATTTGAGTAGCAGAGAGCATTTAAGACCCTCCGACAGAGACTTTGCAAGGCCTCGGTGTTTACCCTCCCTGAGGGAGTAGAGGATTTTGTGGTTTTCTATGATGCGTCCATCACCAGGTTAAGGGTAGTCCTCATGCAGAGAGGTTGGGTGATAGCCTAAACTTCACAGCAGCTAAATCCGCATGAGACGAGATATCCCACACATGATCTTGAGTTGGGAGCAATAGTATTCGCCCTCAAGATCTAGAGACATTACCTCTACGGGTTCCGTTGTACCATATATACGGACCACTAGAGCTTGGCACATATTATGGATAAACCGAACCTGAACATGAGGTAGCGCAGGTGGGTGGACGTAGTCAAGGATTATGACTGAGAGATCCTTTAACATCCCGGTAAAGCAAACATTGTGGGGGACCCCCTAAGCCACAAGTCAGGTGGATATTTAGTTTCGGCATCGTGTATGAGGTTATCTGTGGATTCTCCACTCATTAGCTTGATCGGGGGAAGCTCAGACTGAGGGTGTACGATAGGAGAATTGGAAAATCGAGAGGATCAGGGGCGAGATCACTATATTCGTGCAGGATAGTCATGGATTATTGACCCGTTGCGGTCGGGTGTGGGTTCCGATGTCTGGTGGGTTCAAACAAATTGTACTGTAGGAGGCTCGTAAGTCTTGGTTTTCTATTCACCCGGGAACCACCAAGATATACTGGGATCTGATGTTGAGTTGCTAGCGATCGTGCATAAAGAGAGACCTTTCTTGGTACGTCGTGAGGTGCTTGACCTGCAGGATGGTCAAGGCCGAGCATCAGAGGCCACATGTGACAACCCGAAATTTCCATTCTGTACAAACCATTTGAAGCCAATAGAAGTAGAACAGTTACAGTGAAAATTCAGACTTCGAGTATAAGTTTGGCAGTTTTTCAGGATTTACACTTAAGGAGATATCAGGAGAGTGGATGCACTAAGGTTTCGTGCAACACTGTTATTCCAACACTCTGTTATATTAGAAATCATTCCGGGAATAGAAATATTTTCTGCCAAAAATCCCAGGACTATATATAGAAAACTGAACCAAATAGTTCATTAGTTACATTTCCATTTAGAGAAAAGCCAAAATTCTCTCTCACGGATCTTCAGGTTTTTATCCCAAATTGTGAGTACTTCGATCTAGTTATGTTATATATCTTAGATTGTGTTTAGAAACATCAATTTCATAACAAAACAACTAGATTCGGGAGTTTACCGCCCAAGAACGTTCTTGGAGAGTAAACTCCAATATGTGGCTTAAGTGCTACCTAGTCCTTTCCCCGTGATTTGTAAATACCTTAGACTTGTATGCTAGTGTGTATATGACTAGAAAACATCAAAATCGGATCAAGACCCCAAGATTTTGGAGTTTACCGCCCAAGAACACGCGGAGAGTAAACTCCATTTTAAGGGCTAAAAGTGTCCCAAAGTCCCTCAAATCCTTAGAACTCAAAATAGAAGCCTTCATTACATATTTAGGACACCAAAATCAATTAGAAACAAGGATGAAAAGTGAGTTCACGGCCCAGGGTGTTCTTGGGCCGTGAACTCCATGTTTAAGTGCCAAAATGCCCTTAAAACCTTCCTTAAGCCAAGAGAATAATTTGGGCATGTACCTAAATGAGTTTGGGACTAGCTAACACACTTAGAACACCAAGAGTAAGGTGTTCACGACCCAAAAGGTTCTAGGGCCGTGAACTCCATGAAATGGTGCCAAATGGTGCCATAGACTCTTCTAAAGCCAAGTACAAAAGCCTAGTTTAGTTCCTTGTTAAATTAGGGACTTGAAAACACCATAAACCTTCCCCCAAAGGAGTTTACGGCCGTAAACTCTAAGGGAATATGGTCCCAGGGCCGTAAACCCCTATAAAAGGGGCAAATGTCACCCAAACACTTGATTTAGCCTTGAAACAATTCACCACTAGAGTTGTATTAATTCTAAGCTTCATTTAGAGAACTTATTGAGAGTTTACGGCCAGGAGTTTACTCCCCTGGGCCGTAAACTCCAAAACATATGGTCATTTGACCATAAACTCCCATTAGGGGCATTGCACTCCTTTGTTACAACCTATTTGCCTCCTAGCACTTGACCAAAAGTGTTTTCCTCGCGTTAAAATGTTTATACTTGTATAATTAGTGTTTTAATCACTAATTATTTATATACATATGTCTTCATATGTAATTAGGATCATTGTGTGTGTCTAAAGTCTTCACTTGACACCAAGCACTTGTCCGATCCTTCCTTACGATAACAGTCCGTTCAATTCCAGTCACTTACTGCAGGTGAGTTCATACCTCTTAATCAATGTTTTAACTATTTTTAAATGTTTTATGGGGGGGGGGGGATACAAGTAGAATTATGCTAATTATTATATCAATCACATGTGATTAATAAGCAGCATTCAAATGATTGGCTACTCATTAGCCGTTTTACCAAACAGTTTCCTTCAAATGTTTTTCATAAACACTTTATGTGTTTAAAAACTCCTTATTACACTGTACATTTTACTCTGTATATTACATTTCAAACTTATTTACAATTGTGTTTCAAAAAAATATTTCTTTATACTAAACCGTTTTATCAAACCCATGCCTTCAAAACCATTTTATAGATCGACATCAAGTTGATCTTTTCTTAGAAAATATTTATGTTCAAAGGTTTTACAAATCTTATTTTATGCTTTTATATTATAAATTTCATGCCTCTATATGTATAGTTATATAAGTAATGTTTAAAATACTTAGGAAGGCTATCCACCTTGTTTCCTTTTCCTCGATTTGGATGTGGTCTGATAGGATATCGGGTACTCGTTTGAAGGTCGTTTAAAGATTAGTTATATATCATGTGTACATATATAGTCATAAAAGGTCTTCCAGTTCATCCCATGCCCTTGGGTAGCAAGGGTATACATCCATGTTCATACGTACCAGTTAGATTACTAGTAAACTACCATATGGGTAGTTTAGGAAAATACTAGAGCTATTACTAGAACACAATATCATACTATGAGTCAGTTCATTCATGAGTCAATACTTACTACTATGAGAACATATACAACTATACTAGAGAAGAACATATACCACTATACTAGAGAAGAACATATACAACTATACTAGAGAAGAACATATATAACTATACTAGGAAGAGAACATATACAACGATACTAGAACGAGTACATTACTATACTTGCTAGGTAGAGAGCACGTACATTACAGCTAGAACAGTTCATTACATTACATATATATGAATACGTTAATTATTGTGATATGTATTAGAGCATGCCTTAAATGTCATGGCCCGAGTTGTAGCCAGAGTCTCTTGAAGGGAGAGCGTGAGTTTGCGTATAGATCTATACTGGATTGACTTTCCTACACCTTGCTGCTAGCTACAGTCGGACCTGCAGGTCTGCGGGTGCCAAACCTCATTCTGTTTTTACGACCATTCATATGTCGTTGTTACCAGTCAATAGTATGGTGCAATTTATCACATGATACCTTAATATAAATCCGGTTTAAGGTAGTTAGTACAACAGTAGTTCCTATAATACAACACTACAGTACTACATTTATTTTCCCTTTTCTTATATTTAGTGATCATTTCACTTAAACATGTAATGTAAAAACTATATTTTGATAATGATAGTTACACGTGGGAAAATTACACACTTTTACAAGAAACGAACATTTAGAACAGTTAGGTCTTGGTAGAAGACACACTTGTTTAATAGTAGGAATCATAGGGATTTCTAGGGTTTTTCAAACGTTTACAGTTCATTTACAAACATTTTCTTACTTACAATTCATTTACAAACATTTTTATACTTACAGTTCATTTACATTTTCCATACTTACAGTTCATAAACTTACAAATTCTTACATACAAATTAAGACACTAAAATACTTATGATCTCACCAGCTTCAAAGCTGATACTCGCTTTCAAAATTACTTGTATCCTCAGGTCATCATAGACAGGTACCGATGCAAGGAGAAAGGAAGATGGAGCTTATTCAAGACTCATCTTTCATTTTGATTTATGCTTTAGTGTTTATCAAAATTTGACAGAACACACTTGTATAATAATTCTATTATTAATGCAATGGATGATGTTGTTGCTTGTTTACTACTTTACATTGTTGTGATACTGTACATGACGTCCTCTGCCCCAGAACGTTTCCGCCGTTCTTGGTTTTGGGGTGTGACACCACATGACAAGCTTTCAACCTCTGTAGGTTACCATGTGGAAATGGGAGCAGATGACGATGGACTTTATCACCAATTTAACGAGGATGGCGAAGGAATATGATGCTATATGGGTCATCGTGGATCGAATGACCAAGAGTGCCCATTTTCTGGCAATTCGGGAGAGTTTGTCGGCCGAGAAGTTGGCCGATATGTATATCCCCGAGATTGTTGCTCACCACGGGGTGCCGGTCTCTATTGTCTTTGACTGTGATGTTCAAATCACCTCCCGTTTCTAACAGAAGTTCCATGAGGAACTGGGCACAAGACTTCATTTTAGCACCGCTTACCATTGTGATCAGATTACTCACATGAAGACCAACTATCGGTTGCTCGCCGCTAAGCTGGTGCAGGCTCCTGCGCCAGTTACATTGAGGATAACTCGCGGGAGTTAGGGCAGGGCAGAGCCCCCAAGGGCTCGGGGACACGCTTTCCAGCTCACGGCCGAGGAGGCCAGGATAACGCTAGATGTGGTGGTTGGTATGTTTTCTATCCCTTATCTTATTGATTATGCTTATTGTATGCTCATGTGTTTGCACCTATGTTAGGTACGTTCCTAGTGCACTCTCTATCTGCTCCGGTACTGTTTAACTCGGGAGTGAGTCGGTCTTTTATCTCTCAATCATTTAATTGGGAATTTGGTTTGCCCTTAGGAGAGCTAGAGTATCCGTTTCGAGTTTCCATCACCAACGAGCACGGGGTTTCTACTTCATCAGTTTATCAAGGTTGCGTTCTAGAGATATTCGGGGGTATCTTTCCCGATTGAATTGATTCCGATTCCCGAGGGGGATATTTACACTATAGTGGGTATGGATTGGCTGAGTCGTTTCGGTGCCATGATCGACTGCGAGGGTCAGTGTGTAGTGGTTCGAACACCAAGTGGGGGAGAACTGGTTATTTATGGTGAGGGCACCAGGTTGGGTTCAGGGTTCTGCTCAGCCGCCAGGGCTCGGTAGTATATTCAACACAGGAGAAGATTCAACAGATTAGGCAGCGACTGCAGACTGCTCAGAGTCAGCTGGAAAAAGTTATTCCAACCGAATCCGATTCAAGTTGGAGTTTCAGGTTGGCGACATGGTGTTGCTGAAGGTCTCACTCTGGAAGGGTGTGATTCGCTTCAGGAAGAGGGGAAAGTTGGGTCCCTGATATATTGGACCGTTTTGGATCATTTCCAGGGTTGGCAAAGTGGTGTTAGACTGGACCTTACGCAGGAGCTCCGTCAGATTCACAACACCTTCCATGTTTTGCAATTGCGGAAGTGTGTATTAGACGAGGATGCGGTAGTGTCATTGGATGACATTCAGGTCGACGAACGCCTGAATTATGTTGAGAAGTCGGTGGCTGTCTTAGAAAGGAAGATAAAAGCCATGCGTAACAAGGAGATACCTTTGGTAAAAGTACAGTGGTAGCATCGAAGGGGATCTGAGTGGACTTGGGAGCCGCAGGTCGAGATGCGGGAGCATTATTCGGAATTGTTCACCACAGCAGGCTTCGAGGATGAAGCCTAGTTCAAGTGGGGGAGATTTGTAATATCCCAATTTTCAGGTATGAATTTAAAATATTATATATGTATTTTAAGGGAAACTCGACGAGTTGGAAGGATCTAACTTGTCGTGTAGAGTATTTAATGCCCACATATATTTCAATGTATACTTGACGAGTTGGAAGGCCCCAACTCGAAGAGTTGAAGGATGGACATGAAAACCCTAAATTTAACAGCCTTAACTGACATTGTTGGCCTCCTTCATCGCCTCCTTGTCCAGAGAAAAAAAATAGTTTGTGCTTTTGCTCTTATTGTGTGTATGAGAGAGCTTAAAGAGTGATTTTGGTGCTCTTTTAGAAGGAACAAGAAGCTTGATGAAGTTGGATGAAGGGGGAGGCTGTAGATCTGGTGTTTACTCTATTGTGGCAACCGTTTTGAGGTATAAAGTCGATACCTTGGCTTCTTATTGCTTAGATCCACTTCTATGCAAAGATATTGTTATTCTTCATCCATATTGGACTCATTCTTGGAATGATGCATTGTTTGAAGTTGCCATTTCAGATCGGGATGTGTTGTGGCTCTTTGAACCTAAAGTTCCAAGATTTATCAAGTATTGGCCCTCCTTCATGCCCTAAATCCCTTGATAAGCCTTATTTGAATGTTTTAGCCCCTTTGATGCCATACATTGATGTAATGTTAGCAACATTACGTGGTATCTCAATCCTATGGCACCAGATCTATAGTTTGGGGCATTGGTTTCTCTTGGAAGTGTCTAAATGCATTAAGGCTAGGGAAAAACTCAACGAGTTGCTTTGCCAACTCGACGAGTTGATTAGGGTTTTCCCGTTTTCTGGATGTTGAAGAGCTCGACGAGTTGCTCTGGTAACTCGATGAGTTTCCTCGACCTTTTCACTATTCTTTGAACACTGAAGGAACTCGACGAGTTGGTAGATGAACTCGACGAGTTGGGTGAACATGGACTGTTGACCTTGACTGTTGATTGTTGACTTTGACCATGGTTGACCAAGTTTGACTTTATGTGTATTTTGGTAATTCTTGATTTTAATGAAGTTAGTCACATTGTGGTTGTAGGCAGTCGAGATTGGAGCTGAGAGTTGGGATTTGATCTTCTTGTTCAACACTACTTGTGAGGTGAGTTTTCCTCACTATACTAACAGGGTCGAAGGCACAAAGGCCAGCCCATTTGGATTGTTATCATGGTTATCGTATGATGCTATGTTTAGTGATCTGTTAGATATGTATCCTGGTATATAGGATGGTGCTATGTTTAGTGATCTGTTAGATCACTATGCTAGTATATAGGATGATGTTATGATTACTGATCTATTAAATCTATATGAATATCTATACATACTAGCTAGCGTTTGATATCTATGTGTTGATTGTGTGTCTGCGGGTGGGCTGAGGCGGTCCTGCTTTGTGCTCTTAGCCAACAGATCCAGGGCGGCCCGGATAGACTGAAGGCCCATATGACATTGGTATTTTGGGGGAACTCACTAAGCTTTGGGCTTACAGTTTTGGATTTTGTTTCAGGTACTTTGGATGACCGCGAGAAGGCGAAGGCTTGATGGTGCACCTCCTCACATTTTGTGCTATGATTTGTGGGATTACTCTGATGATAGACTATTTTGACAACAATTTGTAATAAATGGTGTTTTTAAATGTTTGAAAAAGTTAAAAAAATTTATGAAATTTATGGATGTTACAACTACGAATTTGGTCAGGACTGTTTATCATAAATAGTCTTCTACAAGAAAACATTTATTTACGTAACCGTTCGTTTATATTATAAGACGAAAATGGGGTGTTATAACTCTCCCCTACTTATAAATATTTTGTCCCGGAAATCCTATTTGTAGTGCACCTTAAGATAATTCATATACTATCCTACTGGGGTTTCATGAGATCAACTATGGATCTAGCCAACGTTGCTGCATCAAATTTGTCTCTCGATACTTATTTGGTCATAGAACTTCATTTTCCACTAACTCTTCATGATGTCTTCCAAAAATGGGAAATCGTTGGTTTAGACTTCCAGAAATTACATGCTACAATTGACGATCGCCTGCAGATGTAAAATGTCAATACCATCGACTGGTTATGAGGTAGTTATTACAAAATTTTACGTACAACATCCTAAAGGAATCCATTTTCAGGAACATACCTCTGAAAGGTTTATTTTATATTGTTGAAACACACACACACACACAAACCTAGATTACAAGTGGTTTCTTTACATAGTTCGAGTGTTCCAACACCCTGAATTTAACCAAAATTACTATAGCGGGTTTACTAGCTTGAAAACACTGGAACTAATGCTCTAATATTAGCGACGCACTCATCATAAGGCTTTCTTATCTTCCACCTTACTAGATTATAATAAATTCTAGGTCACCTAATAGACCTCTCGCAAGGCTCTAACTACATTACCTATTGAGGTACAACTATTTTCCGAGGAATTCGTTTGCGGTACGTCATGACACTTATCCAACTACTAGTATTCAATGCCAGATCCCTCTCGTCATCACCCCCCGGGTCTGAAGACTCACAATCAACCTTTCAGTGGTCCTAAAGACCTACAACCATTATCTAACTGTCCTAAAGGAACCTAGTCATCCTCGAAGGCATGAAGTTATATGGTTTTCTTGACTATCTGAGTCGTACCTAGGAGTTTGGAAAATTTCTCAATCCTATTAGTCATATGAAGAGGAAGGACGAACCTTTCCCTCAGAAACAAGAAACTCATAGCCTATGAGTAATCTAATAGAAGACTTCATTCATTTGTTACCTGAAAATGAAACTAACCCTGCCTACTTGTCTTGCTACTGTCCTGGACTTTGATGTCGAAATCGAAAGTTGAACTGCCTTTTGTATGTTCTCCTTAAGGGTTGGTTCTCCTTGATTTAGGTTCGACCCATCATCTGCTGCTGCTCGTCTCTGATCAAGCTAGATCAGCCTGTATTTCTTTTGACTTTGAAGAAACTCATATTTGGCATATCCAATAGCCTTCTATATGTTGGATTAGGTGTGTAAGCTCATAACTATAATTGGTATGTACTTGACCCGAGAGTAGCATGGTCCATTTCGGGTTGCATATCACTAGGACAATTTGATAGGATGGACTTTTGAGAAGAGCTTATTTATGATTGATCAAGAATTAATTTGGAATTAATTTAGTTATCAAAAGAGACTAATTAAACCAATGGGGAATAATTGTGTAAATTAATCATATATATAGTTTGGGCTTATGATACATGTTGGACTACGTTTATGGAAGAATCAAATAAAGAGTTAGCCCACTTGATTCATGGATCATGTATAATAAGCCCAAGGGTATGGATTGAAGTTTACCATGAATCCTACAATTATATATATATATATATATATATATATATATATATATATATATATATATATATATATATGTGTGTGTGTGTGTGTGTGTATATATATATATATATATATATATATATATATATATGTCCCATGACCTAAAATTTGACACTACATGATCTAAGAGTTCATAGAGCCGATTTCTAGTGTAAGAATACTCTCTTTCAAGTCTCCTTTGTCCTAGGTGTGTTGTGAACCGTTTGAGGCATCACACTTGGGGTGCTAAGTTCTTAAAGGTCAAAACTACAAGCTACAACTAGAGGTAATTCTATAACTCATTTTATGTTGTTTATGTCAATTGTATGGTAGTTGTAGGCTTAATGTTTTGGAAACAATATTGGATGTATAATAAGAGAAAACATAGATCCAAATCATTTAGGGTTGTATGTGCACCATAGGATGTTGTAGTATACAAAAACCCAACAGTGGTATCAGAGGCATGTGTTGTTTTCTGTTATACTGATACAAATATTTGATTTTCAAAGTTGAAAAAAAAGAAAAAAAAATATGAAGTTTGTCAAATTTTAAGATAATTAATTGATTTTATGAAAAACTAATTATTTGTAAAATTTGAGTCATTTTACTACAAGATTTGAATTAGGTCAATTTATTAAAAGATAGAATGATATGATTATTTTATTTGTTTTAAAAGTTTGATCTAAATGTTTTTAAGGATTTACAAATTTTGTCATAAAATTTTGGAACTCAAAAGGCTTTTTTTTTTTAAGTTATGATCTTAAGAGTTTTGAAACTTCCATAAGTTATGGATGTGAAAGTCTCATTCATTAACTCTTTAAGTTATGAAATCCAAGAGTCTTCAATGGTTACAAAATTTGTTATAAATGGCTTTGAAGAGTTTCATAACTTGCCCTCAAGTTATGGAACATGGAAAGTCTCTTTTATGGAATTCTAAAAGTTTTCAAGAATTACAAAACTTGCCCTCAAGTTTTGAAATTTGAAAAGTTTTTTTATGAGACATTAAATTCTAAAACTAAAGTTATTTCAAAAGCTTTCAAAAGTGTAACTCATGGGTTCATAACTTAATAAAAAAAATTAAATAGTTTTAATTTTGCTTTAGCATCTTGATGTTTTGAATAATTCATATTACATCTTTATGGACTTTATTAATAGTTAATTAAAAGAGAAATAATAATTCCATAATGACATGGTTTAAGTTTAATTTAATGAACAATATAGTTTAATTATTAGATTAAACCACCTAGTATTTTAAAAGTTTAAAATACACCCTTATACTATTATAATATTAAAAGTTTAATATATTATATGTATAAGTAAAAAGTCGATCTTACCGTTAGTAGGCCTCATTCACGAAGTCGGTCTATAAGGGGGTATAAGGTTACTGCCTATAAAATGGCAGTTTAATGTGTGTCCACTCTCACTCACTGCTTCCTTTACTGGTGGAGGGTCGTTAGTCGAACAGGTAGGATAGGGTATTAATTATCATTAAAAGTATAAGGAAAATACCAAGTAACTAAACACTTATAAAATTCTCAATCTTATTTACTTAAGAAAAATTTGAATTTGGTGCTAACCCATGAAATTGCACTTTGCACCTTGCCAAGTCGTTAGCGGAGCGTGTGTGGTTAACCGACACACTAACTTAGACTAACAAGGATGGCAAAGGGTAGCTCGATGTTTGTCATAGATCAATGGAGCCTATGTGGTTAACCGACACATTGATTAGGTGATAAATGACATCGAGAGTACCAAGCTAATTTGCATGGTTATTCACACCTTGTTTATGATCCTCGGCATCCCAGTCACAAACCAGAAGGGTAACAATCAATATTTAAACATAGCATTGAAAATTTCAATGAATCTCAAAGGATCTAGTAATTTCAATTCATTTAAAACTTAATAATCAATTTCGTTTTTCATGATGGAAATTGGTAAATCGTCATTTACCTACCTTCAAATATTTTGCAATCGGATTACGATATCCCTCTTCCGAATTGTAAAATATTGTGTTGGGTCCTAGCCTTAATATTTCATGTTGGGTGTTATATTAAGGACTTAAATCAACTATCTTGAATTTCTCCCTTATAGATGAATAGTTTTGACAACTATGGTCTTCCTCATCCTTTTGGAAAAAGATTTCTTCATAAAATTGATTTTCCACAAGATGATCAAGGTGAAAGATTAATCCCTTCTTTTTGTTGTAGTGGAACTTCACTTCCTCCACCTCCTCCAATAATTCTCCCTGACCCACAAGTTCAAAGAATTGAAAAATCAAGGTCAATCAAGCTCTATTGGATAGCTAACACCAAGATGGAAGGTCTGTGTGTGCACATGTCTTGGAGACAAAGTCACACATTGATAGGTTGGGAATGTTAGGAGTTGATGTCTCAAGGAAACTGGTTGTTGATTTGGTTCTTCAGTCACTCCCTAAGTCGTATAGTGAATTAATTAAGGACTACTATATGATAGATCACGTCATGACCCTTATCGATCTTGCCTATTTGCTTGTTGCTGCTGAATCAACAATGATTTGGCGCACTGGTAAAGCAAATTTGATTGGAAGATCTACTCCCCAAACTTACATGGACATTAACAATGGTAAGATTGGATGTCCAGAAAAGCTTTCTCTTCCCAATGGAAAGGGATCGACGATGGTCAAGTCATTGACTAAATGGTAAAGATAAAGGCTAAGTCTGAGATAGTCCCGTGTACCACTCCCAAAGAGTCCATAGGTTTCTGTTGCCAAGAGAATGGGCATTGATTGCGAAGCTACCATATTTACCTGAAAGATCGCAAAGATGGTAAAGTCAAAAAGTTTGACTTTACTACAGGTAAAGTCCACTGTCTAACTCTATTAAGTTCCTATTTGGAGATTTTTAATACATGATGTAATGTTATTACATTTTGATGTTTTGTAGAATCAAAGAAATGAAAGGAAGCTTAAAGTAAGAGTAAGCTGATTCTGATCGTGAAGAGATGGATTTCAATCGCATGGTTCAATGATCAAGATTTTGAGTTGCTGCTTAAGAGTTATGATAGATTGCTTAGGATAGATTACAACATAGTTTTCATATGTAGTTGCATTGTAAGGATAAGTTTTTTGCTATTTTTTATAAATAAAGAAAAGTTTTTTTTAATTTTATCTTATTTTAAGTTCCTTACAATGGCATTTGTGAAAATTGTTGTTTATAAGTTTCCACTGATAGCAATATTGGAAAATGGATTTGATTCTTTCGTTTGTGGTAGTGTCAAGATTTACCAAATAAGGAAACACTCTCATCACCCAAGTTTCAGTTGGATAGAAACTTGGAATCATGCAACTTGTATTGTGTGATGAATGAGAACTTCATCTTTGGGAAATTAAGACTAATTCCTTGTTCACATGTATATGTGAGTCAAGTGAAAGACTAGAAGATCAGGTAGACTTGGTTGTGCGCTAATCATGTCCAACACAAAGAACGATAAGACTATTCGTTATGATTTACTAAAGGTTTAGTAAATATGGTTATACTTACAAGATTAAGTGTAGTTCTGAATCATTGAAAAAGTTTCAATGTATGGTAGAACAAATGAGAAGAATCAAATTAGGCAGAAAGATAAAAGGTTCTCCAATCTGAAAAGATGGGAGAGTACTTTAGTATCGTGTTTTATGATCACCTCAATGATTATGGAAAACAATATCACAATTGATCCTCTAAGGATATGTTAGTGCATTTGTATGGCTAAGAAGAGGAATTATGAATTGTTGAAATGCTTAAATCAAGAAGATGAGTCAAACTTCATTCCAAAACAAGTCTTACAGTCCTACTCCAAGATTGTGCCTTGAGTGACATACTCTTAAGAAGGTTTATAAAACTTATCAAATGTAGATTAAAATGTTTTCTACTCTTGTACATTTGAAATTGGTAAGTTGTGATGTTTTGGATAAAACAAAGACTGACTAAGACCAATTGTCAGAAGTGTTAGTCTTGATTAGAATCTGCACTAACTCTTGAATATTAGTTTGTCAAGTAATGTTACTTGACAAAGTAAATTCTATATGTCAAGAGGTCAGTGGGAGTCTTAAAGATCTTGAAGAGTTTCAAGAACTAATCAAGAGTAAACAAATTGTTTAATCACTAGCGCACGACATGAGGTTGGTAACCTATAGTGTTGACATATTCTTGTTTCTATGGCCAATCTAGTTAAAGTTGACTATGCATGTGAGTTCTATGATTTCTCAATTGTTTGTCTAACAACCTGGAAGCAATGGCAGACCTTGTGCTGCCAAGTGGCAAGAAATTAAGATTGAACAAGTTCATTCCATATGAGTTTGGATTTGTCACTAACCTTGTCTTGTGATTATGGTTTTGACAAATTCATATGGATAGGAACACATACACCATAAATCTAAGTGCCTTAAAGTTTCTCTCCAATTCATGAAAATGATTGTGAGGAAACGCTATCACTAAGTAGATTTTATCGAGTTAGCAAATTAGATATTTGCATTCTCAAATTCGATTATGATTACGACATCCCTTTTCATAGTTCGAATTGTGAGAAATGGAAAAGGTCTAAACATTTGAGACTTATTGATGTAAGTTCTAAAATTGTATAGACACACATGTGAGCTATCTAAGGAAAGGTGTAAGAGTTTGAGAAGGCTAGATAAAGTCTTATCGAAACATCTTATATCAGAAATCTGAACTTTGGTAAGAAAGCCAGTAAGTATTGATTTCTAGAAGTCCAACTGATTTCTGGGTACATGTCAAAGCTAGTGGGAGCATAAGTGTTACGCTAGTAAGATAATAATTATTGTGCTAGTGGGAGCACAATTATTATGGTAAGTGTTTCAAGTTAGCAATGTTAATCATAGAAAACAAAAAGTTTCAAATCGCAAAGTTGCCGGGTTTGAAAAGATATTTTGCTATAATTAAGGGAGAGGAATTCATACTTCATTTCAATTCTAAAATCTTAGATTGTGATTTTAATCAAGTTTAGTTAAAAATATATATGGATGTTATGTTAAAAAGATTCGACATAAGGAAATTCTATATATGGAAATATTATAGTAAGAGACTGGTAAAGTATCACGTCTTTATGTGAGACATTATGGACCGTATCCCATATGCTTTGGGTATAGGTTCAATTGCATATGCTATAATATTTATGTGTTTTGAATTTTCCAAATGCCTAGGGCATTAAGAGGGAAAATGGACCAGAACTGGATATGACTAAAATGGTTAAGCAATTGTCGTGGACAATCTGAGGGTTTACCAAAGATTGGTTGCTTATGGACAGTTGGAAGTATAGCGTAAATTTTGGAAGGAACATGTTGGCATACTCTGAGAAGATGTAACTCTTGTTCAGAAGTGATAGTTAAAATGGGAATATGTAAATGTTTCCATAAGTGGAAGTTATTCTTTAAATCTATGTAAGATTAGAAAACTTAATGCAAGAAGGATGTTCAAAGGAATGTACTTTGAATATGATACTTCGTATCCATGGAATTACTCTCCATTGGAATACTTTGTAATGTCTGTTGCCAAGTCTCTGTGACTTTTGTGCATAGTCATTACAAGAGGATCATTTCATATAAGTTTAGAATCTAACAGATTATAGTAAATGGCAAGAATTTGGTATTCTTACATTTACGGTAATGATTTGGAATTGTGAAATGAGTTTCATTGAAGATGTGTTCAATTGATCTATTTTAAAAAGAAAGGACCATAGGAAAACATAGTGTGCATGCTTAGAGCATGGGATAACTATTGTTATAATTCAAGTATTAAGTTGATTAATCGAAACATTATACAATGAATAATGTGTAATCAATACGGTGATTAAATAAAAGGTGTTTTATTTATATTCGTAAGTTTTGAGACCATATTGGATTCAATTATTCTTGTGTTTCACTTTGCGTGTTTTTACTTCCCGAATAACTAGGTTATTCAAACTATCTACAGTTGATCATACTTTGGAAATAGGTATTGAGGCAAGATTGTCATGAATCTAACTGCAGATTGTCTAGGTGTTTTAGACATAGCACAAGTTTGCTGCAGTGTTGATGAATACTCCTGGAATAAGATTCAAGTTTGCTGCAGTGTTGATGAATACTTCATGTATTTTATCACGAGTGATTGTGAGATGATAATATCTTATATTCTTGAAACCATTACATGTGAGTTGTAATTTACAAGTCGATTGCACATTGACATATGTAAACGCACCAGTAACTTGTTGCTATAAAACATATTGTTGTGTGTGATTTGATGAGTAAGTACAAACAAACATTTGAGTCGAAGTTTATCCATTCCTTTTACCCTTAGAGGGATAAAAGCGATATATGTGGGCCACTCGATGATTTAGTGATGACAAACCTAAGTGTTTGGCCAAGCCTGGACTGATTTGATTTGTTCAATTAGTTGGTCGTCAAAAATCGAAAATCGGGAAACAACAGATGGACAGAGAGAATGAGTATAATCCATGCCTCATGTTCGTATGATATCTAGAATGAAGGAATATATGATTACTTATCTAATGGACATGTCATTGACTAGGTCAGAGTTCGACAACAGCTTTTAAGATCTACGATTTCTTGTCGGGTTGTGGAGTCGTACTTGCAATAATAGTTATTAGACTTATCCAAGTGGGAGACTGTTGGATTAGGTTTCTAAGCCCATAACTATAATTGGTATGTACTTGACCCGAGAGTAGCATGGCCCATTTCTGGTTGCATATCACTAGGAAAATTTGATCGGATGGACATTTGAGAAGAGGTTATTTAGTGATCAAAAGAGACTAATTAAATCAATGGGACTAATTTTGTAAATTAGTCATATATATATATATATATATATATATATATATATATATATATATATAGTTTGGGCTTATGATACATGATGGACTATGTTTATGGAAGAATCCATAAAGAGTTAGCCCACTTGATTCTAGGATCATGGATAATAAGCCCAAGGGTATGGATTAGGGTTTACCATGAATCCTACAACTATATATATATATATATATGATTTCCCATGACCTAAAATCAAACACTACATGTTCTAAGTGCTCATAGAGTTGATTTCTTGTGTAAGAATACTCTCTCTCAAGTCTCCTTTGTCCTTGGTCTGTTGTGAACCGTTTGAGGCATCACACTTGGGGTGCTAAGTTCTTAAAGGCCAAAACTACAAGCTACAACTAGAGGTAATTCTATAACTCATTTTATGTTGATTATGTTAATTGTATGCTATTTGTAGGCTTAATGCTTTGGAAACAATATTGCATGTATAATAAGAGAAAACATAGATCCAAAGCATTTAGGGTTGTATGTGCACCATAGGATGTTGTAGTATACAAAACCCAACAAGATATTCCTATCATAATGCTACTACTAGTATTTTTGTAAGTGGACTCTTGAAGTACTACCCCAAAAAGGATAAGTTCATGACAAGAACACTTATTTTGAAATACACATGCATAATTAAATGGGGTATTAGGATATTACTACTTGTAAAATAAATTCAACATCCCATCTTTATTAAAACTTGATTGTCATAAATAGGGTTTTATATAAAGTCATAAATGTACTATCAGTCTATCTGATGTGATCACTTTCATGTGGGAGCTTTTCCTCGATCAGAAGAACAACCAACCATGACCTATGGTGCTTCCCTTGCTTCTTCCACCATAAGTTGAAAAGCTCTCCATTTATCCCTTAGGGCTTCAACTCTGCGTTGGTGTCCATATCGATTATCCTTAAAGTTGTAGGTGCTAGATCTTGTATTACACCTAGTGGATTCAGAATAGGACAGTTGGCCTTCATGTGGCCGATCTAGTTGTAGTTGAAATAGGTACTCACTCCTTATGCTTCTTGCTTATAGTCTCGGCTGTAATGTCCCTCCTTACCGCACTTGAAGCATATCAAAGGACGAGAAACTCCTTCATGGGACTTCCATATCTGTTACACCATGGACCTCTCTATCCTCTAGACCTCTATTCTTCGGGCTTGAATTTCTAGAATTTTGTTTGAGACATAGTTGGAGTCTCCCTATTTTCCTTTCGTTGAGTTTCCAACTCAAGTTCTATTCTCCTGGCATGATCTTTTTTCTCTGCTAAGGTCTTGTATCGATTCTTCTATACGAACTCCATTATATCATTCTTCAGCATATTCAAGTATCGAGACATCTGCACTTATTCTCATGAAGCATATTATGGACAAAACAAGGCTCTTTCAACGAACATCTTGGTGATCTTAGTCACCAATTCAATGGTCTATTTAAGTGAAAAATATTCTTGAGTGGGCCCACTCCCTCTCTATTGGTGGAACATACTCTGCCTTGAACTTCTCAACAAATTGTTCCCAACTCACCGCGCTCTCCTCGAGAGGTGAATAGTTCTTAGTGACAAAGGTCCACCAGTTTTTTACTCCTAGACATAGAAGATTTTGCGCATATCTAAACTTCAGGTTTGTCATACAAGAACAAGTGTAGAAGCATCCCTCCACATCCAAGATCCAACTCATGGCAACAATTGGATACATAAAACATCAAACTTAAGAGGTTTGGTGTTGTTGAATTATCGATAACGCATTTCCCTCTCCTTAGGTGAAGCTGCAGTAGTGACAACAACAGTGGCTGCGACCGCAACTGTACTGGAAATGACCATGTATCGTTCATCAAACAAGGCTATCAATTTAGTTTTAATACTTTCGAACATTTCCGGAATTATCTCCCTTACAGTTTCTGATACCGTCGCCTCTATCCAATCATGTATCTCAGTCTCGCTTGGAACCCAACCTACTTTCTCTTGTGATCATTACCATGCTGGAGGTGTAACAAGATTAGGTTAATATGAATATAAATACAAAATGATATCCGAGTCCTCTCCAGTTCCTTATCAAATTTGTGATTTTTTCTTAACACCCGTATGGATCCTATGTTTCTAGTAATATGGGCCCATACTACCTTCCACACCTATCCATAGTAGATCGAATAATTGCTCTAAGGTTTCCAAGTCACTACACTATGCTATTTGGTAGGTCATTTCGCATACAATGTTTCAAGGACCCAATTATTTATTTCCTAGACTTTACTAGGTTCTCGTGCCTCTACGGACACCCTACCATATGAACGTATGCCTTATCAAGCATATATTAAACTTCCTAGACTCCTCTTCTAGGATTCCATCCACTCCTCCCTTCTTTTGGTTGAGGAGGAACTTCTACCAATAATAACTAATTATCGGACGAATACGATTACATGCCTCTAAAATCAAATAGTTTGTCGACTAAAAGTTCCGACACTACAATAGTTAGACTCAAACGATAGCTGCACAATGGCGCCAAATCAAGCAATCTAAAACAATTAGATTTTGGGAGCATGCAACCTAACGTATAGTCGAATAACTAATTAATATCAATATAGGTTCTAAGCAACAAATAATGCAACATCCCAAAAATCATTAAAGTTTAAAATTTTCAAATAGAACCTATTTTCACCATCAAGTGTTTACAAAATCATTATTTCAAGAGTATAATCATAATCAGAGTTTTCCAAAGACCCAATATCATAAAAAAATAGGAAGATATGCACGATCATGCCTTCGCCTTGCCACGGTCATCTAAAGTACCTGAAACAATAAATTGAAATTGTAAGCCAAAGCTTCATGAGTTTCCCCAAAGTACCAACACAAAAACACATAATAGTATATATTGAGTCGACAACTAATAAGCTGGATTACTCCAGAGCCCACAGTATGAGTCTCACTTTCCCTTCAGGCCCACAACCCATATACGGCTTGCTACCGAGCCCACATCATTAGTCTGGCTTGCCCTTCTATCCAATAACTTATGTCTGGCTTGCTCCCGACTTTGCTGGCTATTGCATAAAGCAGTACTACCTTAACCCAACCATACTATTGTAGGGTTTTGAGAAATCTAACACTCCTAAGGTGTACATGCAACCCTAGAAACCTTGGATCTATGTTTGACTAAGATACATGCAAAATTGATTCTCAAGGTTAATAATCCTATCTATCATACATGGGGAACTTTTAATGTAAAAGCAAGCTAGAAAAACATACCTTGTAGTAGTTTGGATTCCTTGAAAACCTTGAGAGCCTAGCACCCCAAGTGTGATGCGTCAAATGTCTCACACAACACCAAATGAACTTGGAATAAACTTTGAGAGAAATGTCACAATCTTGAAATCGGCTAACTCTCTTCTTACTTGCTTAAGTGTCGATTTTGGTGAACATAAGGGTCCTTATATAGTGTGTTACAATTAGGGTTACACCATGTAAACCTTAATTGTCATGACCTTTCATTTCCATGACCCATGGGTTCCATAAACACCATGGAGCATCCTATGGGTTTTAACCCAACTTGATAATCCATGGAGCATTAGCCCACTATACAAGTATGAGTGATTTACACAATCAACCCATATATTTAATTAGTCTTCTTTTGATCACTTAATTAATTTCAAATTAACTCTTGATCAATATTAATTAAATAATATTATTAATATATTAGAATTTATAATATATTAACAAACCATAAGTGTTATTTCTCTCATTTTAGTCTATCCAAATGCATGATGCCATGCAACCCAAATGGACCATGCCAAACCGGGTCAAGTACATATCAGAAATAGTTATGGACTTAGACACCTTATCCAACAGTCTCCCACTTGGATAAGTCTAATAACTATAACTGCAAGTATGACTTCAGGAACCGATCAGCAATCGTAGCTCTTTCAAGGTCTCTCGGAACTGAGATGATGATGATACGCCGATCATATAATCCTCTGTTCTAGATATCAGCCGGACAAATACATGGAACAATATCTTACTTATTGTCCAACAGTTTGTTTCTCGATTTCCGATTTGTTTGACATAGAATTTAATCGAACACATCAACTTAGTTCTAACCGGGCCCGGTACATGGGTCAACACAAAATCATCGAGGGGCCCAGATATCGCTTCTAATCCTAGAAGGAACAGATAAACTTCAACTCATATGCTTGTTCTACTACTTTTTGAATCACACACAAAAGCACATTTTATAACATCGAGTTACCAATGCGTTTTCGTACGATCAATGCATAACCAACTCATAGGCAACAAGTCATATCTCTAGGTTTGAAGACTTATATGATGTTATTATATGACGATCACTCGAGATAAATTCCATGAAGTGATACCAGTGAGCGTGGGTTGAATCCAATACTCAGAACTTATGAGCACTCATGAGTGTTGTAGCCATGTCCAACATCTTAGACATCTACAACCAACTCATGAAAGTCTTGATTCATACCTACTTCCAACATATGACCGACTGTGGAGAATTTGAATAATATGATATACCGAACATAATAAAAACACCTTTTATTCATCATCAAATGTCAATTAAACTTTACACATTTCAAAGCTATCTAACTACTAAAACTAATATTATCCTTCAGCCCTATGCGCCTTGCATGTTGGAGATGCTTAACCCTGCCCAGTCCCTTCGTGGGCGGATCTACCGGGTTCTCATCCGATGATACCCTCTTTGCCACGAGGAGTCCTTCTTCTATTTGATATCTGATGAAATGGTATTTTCTGTCGATGTGTTTGGATCCCCTATGATCCCTTGGTTCTTTCGCTAAGGCGACTGCACTTTCACTATCATAGAAAATTTCCATAGGCTCCTTTATAGCTGGTACAACTCCAAGGTCTCCAATGAAGTTCTTCAGCCCTATTGCCTCCTTTTCTTCCTCGTTTTCCGCTATATACTCTGATTCGCAAGTTGAATCAGCCACTGTCTCCTGCTTGGAACTTTTCCAAGTAATTGCTCCTCCGTTTATGGTAAAGACCCAGCCGGACTGAGAGCGGAAATTATCCCTATCAGTCCGAAAGCTAGCATCACTATACCCCACAACTCTCAAGTAATCACTCCCACCGATGGTAAAGACCCACTCGTTAGTCCTCCGAAGGTACTTGAGGATATTCTTTATCGTAGTCCAGTGAGCCTTGCCATGATTCCCCTAATATCTGCTAACCATGCTCAAAGAAAAAGCTACACTAGGACGAGTACAAGTCATAGCATACATGATCGAGCCTACATCGGAAGCATAAGGTGCTCGACTTATTACTGCTATCTCATCCTCGGTACTCGGGCTCTGAGTCTTACTCAATCTGACGTTACTCTGGATGGGTAACTCTCATTTCTTGGAATCTTGCATGCTGAACTTCTTCGGCACCTTATCAAAGTAGGTACTCTAACTAAGTCGAATTAGTCTTTTACTCCGGTCTCTAAAAATCCTTATCCCTAGAATATAGGCAACTTTTCCTATGTCTTTCATAGCGAAACACTTCCCAAGCCAGGACTTCACTTCCTACAAGGTTGGGATGTCATTTCCTATGAGTAGTATGTCATCCACATACAGTACCAAAAAGTTAACTATACTCCCACTAGCCTTGACATATACACAAGATTCATCTTCACTGCTCGAAAAGCCAAACTCTTTGACTTTGTCATCGAAGCAAAGATTCCATCTGCGAGGTGCTTGTTTCAATCCATAAATGGATTTCTCAAGCTTCACACTCTATTAGGGTATTCTATACTGACAAAACCCTCTGGCTGACTCATGTAAACATCCTCAGCCAACTTTCTATTAAGGAAAGCAGTTTTGACATCCATTTGCCATATTTCATAATCATGAAATGCAGCAATGGCTAACAGCACCCTAATAGACGTAATCTTTGCTACTAGTGAAAATGTCTCATCATAATCAACTCCCGGAGTTTGAGAAAAGCCCTTTGCCACCAGTCGCGTCTTATACGTGTGTACATTACCATGCATGTCGGTCTTCTTCTTGAGGATCCATTAATTTGCAACCAACTGTCTTACGACCTGGTATATTGTCAACCAAGTTCCAAACTTGATTGTCATACATGGACTGTATCTCGCTGTCTGTAACGCCCGTAGATCCGGGCTAGTCTATTTAGAGACGATAAGCATCAAAAATGACTTTTTGATGGAAGATTATTTAGAACGAGTAATCTTAACTAAGTTTTAGTATATGTTACAAGGATTTCGTACATATAAAGAACGCCGAAATCCGAGTTGTAACGAAGAAGTTATGACCTGTCGAAGTTTCGCGACAGAACAGGCACGACACAGCGCGACGTAAATAGTGAATTTACGTTAGAGCGATATTTGGCCTTAGCGATCTAAATGAAAGTCATAGAATACATTAAACCGTGAGCATGCATAAAGAGAACGTCTAAATCTAACTTCGTATGAAGAAGTTATGATTTTTCGAAGTTTCAGCATTAGCAATATGCAGCCCGAAACTCGAGATTGAGGTTGAGTGATATTTAGCCAAAACTTTCTAAATGAGAATTTAAGATCTCATCAATAGTAGTCCAACGATAAAAAGACAGAATAAAACGAAGTTCAGATGAAGGAGTTATGAATTTCGAACGGAGTTTTCCTGTCCCGGCCTACTAAAAATAATATATTTATAATATATTAAAAATTAAAGTCAAAAATAGCGAACGGAGTCCAAACGAGAGTTGTAGAACATAATCTCACCTTCGCGTCGATATAAAGAACGTCGAAAACGGAGTTCGTATGCGAAAGTTATGAATTTCTGATATTCGGGCGCGAAACCTCAAAACTGTGAGGGTTCACGACGTGAAAACAGTGTTCACGATGTGAACTGAGTTCTGACGCCTTCTGGAGCCTCTAGAGCAAGTGGAAGAGTGACGAACGCAGTGACCTACTGTGCTCATGACGTGAACACTTAAAACTCACGACGTGAGTGCAGAAATTTCACCCTATAAATAGAAATCAAGGGTCGGCCGATTCTGGTTGCTCCGTCTCTTCTCTCTCACTCCCGATACTCTCTCTAAGCCCTATTTTAACCCCCCCAAAGCCCCGGTATCATCCCGAGACCCGAAGCGAGTCCCAAAGCCCGAAGATCCCGTGAAGAAAATAGTTTCCGAGCCGAAGCTCTCCCTGCGAGGAGCCCGGTTTTTGTGAAGATCTTCCAGATCTACCGAAGAATATTACTTCTGCAAGCCGTAGTGCTGTCCGATCATCTTCTGATTAAGTGAGTGTGTGGTCACTTTCTTCTAACACATAAATATTAAGTATTTTCTATGAAATACGTGCTATGTGTTTATATATTGTTGTTTATTTGAGATGTTGGTGGAATGCATGAACTATATAGGTTTTAATGAGTTAAACTGTATATGTATTTTGTAACTACAAATATATTGGGTAGGACATGGGTAGATGAGATCCGTGAGTATGGATCAGATCAAGAGATTAGTTTAGATCCTTGAGTAAGGATCATATCAAGAGGCTAGTTTTAGATCTGTGAGTATGGATTTGACCAGTAGGTTAGTTTTAGATCCGAGAGTATGGATCAGGTAAAGAGATAAAACTTCTTATTAGTCCGGGAATATGGATTAAGACTAAGTTAATTGTCCCTAGTATGGGAGTATGGATTGGGCACAGTTATTGATCCGGGAATATGGATCAAATCAGGATTAAGGTATAGTTAATTGTCCCTATTTCGGGAATATTGATGGGTACAAGTACTGATCCGGGAGTATGGATTAGATCGGGAGGTTAGTTTTAGATCTGTGAATATGGATCAAGTAGTTTTAGATCTGTGAGTAAGGATCAGGTGAAAAGGTTAGTTTTAGATCCGTGAGTAGGGATCAGGTAAAGAGGAAAATTTTACATACGAGAGTTTAGATCGTGTTGTTGTGAGGATCGATGGGGTGGGATAAGAGTTGCTTGTATATAGGTAAATTATATATATGTATATATATATATATATATATATATATATATATGTAACATTGTCGGTTGAAAACCCTATATGCTCACCAGGCTCCTAAGACTGACCCACTCAGTTTTCTTTGTATTACAGGTAATGACACAAGAGTATAAGTTGGTGGACTTGACGAGAGATTTTGGATAATAGACTAGTAGTTGTAAATAACTACTGTAAGGTCAAATTTTTCTGTTTATGCTTTTGGTCTGTATTGAACATGACATCCCGAGATTTTGTTAAATAATGAAAATACGTTTCTTTAAAGAAATGCTTTGATAAATTGTTATCATATTTTGTTTTGGGAACAAATTCTGCAACTGTTTTCTTTAAACGATTACTCTGATTTATAAAACAAAACATAAACAAACCGGTCTTTTCTGGCCGTGAAATTGGGGATGTCACACTGTCCACTGCCTCTTTCCATTTAGCAGACTCGGGGCCTGTCATGGCTTCCACATAGTTGTTAGGTTAATCTAGACTTACCAGTGTCTCATCATTGATAAGTTTCTCACCTTCTGTAGTAATATGGAAAAAATAGTAGTGCTCAAGTGCATTCCTAACCCTTGTGGAATGCCTCAGAGGTACAGACTCGTCAATTGGATGAACAGGAGTTTCCTCCTCAGGTTGACTGCTAGGGTTTGAAGTTCCTTCACCACTTGACTCTTGAATTTCTTCAAGGTCAATTTGCCTCCCACTGTTTCCTTGGATTATGAACTCTCTCTCTCTCTTGAAACTTGCTACAAATACCACATTCTCACTGGGTTTGTAGAAGAGGTAACCAAAGGATTTATGTGGGTAGCCGATGAAAATACACCTCTCACTTCGAGGTTCGAGCTTATCGTGAGTCTTACGCCTCATGAAAGCCTCGCAACCCCAAATCTTGATGTGGTCTATATTAGGAACTTTTCCAGTGCACATCTCATGAGGAGTTTTGGCAACTTTCTTTGTAGGGACTAAATTAAGGATATGGGCGAAAGTCTCTAAGGCATACCCCCAGAATGAGATTGGTAGCGAAGCTTGACTCATCATGGAACGAACCATATCCAACAAGGTTCGATTACGCCTCTCAACCACACCTTCAACTGTGGTGTCCTGGGAGGTGTCAATTGTGAGACAATCCCACATTCCTTAAGATAGTCGAGGAACTCTGTACTAAGATACTCACCACCTCGATCGGATCGAGGCATCTTAATGTTCCTGACCAATTGATTCTCGACTTCTTGTTTAAACTCTTTAAACCTTTCAAAAGTCTCTAACTTATTCTTGATTAAGTAGACATATTCATATCTACTATAATCATCTGTAAAAGTAACATAATAACGATTTACATCCCTTGTGGCAGTTTTGAAGGGTCCACACATATCTGTGTGTACTAGATCCAAAAACCTTCACCCCTTGCACAAGAAGCAGTAAATGGTGACTTTGTCATTTTGCCAAGTAACAATGATTCACAACTATCATCTGACTTTAGGTCAAATGACTCCAAGACTCCATCCTTTTGGAGTTGGCCTATGTGTTTCTTCTTACATGTCCAAGACGACAATGCCATAATGATGCTTTATCCAAGTTAGTATTAGAAGAATCAATACACAACACATTATTTCCTAGGTTATCTACAACAGACATAGCTTCATACACACCATCACAAGGTGATGCTTTAAAATAAAGAACATTATTAAAAAAAACATTTATTCCACCAACTTCATTGTCAAAAGAAAAGGTACCCCCTTGTTTGTACAAATCATGAAAGGAAATAATATTTCTTGCCATTTCAGGCGAGTAACAACATTTATTCAAATCTAATGTAAACCCACTACTTAGCAACAGAGAATAAACTCCAATCTTGGTGACAGGTGAAGCTTTCCTATTCCCAATGATCAAGTTTATCTTTCCATGCTCCACATTCTCACTTCTTCTTAGTCCCTGCAAATCAGAACATATTTGAATTCCACATCCTGTATCAAGGACCCAAGAGTTAGAATAGGGTGAGTTATTAGACAATATTGTGTAAATGCCTGCATGGGTGGGTTTCACTTTCCCATCCGTGATATCTTGCTGGTACTTTGGGCAGTTCCGCTTCCAATGTGACTTTTCATGGCAATTGAAGCATTCACCCTCTTTTGGGTCACAAGGAGTGACGAAACCTTTCTTGGTTCCACTTGAAGAGGAGCCATCAAGGGTCTTACCCTTGGTACCCTTCGAAGGGTTCTTCCTCTTTTTCCCTCTACTTTTCCCGATTGTCAGGACAGGGGCGGAGTTTGTAGTAGGAGTGGTAACATCCGACTTACCTTTAAGACCTGTTTCAGCGGTTTTTAGGAGTCCTTGAAGCTTGATGAGGGTGATTTCCTCCTTTTTCATGCGGTATGTCATGCGGAATTGATCATAACACGATGGTAAAGAGTGCAAAATGATATCTATTTCTAACTCCTAAGGGAAGTTCACGTTTAGCTCAGCAAACGGTCCACAAACCTTTGCATTTTCTGCATGTGGCCCGTGATGAGTCCACCATCCTTCTTTCGGGTTGTTATCATGGAGGAGATGATTTCATATCGCTCTTGACGAGCACTCTGATGGTAGCGGTCCATCAAATCCTGGTGCATCTCAAAAGGATAGTAGTCCTCATAGGACTTTTGGAGCTTGGTTTTCATAGTGGCCAACATGATGCATGCCACTCTGGTAGCATCTCTTTCATGTGCCTCATATTCAGCGACCTCCTCAGGAGTAGCAGACGGCTCGGGTTCCTTAAGCTCCTTCTCGAGGACATATTTTTTTTCCTCATACCGAGTAACCATCCTGATGTTCCTGGTCCAATCCATAAAGTTGGATCCATCAAAGATGACTCTCCCACATCTGAGAAAGAAGAGAACAAGTTTATATTAGATATAAAGATAGTCCTTAATAAAACACCTAAATGTAATATTAAGGCTAAAATCCAATCACAATATATTATAACTTAGAAGAGGGATGTCGTAATCCAAGCTATAACATATTTGAAAGGTAGGTGAATGACGATTCAAAAATTTCCACCATGAAAAACGAAATATAAATTATTAGGTTTTAATTGGTTTTTTTAGAAACTAATAGATTCTTTTGAGATTCATTGAACTTTTCAATGGCATGTTTCAATCTTGAGTGTGCCCTTCAGGTTTTGTGACTGGGATACCGAGGATCACAAAACAAGGTGTGAAGTAACCATGCAAATTACTTGGTGCCCTTAATGCTTTTCACTCAATCGATGTGTCGGTTAACCACACACGCTCCACCGACCTATGAAAAACCTTAAGTCACCCTTTTCCTACCTTGTTAAGTGCAAGTTAGTGTGCCGGTTAACCACACACGCTCCACTAACGACTTAATCAAAGTGCAAAGTGTAATTTCATGGGTTAGCACCTTATTCATATTTTCCAAAAGTAACTAAGATTGAGAATTTATAAAAACATTTAGTTACTTTATAATAATCATTATACTTTTAATGAGAATTTTTTAAGTCATTTTCATACCCGTTCGCCTAACGACCCTCCACCTGTCAAGGAAGCAGTGGGTGAGAGTGGACACCCATTAAGCTGCCATTTTATAGGCAACGACCTTATACCACCCTTATAGTCCGGTTTCGTGAATGAGGCCTACTAATGGTAAAACGACTTGGTCTTATATATATATATATATATATATATATATATATATATATATATATATATATATATATATATATATTATTAACTTATAATAGTATAAAGTATAAGGGTTGAATTTTAACTTTAAAATTCTAGGGGTTGGAACTAAAGTTTACTAGATGACTTTACATGTTCCAAAACTTGAGGGCAAGTTTTGTAACTTTACAAAACTTTTCAATTCATAAATTATGAGTTATTGTTAATTAAAAATGAAGACTTTTCAGTTTTTTGTAACTTATGTGTTCTTTTAATGGATTTATTGCAAAGTGACTTTTGGTTATCCATAACTTGAGGACAAGTTATGGAATCCATTAAAACACATCATGATCATGAATTAACTATCAATCATTAGCACATAATTCCTATGATCTAACAAGAACTCATAAGAACATGAATATTCATATCAAAATTTCAAGAACATATGAACACCTATAAACATGGAATTTTGATATTAGCCATTGTAAATGGACTAGAACAACCATTACACCATCTAAAACAACTTTTAAAACACCAAAACAGTTTAGGGTAATGTTTCTAGTCCATTTCCAGTAGCAAAAGTCGAAAATCTACACTCTATCTGGCCAACTCATCGAGTGCAAGAACTGAATCGCCGAGTTGGTTGAAGATATGCTTGGACTCGTCGAGTCCCCCATTAGACTCGGCGAGTCCCCTGTGCAGACAGCAAGTATTTTGACTTTTTCAGCTATTTTGCATCAAGTATCAAACAAACAAGCCTAGGCTCTGATACCACTATAGGGGTTTGAGCAATCTAACACTCCTAAGGTGTACATGCAACCCTATAAACCTTGGATCTATGTTTGACTAACATACATGCAAAATTGTTTTCCAAGGTTCATAATCCTATCTAGCATACATAGGGAACTTTTAATGTAAAAGCAAGCTAGAAAATCATACCTTGTAGTAGTTTGGATTCCTTGAAAACCTTGAGAGCCTAGCACCCCAAGTGTGATGCCTCAAATGTCTCACACAACACCAAATGCGCTTGGAATAAACTTTGAGAGAAATGTCACACTCTTGAAATCGGCTAGCCCTCTTCTTCTGTGCTTAAGTGCCGATTTTGGTGAACATAAGGGTCCTTATATAGTGTGTTACAATTAGGGTTACACCATGTAAACCCTAATTGTCATGACCTTTCATTTCCATGACCCATGGGTTCCATAAACACCATAGAGCATCCTATGGGTTTTAACCCAACTTGATAATCCATGGAGCATTAGCCCACTATACAAGTATGAGTGATTTACACAATCAACCCCTATATTTAATTAGTCTTCTTTTGATCACTTAATTAATTTCAAATTAACTCTTGGTCAATACTAATTAAATAATATTATTAATATATTAGAACTTATAATATATTAATAAACCATAAGTGTTATTTCTCTCATTTTAGTCTATCCAAATGCATGATGCCATGCAACCCAAATGGACCATGCCAAACCGGGTCAAGTACATACCAGAAATAGTTATGGACTTAGACATCTTATCCGACAACTATATCGACATATAACATATATTGTGACAACCCGTAAATTCTATCTTGTATAGTCAATTCAATCAACCAAAAGTCAGACTTAATTCTATTGCTTTTTAGCCTTGTTAAGGGTCATTCTAATGAGTTTTAACCCTAGTACACTTATGGATTAAGTGTTTTGAAGTATTAGCTTGAGATCAGAAAGCTGCACCCGAACCAGAAAAATTAACACTTGCGGTTCACAGCCGTGAACACTCTTCTAGCCGTGAACTACCCTCCTTATATGAGATTTTGCTTCATTTTTCTTCATTTCTCCAAGATCCAACCGCAAAAATTCCATTCTGTCTCATGTATCATCCAAGAAAAGCTCTCATTTCACTCCCAAAACGTAAGCATCTCATCCTTTACTTGTTCATGCTTAACAACCCCTTTGTTCTAGCCTTGATTCATCACCTTTCATCACCATCTTCAAGATCTTCAAGATCTTGAAGGGTTTACAGCCGTAAACCCTTCATAAGGGCCGTAAACCCTTCAAAGGATCTTGGGCCGTTAACCCTCCCAAGGCTGTAAACGCATAGGTCTTGGCCGTGAACTCCTTGTGATCAATCACATGTGATTCTAATACTTCATATCAAGTGTTTCCTAGTTCCTAAGGTTGTTTCCCTTCATGTTAGTTGTTCTAGACACTAATTATATACATATATGTATCAATATATGTCATTTAGGATTCGTTTGTGCCTCAGGACTTCATTCGTGGAACTTCTCATCGTTACTAGAATCTTCAAATGAATCACCCACATAAGGTGAGTTCATACCCCTATAATCAATCTTTTAAATGTTTTAAATGCTTTTAAGGGGGGGGGGGAGGGGGGAATACAAGTTGAACACAATGATATTGTGTAAATTTTTATCTGTGATAACCATCACATTATATGATTTCTTATGCATTTATAAGTGATCAAATGAATTCAAAAACTCTTTTAAGTTACATTACTTTGTTGTTTATAAAACTCTGTTTTTAAAGTACAATCATAACTCAGTAGATAATTGAGTCTTTTCTACAAATCATGGATAGTACAAAACAAACATACTAGTAAACTATAATAGGTATAGTTTAAGTGTTCAAAACATGCTATAACTAGAACAGGGAGGAACATACTAAAACAAGAATAGGAAGGAACAGAAGATAACAAGAACAAGATAACAATAATGTGAAACCACTACTTCGCGACATCGCAATATACTTGTTATGTTGCGTCTTGTAACCAGAGTCTCCTGGAGGGAGAGCGGACATTGTGTGTATAGTCTATACGAGACTGAAAATCCCGCATCCCGACTGTTTACTACAGTAGGTCATCGTGTTAAACATTCGTCAATCAGTATGGTTATAACCACATCACATTTTAACCTTAATTAACAAACTGGTTTTAAGGTAGTTAGTGTTCAGTAGTTACTTTATACAACATTACTGTACACTTTTATTTTCCCATTACATTTATATATTGATCTTCTCACATAAAAGGTAATGCAAACTATTTTCTACTAAAGATAGTCTTAAACTTAGGAAAATACATCATTACAAAAGACAAACAGAACAGTAGAGTCTTAGTACATTCAGTTAGAAAGGGGCCTATAATGCTAACTTTATGATTCCTCGGTAGCTACATCAAGGATATATATTAATCAGGTCCGGCAGACAGTAGAATGTGTGTTTTCCTCTTCATTTCCTGTTCCTTGTTTGGTTGTGGGCTTAGAGCAGATTCACCCAGTCTACTATCTATTCGATCTTAGCTATATATATATATATATATATATATATATATATATATATATATATATATATATATATATATATATATCATGTTCACCAAGTAATCATAAGGAGTACAGGTATGGGTCAGGTCATAGCATACAAATTTAGTATACTGTTTTCTAGTACAAAAACATACTTTTCAGATAGAACATTTAGTATCCTAAACTAGAAACTATCAGTAAAAGGTTTAATTCATTTTATTAAATCAGTATAACTTAAAGGACGTCTAGTGGTTAATTCTATAATACCTTAGTTTATACATCATGGTTATATAGAATTAATATCTGATAGGCAGTTGGATGTGTGCTTTCCACCTTACTTCCTGTTCCTTGTTTGGCTGTGGGCTTAGGGCAGATTCACCGATTTAACTATCCGTTCGATATTAGATTATATATAGCTAGTATAAACTAAGTGATTATAGAAAGAACTATTGTGGTTACCATTTTTACTAATGGAAATATATGATTTTCTTAAAGAATTTTTTCAACAAATATAAAGAACTATAATAGTTAACTCCGTAAGTACCAAATGAATACGCCAGGGTTATACACAGTGAAGACCTAACAAACAATGGGATGTGTGACTTCCGCCTCATTTCCTGCTCCTTGTTTGGTTGTGGGCTTAGGGCAGATTTACACAACCGATTTTCTGTTTACTCTAAATTGTATATAACTTGTATCCATTTAGTACTCATAGAAGGAATTGTAGAATCATTTTTACTTTCATTCATCATACCAGAAAATATAAGATTTTCTGGAGGAACAGGCGAACTTTTCTAAAATAACTTACAACTTACTTTTCATCACTTAAATACTTATGAACTCACCAACTTAAATGCTTATCTACTCTTTCAAAATAACTTGTATTCTCAGGAAACTAGTAGACAGGTACGCGTACTGGGATTAAGAAGATGGAGTATAGTAGCTTCATGTCTTGTTTTGTTATTTACTTTTGGAGTCTATCTTTTGTGAATCACATACTTTGTAAACACTGTCATATTAATGCAATGGTTGTTTGTTACTTTGATTACTATGATGCATGTGTTGTGATACTAAACATGACGTCCTCCGCCCCTGAACGTTTCTGTCGTTCCAGTTTGGGGGTGTGACATATATCCAGCAAACAGATAAATATATAACCAGTGATCAGACAATCAGGAAGATCTACATATCACTATCGGATACTACATTCTATATACCAAGACACATATCTAACATATCAATACATCATAACAACATTCTCTATATCATAATACATAAATAATGGGTCAGAATTGGTTCCTTCAACCCATAAGAACAATGAGGAAAACTCACCTCTCATTCTGAAATGATTGTTGAACAGGACGCAACTCCGAATGTCAACTTAACTGGTAACATATACACCAAATAATGGCCAATCTCAAATACCACTCAAAATAGCCAAAATACCCTTTTGTCAAACTTGGGAAAAGTCAAAACGTAAAAAAGTCAAACTGGGTCAACATAGTTGAGTACGCTCGGCGTACCCAGCCTATATGCGGGGCATACTTAACCTTTGACCAAAATTGTGAAACTGACCTAGTACGCTGATATTACCAATTTATACGCCCAACATACGAAGCCTTCCATTAATCCTTCAATTAAGAGCTTATTCCTTTCAGCACTTTCATCCAATTCTCTAATCAGACCCTAAACTAATGTCCTTCACCATAAAGTTTCCAACTTTATGGTGTCCCATGGATAGCAAGTGCCAAAAAGCTAAAACCCCAACTCCTTGACAAATTAAGAAACCTCAATACTAGCATGGAGGAAAAAGAAGGTACAAGATCACATTTTTATAACTCAAACTTCCCTAAAACATCCCAAAGTACAACTCATTTGGTCTAGGGTAGATCATACCCAAAAGGACAAACAATATGGGGGCAAAAAAGCATAAACTTCTAAGATAAACAAGATCTAGAGATATGATCATCAACTTCTGAACTTTATACCTCAAAATAAAACTTTGAGGTGAGGTGTTTCTGGATCTATGTGGTCTTGATCATCCAAGTTGGTTCTTCACTCTTCTCTTCACTTCAAATACACTACAAAAACATTATTTCAAGCTTAAAGGAAGACACACAAGAGATTAGGCTTGCAATGGACAAGATGAGGGATGGAGGCTAGAGAGGGAATGAGCCTTGTAGAGTTAATGATGCTTATATAGCGTCCAAACCCTAAAAATTAGGGTTTGATGTTCTGAAACATATGCTTATCATACCAATCTATACACCCATCGTATATGAGCTGCAGATCTCTGTCTTGGGTTCCCACATCCATTCGTAACACTTCCGGTGCTGCCACTGCACATTGACCAAAGACACCACCTTGTTTTCAACGCGATCATGTCCAATCCAAGATCATCACTGTTCTCTCCATATAATGCAGTCGATCATCAACCCGAACATTCACCAACGAAACAACCTCTGAATCATCAACCACACTCTTCTGATGCTACGAAACATGGAAGGTGTTGTGGATAAGGATAAGCTCCTTAGGACCATCTAATATGTATTCTATCATGACAACCCTAGCTACCACCTGAAATGGCCCAATATATCGGGGCCCCAACTTGCCCCTCTTTGGGAAGTGAATTACACCCTTCGATGGTGATACTTTTAGCAAGACCATGTCCCCAACCTAGAACTCCAACTCAGATCAACGCTTGTCGACATAACTCTTCTGCCGACTCTGAGACGTCTGAAGTATTTGCTAATTATTTGAATGAGATTTTTCGTCTAAAGGACTTCTTTAGTCCTTCCCATGATACTATGACCAACTTTTCCCCAATAAACTGGGGTACGACACTCCCCCCCACCCCCCATAGAGAAGCTTGAAAGGCGGCGCACCGATACTCAAGTGATAGATGTTGTTTTATGGATACTCATCTAAGGGAAGGTAGGAGTCCCAACTCCAACCAAAATATATGACACACGCCCTGAACATGTCCTCAAGTGTCTAAATGGTCCGCTCACTCTGCCCGTCATTATGTGGATGATAAGCAATGCTAAGATGCAACCTCTATTGGGTTATGAGCATTCTAACACTCCTAAGTGTACATGCAACCCTAAATACCTTGGATCTATGTTTTCTCTATTATACATGCAAATAAGAACTTCCAAGGTATTATCCTAATCTAGCATACAAAACAATGAGTGTAACAAGATAGAATACATACCTCTTTGATGTAGAAAGTCTTCATGAAGCTTGAGTGCCTAGCCCCAATAGTGTGGAAGCCTCAAATGGAATCACAATCACCAAAACACTTAGAATAACTTGAGAGAATTCTACAACTCATGAAATCGGCTATCCCTTTCTTACTATCACTCTAGTGCCGATTTGGTCAAGAATAAGATGCTTATATAGTTAGGGTTACACCATGTAAGCCCTAATTGACATGGCCTTTCATTTCCATGATCCATGGGTACAAATACACCATGGAGCATACATGGACCATCCTATGGGTTTTAGCCCAACTTGATTATCCATGGAGCATTAGCCCACTATACAAGTATGGATGATTTACACAATCAACCCATATATTTAATTAGTCTTCTTTTGATCACTTAATTAATCCTAGATTAATTCTTGATCAATACTAATTAAATAATCTTATTATTCTTATTATTAATATACTAGAACTTATAATATATTAATAACCATAAGTGTCTTATTTCTCTCATTATAGTCAATCCAAGTGCATGATGGTATGCAACCCAAATGGACCATGCCGGGTCGGGTCAAGTCTTACCAATTATAGTTATGGACTTAGACATTAATCCAACAGTCTCCCACTTGGATAAGTCTAAAACTATTATTGCGTATGACTTCAAACCTAACTGGCAATCGTAGCTCTCAAAAGCTTCTGTCGAACTCTGACCTTGTAGATGAACTCTGACCTTTTTCAATGACTTGTCCATTAGATAAGGGATCATATATTCCTCCATTCTAGATATCATATGGACTGAGACATGGATTATAAGCATTCTCTCTGTCCATTTGTTGTTTCCCGATTTTCGATTTATGACGACTGACTAATTGAACAAATCAAATCAGTCCTGGCCCGGCCGAGCACTTCCATTTGTCATCATTAAATCATCGAGGGGCCCACAGATATCGCTTTTATCCCAAAGGTAAAAGGAATGGATAAACTTCGACTCATATGGCTTGTTCTACTACTTGTTGAATCATACACAAAGGCACGTTTTATAGCACCGAGTTACCAAATGCGTTTTCGTGCAATCAATGTACAACCAACTCATAGTAACAACTCATATCTCCAGGTTTGAAGAATATAAGATATTATCGTCTCATGATCACTCGTGATAAAATCCATGAAGTGATTCCAATGAGCGCGGGTTGAATCCAATACTCAGAACTTATGAGCACTCATGAGTGTTGTAGCCCTTTGTCCAACACCTTAGACCTCTACAAGCCAACCCATGACAGTCTTAATTCATATCTACTTCCAACATATGACCGACTGTGGATGGTTTGAATAACTTAGTCATTCCGAAAGAATAACCTAGTTTATTCGGGAAGTCAAAACATGCAAAGTGAAACACAATAATAATTGAATCCAATATGGTATCAAAACCTATGAACATAAATAAAACACCTTTTATTTATCACCATATGATTGCACATTATTCATTGTATACTGTTTCAGCTATCAACTTTATTCTTGAATTTAAAACAATAGTTGTCCCATGCTCCAAGCATGTACACTATGTTTTTTCTAAACACTAGTCATGCCATACACCAAGTATGCATACTATGTTTGTCTATGATCTTTACTTTGTGAACTAGATCCATTGACCATAACTTCAATGATTATCTTTTCACACTCCCAAATCCTTACTGAAAGTACAAGAATTCCAAATTCATGCCATTTACTGAAATCTGTTAGATTCTAAACTTATATGCATTGATCCCCTTGTAATGATTATGCACAAAGTCAGAAAGACTTGACAACAATCATTACAGAGTATTCCAAAGGAGATCAGCTCCTTGGAAACATCCTTCTTGCATTAAGTTTCCTTAATCTTACACAGATTGAAAATTCTAACTTTGAAACATTTCCAGATTCCATTTTGACTATCACTTCTGAACAAGAGTTGACTCCTTACAGATTATGTCAATATGGTCCTTCCAGAATTATCACTATACTTCCAACTATCCTTTGAGCAACCAATCTTTAGTAAACCTTAGATTGTCCTCGACAATTGTTTAATCCTTTTAGTCATTTCCAGTTCTAAACCTTTTCCCTTCTTAATGCCCTAGGCATTTGGAAAATTTTAGAAAGGATAAATATAGCACATGTAATCGATCCTATATCCGAAGCATATGGGACACGATTCATGATGTCTCACATAAAGACTAAACCAGTCTTTTGCTATAATATTCCCATTTCAATTTGCCAATTTCTCATAATTCAGATTATGAAAAGGGATGCCGTAATGATAATCGAATTTTAGAACGCAAATAATGGACTCATATACAAAATTTCCTTATGTTGAGCCATTCCAACATGAAATTCATATATATCCTTGACTAAATGATTAAAACCTCACGATCTAAGCTTATAGATTTGAGATGAAGTATAATTTCCTCTCCCTTAATTATAGCAAAACAACTCTTTCCCAATTGAAACTTTTGTTTTCTATAATTAACATTGCTAGCTTGCAATACTCATCATAATTATCATGCTCCCACTAACATGATGATTATTAGCATAACACTTATGCTCCCACTAGCTTTGACATGTACTCAGAAATCAGCTGACTTTCTTACTAAAGTTCAGATTTCTGATACTAGATTGTTTTGATAAAACTTAATCAAAAGCATACACCTTGCCTTAGATAGCACACTTGTGTGTCTAAACAATTATGAAGAGGGATGCCGTAATCATAATGGTTAGACCTTTTTGCTACTTCTCACAAGTCCAGGTTAGTGTGCCGGTAAACCACACACGCTCCACTAACGACTTTGAGAATGCAAATATCACAATTGCTATCTAGCTAAATTCTACTTAGTGAAAGTGTTTCCTCACCATCATTTTCATGAATCGGAGAGAAACCTTATGACACTTAGATTTAATGGTGTATGTGTTCTTATCCATGTGAATTATCAAAACCATAGTCACAAGACAGGGATAATGACAAATCCAAACTCATATGGATTGAACTCAATCTTAACTTCTTGCCACCTGGCAGCTCAAGGGTCTGCCATTGCTTCCAAGTTGTTGTGCAACAAATTGAGAACTCTAAGAACTCATATGCAAAGCCAACTTTAACTGGAATGGGCACAGAATATGTCAACACGATAGGTTATAAACCTCAAGTCGTGTGCTAGTGAAGAACTTCAGGTTTTATTCTTGATTAGTTCTTGAGACTTTCAAGACCTTTAAGACTCCCACTGTCCTCTTGACATATAAGACTTTCTTGTCAGTTATTCAAGAGATAGTGTGGATTCTAATCAAGACAAACACTTCACACAATTGGCCTAAGTTGGTCTTACCAATTTCAAATGTACAAGGGTAGAAAACTTTTACTCTTACATTTGACAAGTGTTTTAAACCTTCTTTAATACATGTCACTCGAGTTACAATCTTGGAGTATGACTCTAAGACTTGTATTGGAACGAAGTATGACTCATCTTCTTGATTTAACCATTTCAACAATTCAAGATCCCTCTTCTTAGTCACAAGAATACACTAAGATTTTCCTTAGAGAACTAATTTTGATATGGTTTCTTAATCATTAAGATGATCACAAAACTGATACTAAAGTACTCTCCCATCTTTTCAGATTTGAGAAACTTTTATCCTTCTTCCTAATTTGATACTTCTTATTCGCTTTGCCTTATATTGGAACCTTTTTCCAATGTCTCAGAGTTACACTTAAGCTTGTAAGTATAATCATATTTACTGAGCTTTAGTAAACTATGACGAATAGTCTTATCAATCTTTTGTGGTGGACTTAATCAGTGCACAAGAATGTGTACTCGATCCCTTAGTCCTTTACTTGACTCACACATCCATGTGAACGAGTAATTAGTCTTAATTTTTCCAATACTTGAAAGTTCTCATTCATCATGCTATACAACTTGCATGATTCCAAGTTCTGGTCCAATTGAAACTTGGGTGATGAGAATCTTTCCTTATTTGGTAAATTTAGACATTACCACAAATGAAAGAATCAATTTCATATTTCCACTCTTGCTATTAATGGAATCATATAAGCAACAATTTTTCCTCAAATGCCATTGTAAGGATATTTTAAAATAAATAAAATCAAAATTTTTCTTTTATTTTAAAACTTTGCGGAAAAACTTATCCTTACAATCCATATGAAAACTTGTTGTTATCTACTCCTAAGCAATATCTCATAACTCCTAAGAAGTAGCTCAAGAATTCGATCTTCAAACTATGCGATAGAAATCCATCTACGCGATCAGATTCAACATATTCTTTCTTTAAGTTTCTTCACCTTTCTTTGATTCTTAAACATCACCATGTGACCCAGTCACATCATGTATCAGGAATCTCAGAATCGAAACTTAGCAGAGTTAGATAGTGGACTTTACCTGAAGTAGAGTCAAACTTATTGACTTTAACTTCCTTAGGTAAATTTGGCAGCTACTCAACCAATGCCCCTTTCTTTGGCAATATAAACTTATGGATCCTTTGATAATGGTACACGGGACTATCACAGACTTAGCTTTTCTCTTTACCATTTGGTCAACCGAGTTGACTATGGCCGATCCCTTTCCATTGGGAAGAGAATGCTTTTCTGGATTTCCTGTGTCACTATTGTCAATGTCCATCAAGTTTTAAGGAAGTTGATCTTAACAAATAGATAAGACCATTAAGGATCTTGTCATAGTCTGTTTCATAGGTGTTCCAAAAGAACTCACTATGTGACTTAGAAAGTAGTTCAACCACCAACTTTCTCAAGACTTTGACACCCAACTCTCCCGGCTTGTCAATATGTGACTACATCTCCAAGATGTGACCACATCTAGACCTTGCCTTGCCAATAGGGCCTGAGTGACCTTAAACTTTTCAAGAACTTGTGGGTTGGGGAGAATAATTGGAGGAGGTCAATGAAGTATGATTTCCAGGGGACATCATCTTCATTTAGGAAAGCTTGTTTCAAGAGATTTGGGAAGATCATATATGTCTAAACCAGACATCTTTTGGGAGATATTCAAGATGGTTGATTTTAAAGTCCTTAATATGACACCCAATATGAAATATTAAGGCTAGGACCCAACAAACTATTTTATAACTTAGAAGAGGTATGCCGTAATCCAAGCTATAAAATATTTCAAGGTAGGTGAATGACGATTCACCAATTTCCACCAAGATAAACGAAATGATTTATTAGGTTTTAATTGGTTTTGAAACTCCTAGATCTTTGAGATTCATTGAACTGTTCAATGGCATGTTTCAATCTCGAGTGTGCCCTTCAGGTTTTGTGACTGGGATGTCGAGGATCACAAAACAAGGTGTGAAGTAACCATGCAAATTACTTGGTACCCTTAAGTGTTTACCCCTCAATCGATGTGCCGGTAAACCACACACGCTCCACCGATACTATGATAAATATTAAGTCACCCTTTACCTACCTTGTTAAGTCCAGGTTAGTGTGCCGGTTAACCACACACGCTCCACTAACCGACTCAAACAAAGTGCAAAGTGTAATTTCATGGATTAGCACCTTATTCACTTTTTCCTAAGTAACTAAGATTGGGTATTATTAAGAGTTTAGTTACTTAGTATTTATCATTAATACTTTTAATGAAGGGAGAATTATAGTCCTGTCAAACCCGTTCGGCTAACGACCCTCCAACGGTCAAGCAAGCGGTGGGTGAGAGTGGACACCCATTAAGTTGCCATTTTATAGGCAACAACCTTATACCCACCTTATAGACCGGCTTTGTGAATGAGGCGTACTAGCGGTAAGACTGACTTTACTCTTATACATATATATATATATATATATTATTAACTTATAATATTATAAAGTATAAGGGTTGAATTTTAACTCTTTAAAATTCTAAGGGCTAACTTGGAATTAAAGTATTCATAAGTGAAAACTTTTCAAATTCCAAAACTTGAGGGCAAGTTTTGAAACTATTCAAAACTAATTAATTCCATAACTTATGTGTTTAAAGTAGTTTTAATCCAAAAACTCTTCAAGTTCCATAACTTGAGGACAAGTTATGGAAGACTTTAAACTAATAAAAGAATTAACTTTTCTTTATTTTATAACTTATGGATTTAATTATGGTTACATATTTTATTTATTTATTTATTAATGAAGTGACTCTTGAACCTCCATAACTTAAGGACAAGACTCTTCATCTTTTGTAACCATTGCCAACTTTTATGAGTTTTATGAAACTTAAATGTGACTTTTCATATAACTTGAGGACAAGTTACAAAAACACATTTTAGAATCAACTCTTAGATTAATTTGGATTGAAAACAACTATTTCACTCAACTTTTCTATTAATCTAAGCAACACATAAGAACAAGATAATTCAAATCAAACTTTTTTCATGTAATTAGTCTAAACCTTAAACTAATACAAAACATGAATCTATTGACAATTATCTTTGAAAATGGATTAGCATGAACATTACCACATCAAAAACAAGTTTATAAGTTCAAAAACAACTTAGGGTAATGTTCCTAGTCCATTTTTAGCCAAAAAACCTCGAAAATATGATGTCTGAGGGTCCAACTCGTCAAGTGCATGAACCAACTCGGCGAGTTGGATCGATTTGATCACTTTTTAGGCATGGACTCGCCGAGTCTCCTGATGGACTCGCCGAGTCTGATGATCAGACAGCAACAATTTCGGTTTTTTTAAGCAGTTTTGCAAGTATAACAAGAAAACAAGCCTAGGCTCTGATACCACTGTTGGGTTATGAGCATTCTAACACTCCTAAGTGTACATGCAACCCTAAATACCTTGGATCTATGTTTTCTCTATTATACATGCAAATAAGAACTTCCAAGGTATTATCCTAATCTAGCATACAAAACAATGAGTGTAACAAGATAGAATACATGCCTCTTTGATGTAGAAAGTCTTCATGAAGCTTGAGTGCCTAGCCCCAATAGTGTGGAAGCCTCAAATGGAATCACAATCACCAAAACACTTAGAATAACTTGAGAGAATTCTACAACTCATGAAATCGGCTAGCCCTTTCTTACTATCACTCTAGTGCCGATTTGGTCAAGAATAAGATGCTTATATAGTTAGGGTTACACCATGTAAGCCCTAATTGACATGGCCTTTCATTTCCATGATCCATGGGTACAAATACACCATGGAGCATCCATGGACCATCCTATGGGTTTTAGCCCAACTTGATTATCCATGGAGCATTAGCCCACTATACAAGTATGGATGATTTACACAATCAACCCATATATTTAATTAGTCTTCTTTTGATCACTTAATTAATCCTAGATTAATTCTTGATCAATACTAATTAAATAATCTTATTATTCTTATTATTAATATACTAGAACTTATAATATATTAATAACCATAAGTGTCTTATTTCTCTCATTATAGTCAATCCAAGTGCATGATGGTATGCAACCCAAATGGACCATGCCGGGTCGGGTCAAGTCTTACCAATTATAGTTATGGACTTAGACATTAATCCAACAACCTCATACCCATTTCTTCGTGAAACTTCTGCCAAAAACAAGACGTGAACTCAACATCTCGATAATATACAATGGAAACTGGAATAACATGCCGAGCAACGATCTCACGTACGTATAAATTGACCAATTTATCGGCCGACGAGCTCTCATGGATAGCTAAGAAATGGGCACTCTTGGTCAACCAGTCCACTATCACCCAAATCGCATCATGCCCTTAGTCGTCTAAGGTAACTTGGTGATGAAATCCATAATAATATGTTCCCATTTCCACATGGGAACCTCCAGTGGCTACAACTTGTCATGCGTCCTTTGGTGTTCGGCCTTGACCATCCAAAAGGTCAAGCACCACTCAAAATACCAGGATATCTCTCTCTTCATGCATGGTGACCAATAACTAAGTCTTAAGTCCCAATATGTCTTAGTGCCTCTTGGGTGTATCGAAAATCTAGACTTATGTGCCTCCTCCAACATAGTCTGCCTGATCCTACCAAAGTGTGGTACCCAAACCCATCCACACCGGGTCAGTAATCCACAACTGCCAGTAGCAAACTTTTCAATCCTCACCCATGGTCCCCAATAGCAGAACTAGCCTTCATGCGGCTCCATGCATCAGCCACCACATTGGATTTCCCAGGATGATACATGATCTTGTAGTGATAACCAGTAATCACGTCAAGCCGCCTGCGCTGCCTCATATTCAAATTCAACTGATCCATGAGATATCTCATACTCTTGTGATCCGTGTAAATGGTACAACGAACCCCATATAAATAATGCCTCCAAAACTTGAGAGCGAACACTATTGCTTCCAACTCCAAATCATGAGTCTGATGGCGAACCTCGTGAGGCTACAACTGCCAAGAAGGATAAGCAATAACCCAACCTCGCTACATAAGAATGGCTCCTAGTCTGGTGATAGATGCATCACAAAATACCAAAAAATCCTCAACACCCTTGGGGAGGGTCAACACTTGGGCCTAACACAACTTCTGTCTTAGTGTCTTGAACGCAACTTGCTGATGAGGCCCCTAGTAGAAATCGACACCCTTCCTCATCAGGCAAGTGAGGGGTACTGCAATCTTGGAGAAGTCCTGAATAAATCTCCGATAATACCTAACCAATCCTAAGAAACTCTAGATCTCCGATGGAAACTTCGCTACCTCCTAATGCATCATGGCCGAAATCTTGGCTAGATCAACTAAAATCGCATTCTACTTAACGAGATGTCCTAAGAACTGGACCTCTCGTAACCAGAACTCACATTTCGAGAACTGGGCATATAGTCGTTCTCTCCTCGAAACTCCCAGAAGCTCTCAAAGGTGCTCCTGATGTTGCTCCCTGGTCTTGGAATACACCAAGATATCATAAATGAACACAATAACTCATTTATCAAGCATTGGCCTGCATACCCGATTCATCAAATCCATAAATGATGGGTTTTAGGCATAAGAACAATCCTATGTGCTCATACAAACCCTAATGTTTGGATCTAGGTTTCTCTATTGTACATGCTTTGAATCCAAGACTAATAAACTTAGATCTATCATATTATAAACTGAATTAGGGTTTATAGAATTACCTTTGATTGTTATATAGCAATAACAATCAATCCCTTGGGTGAATTGGCCTTAGAAAGCTTAGTGCCTCAAGTGTTGCACCTCTAATGGAGTCACAAACACCTTATGCAACTTGGATGAAGAGGAGTAGAAAGGAGGCTGCCCAAAAACGACTAGAAACCCTAGAGAATCAGTTGTTCACGTTTTTGGGGCCTAAGGGGTCCTTTATATACTTGTGTGGGCTGCTAGGGTTTCAGTCAAAACCCTAATGGACAGCTTAAACTCTAAGCAGCCCATGGAACCTTCTGGATAAGGCCATAGACGAAAATGTGATGGTCTCCCATCATAATTTCGTTCACCCCTTGTTCCTTTAGCATTCCTTAGCCCAATAACTAAATTATCCAATAATTGCAGTCCAGCCCCCTAAATTTAATTAATCTCTTTTAGCCACAAAATTAATTATCAATTAATTCTTGACTAATATTAATTAAACAATATGATTTCTCCTTTAATATATTATTCTCATAATATATTAATAAATCATATTTAAACCTCTCTCTCCTTAATTCATCCTACATATTGCTATGGTGAAGGCAACCCAAAAGGACCATGCTCATAATCGGGTCAAGTACATACCAAAATAGTTATGGACTTAGACACTAATCCAACAGTCTCCAACTTGGATAAGTCTAATAACTATTTTTCGTATGACTTCAGAAGCTGATCAGCAATCGTAGCTTTCAAAAGCCGTTGTCAACTCTGATCTTATCAGATAGCGTGTCCTTTAGATAAGGGATTATATATTCCTCCATTCTCAAGATATCGTATAGACGAAAGACATGAATTTCAATCATTCTCTCTATACTGTTTCCCGACTTTCGATTTATGGCGACTGATAACAGACTACAATTGAACACATCAACTTAGTCCCGGCTTGGCCAAGCACTTAGGTGTCATCACTAAATCATCGAGAGGCCCACATATATCGCTTTTATCCCACTTTGGGTAAAAGGAATGGATAAAATTCGACTCAAATGCTCGCTTGCATTTACTGATCGAATCACACACAACAATAAGTTTTATAACACCAAGTTACTGGTGCGTTTACTTATTATCAATGCGCAACCGACCAACAAATAACAACTCACACGTCTCAGTTTCAAGAATATACAATATTATCGTCTCACTAATCACTCGTGATAAAACCATGAAGTGATCCAAGTGAGCGTGGGTTTTATCCAATACTCTAATCTTATCAAAGCACTCATGAACTCTGCAGCAAACTTGTGCTATGTCTAAACACTTCAGACAATCTACAGACAGATTCATGACAGTCTTTATTCATACCTACTCCCAACGTATGACTGACTGTGGATGTTTGAATAACCTAGTTATTCTGGAAGTCAAAACATGCAAACTGAAACATAATAATAATACTTAATCCTATATGGCCTCAAACTTGTGAGAGTAAATAAAACACTTCTATTTAACCACCATATTGATTACTCATTATTATCGTTTACTGTTTCAGAAAATCAACTTATTACTCAAATTACAACAATAGATGTCCCATGCATAAAGCATGCACACTATGTTTCCTATGGTCCTTACTTTGTGAAATAGATTAATTGAAAAAACTTTTTCAATGATGCTCATTTCACAATTCCCTAATCCTAACTGTTAGTGTAAGAACACAAGGTTCTTGCCACTACTAGAATATGCTAGATTCTAACATTTTATGCAACGATCCTTTCGCAAAGTCATAGCACATAAGTCACCAAGACTTGGCCAATGAAATTACAAAGTACTCTATCGGAAATTGTTACAAGACAATTCCATAGACGTGAAGTCTCACATTCAAAGTACATTCATTTGAACATCCTTCCTGCATAAAAGTTTCTAATCTAGGCATAGACTCTCAATATCCAACTCCCAATATGGAAACATTTCCACATTTGCCATATGACAACTCATTCTTAATAGAATCTTATCTATTCATAATAATGTCGATATGGTCCATCCAATACCATACTTCCAACTACTCACAAGCGACCAATCCTCAGCGAACTTTGGATCATCCTTTGATAGTTGTTTAATTATTTTAGTCAAAACCAATTCTAGTCCTTTTTCCCTCTTAATGCGCTAGACATTTGGAAAATTTTAGAATGGTAAAATATTATAGCATTTGCAATCGATCCTATACCCGAAGCGTATGGGACACGATGCATAATGTCTTACATAAAGATATGATACTTTACCAATCTTTTGCCATAATATTTTATGTGTCATGTTCTCACAATTCGAACTATGAAGAGGGATGCCGTAATCATAATCGAATTTTAAGAACACACAATGTATCCTTTGACTGAAAATATTAAAATTTCTCAATCTAAGCTTTAGATTTTGAAACGAAGTATAATATTCTCTCCCTTAATTATATTAAAACAACTTTTCAACCCATGCAACTTTGCAAATTGAATCTTTGTTTTTCTATAATTAATATTGCTAACTTTCAATACTCGCCATAATAATCATACAAGCATAACACTTATGCTCCCACTATCATGATGATTATTATCATATAAGCATAACACTTATGCTCCCACTAGCTTTGACATGTATTCAGAAAACAATGCCTATTGAATTTCTGAAATTCATATTTCTAATACCAGATGCTTCGATAAGCCTTTATCTAGGCTTCTTAACCTTACACACCTTTGTCTTAGATAGCTCATATGTGTGTTTAAACAATTCAAAACTTATGTTACTAAGTTCCAAATGTTGAAACTAATTGCCAAATCTCATAATTCGAACTATGGAAAGGGATGCCGTAACCATAATCGAATTTTGAGAATACAATTTTCACAATCGCTATCTTCTTAAAATCTCTTTTAGTGAAAGCATTTCCTCACAGTCATTTTCATGAAGGAGGGAATCTTATGACACTTAGATTTTATGATGTATGAGTTCCTATCCATGTGAATTTGCCAAAACCAAAGTTTGCTACAAATCCAAACTCATATAGACTGAACTTTCTTAATCTTGATTTCTTGCCTTATGGTAACACAAGTGCCCACCATGTCTTCCAAGTAGTTTAGTAACTTGTCCTTACATATCAATGTACTTTCCATCGACTAAGGCTCTAGTATGCATTTAAATGAGAACTCATAGAACTCACATACGCAATTAACTCAATTGGAATGGCACAAAATAATGTCAGCACGATAGGTTGCAAACCTCAAGTCGTGTGCTAGTGATGATCGATAAGGTATATTTTTGATTTGTTCTTGAAACCTTTCAAGACCATTAAGACTCCCACTGACTCCTTGACATATAAGATTCTCTTGTCAAGAAACATTTCTTGACAAAGAAAATATTCAAGAGTTAGTGTAGTTCTTATCAAGACAAAACACTTCACAAATTGGTCCTAGTTGGTCTTTGTCTTATCCAAGACATCACAACTTACCAATTTCTAATGTGCAAGAATAAGAAAAGTTTTCCAAATTCCACATTTGATGAGTGTTATAAACCTACTTAAGACTTGTCACTCAATGTCACAATCTTGGAGTATGACTCTAAGACTTGATATTGGAACGAAGTATGATTGACTCTTTGATTTAACCATTTCTACAATTCTTGATTCCTCTTCTTAGACATGCAAATGCACTAAGACTCACTTAGAGGATAAATTGAGATATGGTTCTTAATCATTAAGACTTCATCATAAAACACAATAAAAGGTACTCTCCCTTCTTCTTAGAATGGAGAAACTTTTATCTTTCTGCCTTCTTGATTCTTCTTATTCGTTCTGCTATTGATTGAAACTATTTCAGTTAACTCAGAATTATACTCAATCTTATAAGTATAACCATATTTACTAAACTTTAGTAAATCATGACGAATATCTTTGTCACTCTTGTGGTAGACTTGATCAACGTACGACCTAGTGTACTCGATCTCATAGACCTTCAATTGACACTTTGTCAAAGAATTAGTCTAAATTTCCCAAATGTGAAAGTTTTTCATTCATCATACAATACACGTTGCATGATGCCAAGTTTCTGTCCAATTGAAACTTGGGTGATGAGAAACTCTCCCTATTTGGTAAACTTTTGATATGTCCACAAATAATATAATTAAGAATCAAATCCATTGTTGCTAATAATAGAAACATTCAAACATCAATTTTTTCATACATGTCATCGCAAGGATAAATAAATAAGATAAAATCAAAATTCATTTTATTGCGGAAAAAATTTGTCCTTACAATGCAATTCAATTGAAAAACTATGTTATTAAATATTTCTTAACAATCTATTCTAACTCCAAGTAGTAGCTCAAGAATCCATTCTTCAAGTAATGCGATCGAAATCCATTTCTTCATGATTAGATTTAGCTCACTTCTTCCCTCAAGCTTCCTCTCTTTTCTTCGATCCTACAAAACATCAAAATGTAATCTTATCACATCATGTATTAAGAATCTAGAATAGGAAATCAAAAGAGTTAGATAATGGATTTTACCTGAAGCAGAGCCATACATCTTGACTCTCCCATCTCTTAGATCTCTCAGGTAGTTAGGGCAGCTTCGTCTCCAATGCCCCTTATCTTGGCAATAAAAGAAAATGGACTCCTTTGGCACAACACATCGGACAATCACAGACTTAGTTCTTTCTGCACTTCCAATGTTGCCAGTGTCCATTGAAGTTTGGGAGTTTGATTCACCAGACAAGTTTGCTTGACCAGCACGCCAAATCATTGCTGATTCAGCAGCTATAAGCAAATAGGTGAGATTAACGAGGGTCACATCGTGATCCATCATATAGTACTCTCTAACGAACTCACTATATGATTCAGGAAGTGACTGAAGAACCCAGTCAGCAGCCAACTCGCTTGAAATCTCGACACCCAACATGCTTAACCTATCAATGTGTGACTTCATCTCTAAGACGTGTGCACACACAGGTTTCCCATCTTCGTGTTTACTTGCCAAAAGGGCTTGAGTGAGCTTGAACTTTTCAAGCCTTTGAACTTGTGGGTCAGGGAGAACGATTGGAGGAGGTGGAGGAAGTGAAGCATGACTCTCATTTCCTTGATCGTATCTCGGAACGTCATCTTCATTTGGAAGGCTTGTTCCAAAGGATTTGGGAAGACCATTGTAAGATTCAGACATCTACAAAACGGGAGAAAATTCAAGTTATGTTGATTAGAATTCTTGATGTAACACCCAAATGAAACATCAAGCTAGGATCCAACACAATATTCTACAACCTAGAAAAGGGATGCCGTAATCTAGTTGCAAAATATTTGAAGGTAGGTAAATGACGATTTACCAATTTCCACCATGAAAAACGAAAAGGAAGATTAAGTTTTAAATGAATTGAAACTCCTAGATCTTTTGAGATTCATTGAACTTTTCAATGGCATGTTTAATCTCGATTATTCCCTACTATTTGTGACTAGGATGCCGAGGATCACAAACAAGGTGTGAATAACCATATGAATCACGTGGTGCACCCAATGCTACAATCACCCAATCAATGTGCCGGTTAGCCACACACGCTCCATTGATCTATGACAAACATCGAGTCACCCTTCGCTACCAATGTCATCCCCAAATTAGTGTGCCGGTTAACCACACACGCTCCACTAACGTTTGACAGGGGTACGAAGTGTAATTCTATGGATTAGCATACAATTTCACATTTTTTCTAAAGTAACTATGATTTGGGAATTTGAAAAGGCATTTAGTTACTTTGTACTTCATTATACTTATAATGGAAGGTTTCTGTCCTATCCTACCCATTCGGCTAACGACCCTCCACTAGTCAAGAGTGCGGTGGGTAAGAGTGGATACCCATTCAATCGTCATTTTATAGGCAATTTCCTTAAACACCCCTTATAGACCAGCTTCGTGAATGAGGCCTGCTAACGGTAAGACTGACTGTTTACTCATACATATATAATACTAGACTTTTAATGTTATATATAGTATAGGGTGTATTTTACACTTTTAAAATACTAGGTGGTTTAAATTAGTAAATTATATTTTTAATTTAATTAAATGTAAACCAAAAACTTTATGGGTTTATTAAATCACTTTTAATTATACGCTTTAATTACTTAACAAAACCATAAGGGTGAGATTCGAACTTTTCAAATTACTAGGGTTTTAGAATTCAACATTTCAAAATTTAAACTTTTAATCAACTTTTAAATTCCAAAACTTGAGGGCAAGTTTTGAAACATTTCAAAACATTAGGGATCAAATAACAAATAATTCAAATTAAACAATTAATTTCATAATTATCTACATTTGACCTAATCTTATTTTAGTCATTAGATAATTACCAAATAACTTTAAATAATCCATATTTATCACATAAACAACCAATATTTAAAACATTTGAAATTATCTATTGTTTTGGCATGGATAAACACTTAATTAAGATAAAATTCGGATTTTAACTTCATAAAACAAATTAAGCATCAAGTACAAGTCGAAACAGCAGCCAAAACCCGAAAATCCCTCTGTCTGATCCCTGGACTCGCCGAGTCAGGGACTGGACTCGCCGAGTCAGACAGACTCGCCGAGTTCATCCACTGACTCACCGAGTCAGGTCGGGCAGAGGCCAAAAAAAATCGTTTTTCAGTAAATAATTCAACATAGCATCACATACAACTGAAACCAATCAAGTCTCTGATACCACTGATGGGTTTTAGGCATAAGAACAATCCTATGTGCTCATACAAACCCTAATACTTGGATCTAGGTTTCTCTATTGTACATGCTTTGAATCCAAGACTAATAAACTTAGATCTATCATATTATAAACTGAATTAGGGTTTATAGAATTACCTTTGATTGTTATATAGCAATAACAATCAATCCCTTGGTTGAATTGGCCTTAGAAAGCTTAGTGCCTCAAGTGCTGCACCTCTAATGGAGTCACAAACACCTTATGCAACTTGGATGAAGAGGAGTAGAAAGGAGGCTGCCCAAAAACGACTAGAAACCCTAGAGAATCAGTTGTCCACGTTTTTGGGGCCTAAGGGGTCCTTTATATACTTGTGTGGGCTGCTAGGGTTTCAGTCAAAACCCTAATGGACAACTTAAACTCTAAGCAGCCCATGGAACCTTCTGGATAAGGCCATAGACGAAAATGTGATGGGCTCCCATCATAATTTCGTTCACCCCTTGTTCCTTTAGCATTACTTAGCCCAATAACTCAATTATCCAATAATTGCAGTCCAGCCCCCTAAATTTAATTAATCTCTTTTAGCCACAAAATTAATTATCAATTAATTCTTGACTAATATTAATTAAACAATATGATTTCTCCTTTAATATATTATTCTCATAATATATTAATAAAATCATATTTAAACCTATCTCTCCTTAATTCATCCTACATATTGCTATGGTGAAGGCAACCCAAAAGGACCATGCTCATAATCGGGTCAAGTACATACCAAAATAGTTATGGACTTAGACACTAATCCAACTAAATGCCATAGACACATTGATGACCCCAAATGGCATCACCACGAACTCGTAATGACCATAAAGAGTCTAAAATACGGTCTTCTGCATGTCCTCTTCTCTAACCCTCATCTGATCGTACCCTAAGCTCAAATCGATCTTGGAGAACCTACATGCACCTTGCAACTGATCGAAGAGAGCATCAATCTGCGATGTGGGTAACGTTTCTTCACCGTCAATTTGTTCAACTCCCGGTAATCAATGCACATCCGGTGTGAACTATCATTTTTCTTGAAGAACAAAATTGATGCTCCCCACGACGGACTGCTCGGTCTAACAAACTGGTTGCCTAACAACTCCTAAAGCTGAGATGATAACTCATGTATCTTCGATGGTGCTAATCGGTACGTCGCCTTAGCAATTGGAGCCACACCCGAAACCAAATCAATCCTAAAATCAACCTCTCTCTCCGGAGAAACACCGGGTAACTCCTCTATGAACACATCTGCAAACTCTCTAACAACAGGCACATCTGAAACTGAAACCTGCTTCCCAGCTCGGGTATCCACCAAATACGCAAGATATCCCATACAACCATGTTGAATATACTGTCGAGCCCTGGCAGTGGAACAAAGGACTGACCTAATCCTAGTACCCTCTCCAAAAATGACCAATTCTCCCCCACTTGGTGTTTGAACTACTACCCATTAACCTTAATAATCAATCATAGCTCCAAATCAGCTCATCCAATCCATCCCTACTATCACGCACACATCCCTCATGGGGATAGGAATCAAATCAATCGGATAAGACACTCCAAAAATCTCTAGTACACAACCCTGATAAACCCTCGATATAGAAACCCATGTTCGTTGGCGATAAAAACCCGTAACGGACACTCCAACTCTCCAAGAGTCATATTAAAACCCCTACTAAAAGACTGAGATAGTAAGGACTGACTCACACCCGAGTAAAATAACATAAGAGCAGGCAAGGAATTCACTAAGAAGGTACCTAGCAGAATCATAAGCATAAGAATACCATAAAATAATTGAGAAAATGATAAATAGAAACATACCAGTAATGACGTCCGACGTTGGCCTGGCCTCCTCTTCATTGAGAAGGAAAGCACGACCTCGAGTCCTCGAGGGCTTCACCCTACCCTGGTGTCCCTCGGTAATCCCCAATATCATAAAAAACAGGAAGATATGCACGATCACGCCTTCACCTTGCCACGATCATCTGAAGTATGTGAAACAATAAACTGAAATTGTAAGCCAAAGCTTAGTGAGTTCCCTCAAAGTACCAACACACAAAAACATAACATCATATAATGGGTCCACGACTAACATATTAGGTTACCCCTGATCCCACAATATGAGTCTGGCTTGCCCTTCAGGCCCACGGCCCATATCTGGCTTGCTCTTGAGCCCACAACATAAGTCTGGCTTGCCCTTCAGGCCTACAGCTTATGGATGGCTTGCTCCCGGGTTTGTTGGCTACCGCACAAAGCAGTACTACCTCAACCCAACCATACTATATTGGCATATAACATATATCCAGCAAACAGATAAATATATAGCCAATTAGCATAAAATCAGGCAGATCTATAGATCACTACCGCATACTACATCCTATATACAAGGATACAGATCTAACATATCACTACATCATAGCAACATTCTCTATAACATAATACATAAATAATGGGATGACATTAGTGCCTTCGACCCACAAGAGCAGTGAGGAAAACTCACCTCTCAGTCTGAAATGATCGCTGAATAGGACGCAACTTCGAATGTCAACTCAACTAGTCACCTATATACAAAATAATGATCAATCTCAAATACCACTCAAAATACCCAAAATACCCTTAGGTCAAACTTGGTCAAAGTCAAAAAGTCAAACTAAGTCAACAAAGCTGAGTTCGTTGGGTGTAGCTTGCTTGTACGCGGGGCGTACGCAGCTTGTATGCGGGGCGTACTTCTATTAAGAGCTTATTCCTTTAAACTTTTTCGTCCAATTTTTAGATTTGACCCTAAACTAATTTCCTTCACCATAAATTTTCCAACTTTATGGTGTTGCATGGCTAGAAAGGGCCAAAAGGATAAATACCCAACTCCTTAACCCATTAAGACACTTCAATACTTTCATGGAGTGAAAAGAAGGTCCAATATCACATTTTCATCACTCAAACATCCCTATAACATCCAAATGGACAACTCATTTGGTCTAGGGTAGCTCATACCTAAACGGACCAAGAATATGGGGCTAAAAGCATAAACTTCTAACATAAACAAGATCTAGAGACTTAACCATCATGTTTATACCTCAAAATAAAGCTTGGAGGTGAGGTGTTTCTGGATCTATGTGGTCTTGATCTTCCAAGTTGGTTCTTCACTCTACTCTTTGCTTCAAAGACACTAAAAACACATACTTTTAAGCTCAAAGGAACACACACAAGAGAGTAGGGGTTGTAACGGATGAAATGAGGGCTAGAGGATGGAGAGGTAATGAGCCTTGGAGAGTTAGTGATGCATATATAGGGTACAAACCTTAAAAATTAGGATTTGACGTTCTGGCTTGACATCTATAATATAATGATCAGCCAGGCTTGACAGTTGGCAGGTAGGACCATTTCAGCGTATAGCCTTTCTAAAATCCAACAACCAAGCTAATATGACCATTCTTGAAACTTATCCCATAAGTAGATCAATCAGCATCATAACTAGAATTATTGACGAATATAGAATTTATAGGTTCCTAATAACGACTATAATTATGAATATGAGCTATCCTAAAAGTCTAGTAAGTGTAGCTTCACTTAAAGAGAGTTTTTGAAGAAAACCCAAAAAGTCGCAGGCAGGACCCCTCTATCGAGCACTCTTCTATCTATCTGGATATCTTCCTTACAATATTGCCAAAAATAGATCCATCATAACACCAAAAGAACTCAAGAACTTTGGACTCAAGGACTAGAGAAGTGTGAAGCGTGTAGAGGGAAAGAAGGAGATCTGAAATCTTTATATAGCCAATTTCAGGATGCATGCCGCACACATGATTGGGTGCACGTCATATACTCAGTCGGAGGAGCTTATGTGGCTCCATTCATAATGTGACACATGGAGAAATATGGGTGATATGTCACTGGGCGCCACACACTTGGTTCGTGTGTGCCAGCACACCTGCTAACTAACAGATTCTTTAAAAAATCATATCTACTCCATACGAGCTCCATTTACGACATTCTTTATATCTCCACGTAGCTATCGACGAGATCTACAACTTTCATTTCGACTCCATTGGATAATTCTCGCTTTATTTTTAAAACTATATTTTTAACAGGCTTAGATTGTTAAATCCTGTATAAATATTATAACTCTCTCATATGAATTCTGTTCTCGACTGTCTTTATATTGACGGAATCATATGGATGAGATCTTCAACTCTCGCTTAGATTGTTTTTCCTAACAATCAACCAATCTCTATTTTAGTTTCTACGTCGTACACTGTTACGCTGAAACTTCTAAAAATCATAACTTCCTCATACAAAGTCAGAATTTGGCGTTCTTCATGTGCATGCTCGCGATTTTCAATTACTACAAATTTCTTTAGGACTATTTATCCTAAAAGTCTTCTATCAAAAACTTTTGTTTACGTGACTATTCGTTTCTACTATGAGATGAAAATTGGGTGTTAGAGTAGAAGATGACTAGAGGGAGAGAAAATCAGAATACAAATCCACTACTCTGTTGTCACTTCCTCGAGACCACCGCCTATCGTCAGTTACCACAATCACCACAACACCACCATCAAGAAAAACATCATGAATCAGAGTTACCATCACCATCAATGATGTGAATCGAAGCCGCCAAACCACCATTCCTTTATTTAAACATTGAAATCATTGGATGCTTTGGAATCGATGATCGCTTCCTCTAAACCACTTCCTCAGGTTGATTTTGATTTTGGAATTTAGATATTGAAATCGTTGCTTTCTTTGGAATCGATGGTTGCTTTGGAATTGGGATATTCACCATTTTTTGATTTTTCTTTTGAAATCTAAATTTTCATTAGGTTTTGATTTTAATTTTCGAATCAGTATTTTCATACAGTTTTGATTTTCAACATTTTGATTTTGATTATGTTTAGTTTTTATTACAAGGTACCAAATTTAAATTTGATTTTGGTTTGTTTGGGTTTTGATTTGGTTTGATGTTCATTAACTTCATCTTGTGAAATTGTAGAAGCAAGCACCATTATTAGAAGTTGTTGGAGATGATGGTCGTCATAGATGATGGTGATGATGATGATGAAGATAAGAATGACGGGATGGGATCCACGGTAGCATAATTTTAATTGTGTACATATAAAGAGTATTAGGTAGCACAATTTTGATTGTATGCATATAAATGACATTATAGGTTGAGGGGTATGGTGGTGGGCCCCATTTCTTATATAAAATTTTAATTCAAAAATAAATTAGAAAAATAAGTAAAAACAAATTAATAATGACACAATAGTCTTTTTAGGTCAAACAGAGACCAAACATGCAATAAATGTCTATAGAGAACTTCTGAGTTAAAAAAAACAGTTAAGGACAAAACACAAATGATCCCAAACCACATGGATCATTCATATAATGTACTCTATATTTTAAAGATAAATAATATTTATATATTTTAAAGATAAATGCTATTTATCAATGTATTATTGTTTTTTGTAATACGACATTTGACTAAAACCAAACTAATTACTGCAAGGATTTACATAAATGAAAATATCCATTGTTTGTTCAAAGGAAGCTAATGGCTATCCGAAAACTATCTATTGCCCTAACCCCGCTCCCCCCGACTGCAAAATAAATAAATAAATCAACTCATTTAAGATTGCACGAGTTTACCTTTTAGAAACTATTCACCGTTTGTCGAAAAAAAACTAAGTATCGATCAACCATGTATTAATACATATTTCATATTCCAACCTAATTCTTCATTTTTAACTCTTGTTTCTTTTATATTCTCTATGTATTGTGAGGATTACATTCACCGCTAACGATATCATCACCCACACACCTTATCTCTAATAAAGACCCACCCCACACCTACACACATATCTAGATGCATACACACTCATTGACGTGTATATAGTTGTAAGCATGTAAGAGTTTTATCAATGAAGTTTATCATTTTAATAATTTACAAAAAAACAATAAAAGGGTATTTTGTTCGTACTACATAATTTACTTTTTTTTGACAAATTTATCAAACAAAATAAAAAACATATTCCATTATATGCCAACCAAACACTTAACAAATTCCAATTTTTTCATATTCTAATTAATTTGATCTCTCTGTCTTCCAAGAAAAAACATTCTAGAACCGAATGTCCCCTTATATATATATATATATATATATATATATATATATATATATATATATATATATATATAGGTATTTTTTTTATGCATTTTTATGATTTTTAGGGTTTTTTGTTTTCTAAATAGTCTTTCCCTATAGGTTTAGGTTCTATGGAAAACAAAAAAAAAAACCCCTAAAAATCATAAAAATGCATAAAAAAAAATACTTAGAGATCATAAAACTTTTTTTTGAATTTTTTTATCAAAAAATCGCAGCTTTTAACATAATATCGCTAAATTTTTTTTTGAAACTTTTTATTTTTTTGTAAAAATAAAAAAATTTGATTTTTTATTTTTTTTTCAGCGAAATTGTCAAAAAGGCTGCGATTTTTTGATAAAAAAATTCAATTTTTTTTTTTTAATGTCTAGGTATTTTTTTTATGCATTTTTATGATTTTTAGGGTTTTTTTGTTTTCCAAATAACTTTTCCATATATATATATATATATATATATATATATATATATATATATATATATATATATATATATATATATATAATAAAGAAGAAATCATAGTTGTAATCAATGTTAAACAATTGTGTGTGAATCAATGTTTATGTGCAAAATTTGGTGTCTCTTGATAAATTTAATTTTTGTATGTTAAACATGTGCTAGTAATAGTAAAATTTAGTTAAGATATTTTTGTTTATCATATATTTTCTTATAATCCTTGTATCTTTTCATGAACTTAAAGAGAAATCATAGTTTTAAACAGGTAACTATCTATGAAAGGTCATATTTAGATAGATAAGATACATACATCCTTTAATAAGACCAAAAGGTGTACTAACCATTAGGTCGATCCAAATGTTTTGAAAGTCTATGAAATTTATTAACTGCATGCCCTAAAACGAATACATTTTAATTTGAAAAAATAAATTAAATGTCATTTATAACCAGTCTAGGGGCGTGTTTGGCAAAACTAGCTGTTAGCGTGTAGCTGGTAGCGGGAAACTGTAGCTTTTATTTGTTATATGAATGTTTGACAAAAATAGCTGAAAGCTTTTAAAATATATTAAATTATATAAAAGGACAATTGATTAAAAATAAAAAATATATAAATATATTTTTAAGGGTAATTATGGAAATTAATTTTAAAAGCACCGGAGCGTTTTGTTAAAAGCTACATGAAGTAGCTTTTAGAATCGGAGCGTTTAGTTAAAACTAAAAGCTAAACGCTCGTACTGCCAAACGAAACTTTTAGTTTAAACTAAAGCGTTTTGTTAAAAGTTAAAAGCTCGAAGCTCCCAAACGCTTCCAAAAGCTCCGTGTCAAACACGCCCTAGGTACAAATTGTAAAATATGATATAATTTTATTTACACCTTGTGCATTCTCTTGGATGTCCATATATAATTTTTACCATAAAAACAATAAAGATACATTACAATATAATGTTAAATGTTATGGTGATTCTATTGGTTTTGCTTGCTCAACATCTAGACAAAAAGGAAAAGAACCATATGGTTCTCAATCTATCTTGTAGTTACTATACATCTCTTGTCTTTAATTACGTTGCTCGAGTAAACTTATGTTCCTTTTTTAGTTTATTACATCTTAGCAAACTTCACTGAATATTTTTTGGGATAAAAATTATGACATTTAAAAACTTGAATGAGAGACTAGGAGACAATCATAAAAACTAACTCGACTAAGTAAATATTGTTTTTATATGAAAAAATCCCGCTATATACAATCAACAACTAGATTAGAAAGAAAACTATACTAGAGAGAATTACACACGAATAATTGGATAAGAAGCAAGCACTCAATTAGACAAAATTTGGTAACAATGGGAACTACTTTTTATAAATAAATATCTTAATATAAAAATTAATACTACAAAAATTCAAACTTAAGTGTGAAATATAATGAACAAAAAAGTTAAACTAAAGTACGCTTCACCTCATATATATTAACATGGTAAATTCGTGACAAATTTGAAGTGAAAGAACCCGACGAGCTATTGTTAATTGATTAAAAATCGCTGCTATTTGCGATCACAATCCTACACTCAGTTAAAGCCGGGTCTGCTAACCACTACCCTCAAATTTTCCTCCGGCCAATTCAACGGTACATTATTTTCCTTCATTTTCTTCTAACAGGATATCGTCATCTCTTATTTATAATTATCTTAAATAAATTCAAAACTAATAAATTAACTTAAATAAATTCAAAATTAATAAAATAATTTATTTTATTAATTCAAACTAAAAGAATCAAAATCACATAGTAATCCTTAAAAACAAACTAATACATTAAACTAATTTAAAAAAAGTTCAACACCTCGGAATCGTCAATTCAAATCGTCGTCTGCATCCTGACCCAAAATGATGTTTATATCCTTCAAATCCTCATCGATACTATGTAACAAAATTCTTAAATTATATTTCATCAAATTAGCAAGTAGGTTGTGATGTGTATCTCGATTTTAAACTTCTATTTTGTTTGCTACGTATTGTGGTAAATGCATATCTACTTTTGGAAGGATGGTAGAAGTTTGTTTTCATCGTTGTGGCTTAACAACTTTCATCTATTTTCTAAAATTATATTATGTAATATAATGGTCACATTCATCATCGTATTTATATTATGTTTTCATGAACCTGCCACGTTAATGATTATCTGTCTCTTAAGGTCACAAAATGATTGTTAGATACTCTTCCTAGCTTATTTTTGAGCTACCTTCAACTTACTTTAAGCGACCATCTGACCATTATTTGATAAATATAGCATATTTACGATATATCTAATCATCGAGATAATACATTGTTTGTATGATACTCCATTAACTTCAAACAATAAGTCATACCTCTTTTCAAGATAGATATCTTTGAATATCGGTGACTAGTCCAGAAAATTATGGTTGTTGTTAGAAAATGTGACACCCAAGAATGCAAGTAAAATACATAAATCATACGGCGCCACTGCATCTAGAACAATTGACGACATTGATCGCACCATGCATTAGGGAACATTACCCACGATCAATGACACATAGCATTCTGGGAACCCATCTTTATTTTCATGTACCACATAAAATCTGTAATGCACGCAATTTTGAGCTAGATATTTAATGTATAATTTTAATAATTATAAATTTTATTGAACAAATAAAATAAAATAGTCCTTCATATATGTTATGAGATAATAAATAATTATCGTGTACACGATAAGTGGACAACTATTAGGATTATATAACATTTGTAGAAAACTTTAATATAAAATTTAACGTTGAAGCGATAAAATAAATGTTAAAAATAAAAGATTATTTAGGATAAATAATCTTAACGAAAATTGTAGTAGTCATAACCATGAGCCTATGAAAATAAACAACGCTTAAATCTAAATTTGTATGTGGAAATTATGATTTATATATGTTTCACGTTTGATATGATATAGTGTATGTGTCATAAAAAGTGAATCCGAAATAGGTTTTTTATTAGCCTAATTGATCTAAACGAAAGTTATAATGCTCGTAAATAGGAACGTGTCGATAAAAAGAACGTCAAAGTCTAACTTAGTGTGAGTAAATAATAATTTTTCAAAGTTTGAGTGGGACATAGTACAATAGTATGCGACACAGAAATCAAAATCAAAATCAGTTGATTGTTAGTCGATATAATGTAGATGAATGTTTTAGTATTCTTCAATATGAAGTCAACAATAAAAAGAACGTTTAGAAGGAAGTTCGTATGAACAAGTTATGAATATCATAGCGTTATTTATAGTCTAAGCCTCCTTAAACCGAATTACGAAATAAAAATGTAAAATTAGCCGACGAAATCTAATCAAAAGTTGTAGCACTTGTCAATACCTACACATGGATATAAAAACCATCGAAAATGGAGCTTGTATGCAAAAGTTATGACTTTTAGAAAAATAATCAAATCGGGCTGTCGAAATGCTGACACGTAGCACGAGCAGGTGATGACAAGTGGCAACACCCCCCTTCACCCTTCCTCCCCATAAAATGGCTTCAAATTGCGGCACATGGAAGGACGCGGCGCACCCCTCCTAATTTCTTATATATATGTTCGTTTTCTTCTTTGTTTGTTGCTCAAATCCTTTCCAGCGACTCACAAACTCTTCCAAGGTTATGATGTCCATTCTTAATAGTTCTTTGGTGTTAGTAGCGAAGCTATGGAGCGCCAGAGAATCCCCAAGAAATAGATGTTTCGGTTTCAAAGTTATGCCCGCTTAATGTCCAGTTTTTTGTCAAACAACCTGTAAGTTGAGTTATGTTTACTGTGCTTTAAGTATAACTTATATTTATTTTTATAATAGTTATTATGAACTTATAAATTAGATCTATCAGTAATATTGATCGTTATACTGACCAATCTACTTACGAGAATGATGACAAGGCCAGATAAGTAAGGTGTTTCAACTGGATTTTCCAAACAGTATATCTTTATATACCAAACGGATCCTACCTCCAATACAATTTTACCTGGGTGTTTCTTAACAACTATATGTCAATGCTCTTTTGGGATTATTGATAAATCTGATAAAAAAAAGTTTATAAGGTTTAAAAATTATAAGTACAAACAAACTCAAAGGCTTAGTAAATTTATGTTTAGGTTGTTTTAAAAAGGAATCGAAAGTGTCAGTCAAAGATTTGACTTTCTTGCGATTCTTCCAGCTATATCAGGTGAATGTGTTGTTACTTTCAAAAACATGACCTTAATACAAAGTATTAATAATCTGTTGAAAGTTGGTTGGTGAATTAAATTTGTTAAATGTATACTTGATAACATATACTGTGTGAACTAGATATGGCTAATTACATGTTAAGTGATTATATGGTATTATTACATGATAATCTTAGGAAGAGTATTATTACTTCAAAATATTAATTCATATCAAAATAACTGATATTTTCTATTACATATATACCATAACTTATGACAATGTTGTTTGAATAGGGTTATTATTGAGAGTTTGATTACATGGATTATAGTAGTGTCTAGTTTTTAATCTAAGATGTATAAGGGATTTTTAGAGCCCATTAAGTTGGATAAAAAATGTAGTCATGTACCATATTGTGAGAGTATGGTATAAAACAGGAAAACAGTTTCGAAAGTTGATTATAAGCAGTACAGTCTTGTCTAGTGATGAAGTAAGACTTAGAAAGAATGTTTAGTTCGAGTTAAGTTGGAAGAGTATTAGATTTAGCCTATATTGTAAAGATATTACATAGTTAGGAACTTTGGGATGATTATGGGTATTACAATTTGTTATTTATACCCTAAGATTTAAAATGGATGTTTAGTTCAATTAATTTTGGACATTGTGTAGTTTTATATTGGGATTTGTGTAAGATTGAAATAGAGAGTAGAGTTGTGTTTCTAAGGTACTCCTTGTATCGGAGTACGATTATGTGCTAGAAGTAATATTATGTACAATGTCCATTTTCAACACTATCATGTGTTAGGGAACGAGAGTGTACCGAAGTACTATATTAGTATTACCCCTCAATTTCTTTTGATGAGCTTCATGTGTCGATGTTTACATTTTCTTAATGATCGGATAAGCTTCGTGATTTGGACCACTACTATGTATGTGTGAGTCATCTAATAGACTGTTGGATAGGGTGCATCGGTGGAATGCTGCTAGGCAAGTCTAAGACATCCAAATGGTGTTGATGACCATCCCTGACTTAACTGTCTTGTGGGGTTAGTGAATTATATCGATCCGAGGAGACTGAATCGTATGTTCATTTGAGTATTCCATTCTCCTTATTTGTTATCTTTATTGATCCTCGTCTGCTACCAAGGAATTCTCGAAGCAGTATATTCAACTCGTTGCTTATGGTGATCTCTCAAGATAGATTTCATAGGGTCATTATTATAAAATCGGTACATGAGGATCGACAAGATGGGTAACTAAGGGTTGATGGTCTTATATGATATTTAGGTTATATGATATTGTTTGGTAGAAGTTGATTTTGCAGGTTTGATAATGTCACACCCCCAAACACGAGATGGCGGAAACATTCGGGGGCGGAGGACGTCATATACAGTATCATAACAATGCACAATAGTAAAACAAGCAACACCATCCATTGCATTAATAATATAGTTAATACATGTGTGTTCTTTATATATTTGTATGACACCAAAAATGTATAGCAAAATAAAATACGAGTCTTGAATATGCTTCGTCTTCTCAAAACTTGAGCTAGTGTACATGTCTACTGTTTCCCTAAGAATACAAGTTATTTTGAATGAGAGTATCAACATTTAAGTTGGTGAGTTCATAAGCATTTTAGTGTCAAATGTTTGTATTTGTTTCATGAAAATGTTAGTATACTTCCTAGAAAATCCTATATTTTCTTCTTAAAATGAAAAGTAGTCCTATACCCAAGACCCAACTGTTTGTATGTTTTGTTCTCTTGAAATAGTATAAATGTATGATTGTACTTGAAATAGTATAAATATATGTTTTCCATATTTGTAAACTATCTTTACTAGAAAAATAGTATGCCTTGTTCATGTGTGAACATCAATGTATCTATGGAATGGAAGATAATATCTTTTAGTAGTTTTGTTTAAAATAAAGCCACTAAAGAAATGTTTTTCTTGTAAACCAAATTATTTAGTTAATACTTGATGTGAATGAGGTTATAACCATACTAAATTAACTAGTATAAAAAACAAAGTTCTTCAAGCATCGAAAAGGTATGACATTTGTCACCCGTAGACCTGTCGGTCCCAACTGTAGCTAACAGCCAAGGTGCGGGATTGTCAGTCCCGTATACATCTATGCACAAACTCATGCTCTCCCTCCAGGAGACTCTGGTTATAAAACATGACTTAGCAAGAGTATTTCTAAGTACCATGAAGTAGTATTTCACATTTTAGTTAACTTGTTTACGTATAGTATGTATATGTTTCTTGTTCTTGTAAATAAGCAGTGTACTTTGTAATGAAAATTAATAGGATGAATATAATTATTTATGTATTGTTTCTCAGATCTAGAAAATAGTATGAACTGATCTCTAAACTATATCTATTATAATTTACTAGTATGTTTGTTTGAACTGTAAATGAATTGTAGAAAAAGATTCATTTGCCCAACAAATGAAACTGAGTTAAGTATGTTTTGGAAAATTAGATTTAATATTCAAGTATATATTTAGCATGTATAACTATGATTTAGCCGACAGTCGGACTAGTGATCCTACCCTAAGCCCACAACCAAACAAGGAATAGGAGTTACGGTATTAGTAATAGTCCTAAGTCCGTTAAAGCATGTTTAGACATAAATATACAAACGAATATGATTTTGGTAATAAACATAAATCTAATATAGTTTAAAAAGAGATTAAAAAGGTTATTAACAACATTTATAAGTATAAGAATTCCTTTGTTTGTTTGTTTTCAAATGTAATTGTTAACACAATTCTATTGTGTTTTACTTATATTCCCCCCCCCCCCCCCCTTAAAACATTTGAAAAAGGTAGATTGTAGGGGTATGAACTCACCTTAAGTGGGTGATTCGATTGAAGGTTCGATATAGGAAGTTTTTCCACAAGTTACATCTCGAGACAAAAACGAGTCCTAAAAGCATTTCACGTAATATATATATATATATATATATACATATATATATATATATATATATATATATATATATATACACGTATACTATTAGTGAATATAACTGCAACTATGTTAAGGAAATGGACTAATTTGTAAGTTTCACTTACAACCAAGAGTGTTTGAAGTGATTTTGGAAGCCTGCAATGAGTTTTCGGCCTAATGAAGATCTTGGTGTTCTTGGTGAAACCAAGGAGATTCAAGGGTTTTCGGTTGAGGATCTTGATAAAATGAAGAACACTCGATGTTCTAACCAAGATCCGTAGGAGATACAAGTGAATTCAGATGATAGTTGAGAGATAAATAGGGGTTTTCGGTTGGAGTTCTTGAGAGAGAAAGGTGTGTTTTCAGCTAGAAGAATAGAAGTGAGGAAGTGTTTTCGATCTCCCCATATGTATAGGGCCTAAATCTAAGATGGGACACATGCATTAGTTTTCGCACCGAGTAGATAAGACCGAATTTTTGTTAGAAATTCAGGGTATAGATATACTTGGATTCAATGAGAGTTGTGAAACACTTTCAGATTAAAGCATTTCGAGGGTACACTCAAAATCTCTAATAGGATGAAACTCACTATTTTTCTAGAATATAGAATGAAAAAGATGTTATGAATCTGTACCCGAAAGAGAATCCGAAATTGATCATATATAACAGAAAACTAACTTTCTGTCTTAAAACTTCCATATGGTAGTTATATATAAATAGCTTCCTGTCCAAAAACGTCCATATTACCTGCATAAACTACCATAAAACCGGGTCTATAAATGGATCACAAAACCGGGTGTTTTTATCAAAATATGGATTTCTGAGACATTTTATATATAGTAACATAACCAATATAGTAACAATTACATTTCTGAGACATTTTTTATATAGTAACAACCCCAGCCAGGGGCTCTGCCCCTTGGACCCCGCTCCCAGGGGCGCTGCCCCCAGACCCCTGTTAGTTCAGGGGCTTCGCCCCTAAATAGCAGTATACTTTCAACAATGACAAAATCAAACAAATGTGCACTCCGCACCATACTAATTTGTTCGATAATTGTTAAAGTGACATTGATCAACAAATTAACCCCATTACACTTAAATAATATTAGTGATATAAAATCACCAACAAACCTCCCCAATTTAAGTGTAATCTTGATTAACTTAAAATAAAATCATAACAACAACAAACTGATGCATAAATGAAATATCATGACGATTGAATTTCACATTAGTATAGTATTCATTCCAAATATTCGAATATCAGGGTGTCACTTAGGATTGAACCCTTTCTATTCTAAGTGAATACATGAAGATAATATACACAACCGTTTTCATTCTCAAAATTCTAACTTGACACTATATTTTACTAGCTTGTGTCCCACCCTTCAATAAGCATATCAAAGCCATGTCCCAACTTCTTGAAGCAGCTAAACTTCATGCTTATATAGGTAGTTCTTTTGTTCTTGCACCTGCATATGCAATTTTTCAAAAAACTATTAAGAAATTAAATTTCAACCTCCTTAACTTACAGTACTGAACACATACCTTGGGATGATGATAACAATGTGTTCCAATCTTCAAATATCAAGCTTTCCACATTGAATTCAACATCTAATATTGTATTAGATGGGAATTGGGTATCTTAATATCAAAAAAATTTAGGTGGACTTTAAACCCATCCCTACAGTCGCATTGTGCAAAAGATCTCTAGCTAACCCTTTGGTTAAATGATCGGCTAAGTTCATCTGAGTTCTCACAAACTCCAGAGATATCACACCCGTCATGATGAGCTCACGAATCATGCTATGTCTAACACCTAAATGTCTAGACTTTCCATTATACACCTGACTATAAGCCTTAGCCAAGGTTGCAGCACTATCACACCTGATAGAAATGGTAGATATCGGTTTTGGCCAGAGTGGAATTTCATAAATCAAATTCCTTAGCCACTCAGCTTCTTTACCAGCAGCAGACAATGCAACAAAGTCAGATTCCATGGTTGAGTTAGTAATACAAGTCTTTTTCTTGGATGCCCAAGAAATACCACCTCCTCCAAGAAGAAACACCCAACCACTAGTAGAGGAGTGATCCTCTAAGTTGTTAATCCAGCTGGCATCAGAATAACCTTCCAAAATAGAAGGATATTCACTATAAGTTAAACCATAATTCATGGTCCCTTTTAAGTACTTGAATACTCTACTCACGGCTTGCCAATGATGTGAACTAGGATTACTAGTATATCTACTAAGCCTTCCCACAACATATGCTATATCAGGCCTAGTACTAATCATGGCATACATTAGACAACCAATAGCCCTTGAGTATTCTAGTTAAGACACTGGAGATCCTTTATTAGGTAGAAGCTTAAGACTAGGATCTATAGGAGTGCTAACAGGAGAAAAATTCTCAAAGTTAAACTTTTTCAATATCTTCTCAATATAATGAGATTGAGAAATTGAAATCCCATTGTTTCCTTTTCTAATTCTTATACCAAGAATTACTTCAGCCTCCCCCATGTCTTTCATATCAAAACTAGATGATAAGAATTTCTTGGTTTTATCAACTTCTTCTAAATCAGTACCAAAAATCAACATATCATCTACATATAAGCAAATCATGAATCCTTTACCAGAAGTATCAAATTTGCTATATACACACTTGTCAGCTTGGTTTAATGCAAAACCATTAGACAAGACAACATCATCAAACTTTTGATGCCATTGTTTTGGTGCTTGTTTCAAACCATATAATGATTTCTTCAACTTGCACACTTTGTGTTCATTTCCAGGCATCACAAACCCTTCAGGTTGTTTCATGTATATTTCCTCATCCAAGTCACCATTCAAGAATGCAGTTTTCACATCCATTTGGTGAATCACAAGATTATGTATAGCTGCAAGAGCTAATAATAATCTAATAGTAGAAATTCTGGCAACAGGAGCATAAGTATCAAAGAAATCAATGCCTTCCTTTTGTCTAAAGCCTTGGATAACCAATCTGGCTTTATACTTATCTATTGTTCCATCCACCTTCATTTTTCTTTTGAGGATCCATTTACATCCTAATGCCTTGCAACCAGGAGGTAAATCAGCCAATACCCAAGTATTGTTATGCATGATAGAATCAATCTCATCATGAATTGCCTCTTTCCAGAAATAGACATCCTTAGAAGCCATAGCTTCACTGAAAGTCTTTGGACCCTCTTCAATATTAAAACAATATTGATGTTGAGAAATAGTCTCATTCCTTGTTCCTTCAACTAAATATAGTTGAAAATCAGATCCAAAAGACTTGGCTTTTCTAGCTCTGGTGCTTCTCCTAGGTTCAGGTACAGAACTTGCACCACCAGAAACATCTTCAGCTTGAGTAGCACTCTTGCTAGAAGATTGATGAATCATGTCCCTTGGTCTAGGTATAGATGTAAATCTTTCTTCATCAAAAATAGCATCTCTTGACTCTATCACTGTGTTTACAGACACAGAGTCATTAGATTCTAAAACATAGAATCTATATGCTTTGGAATGCTCAGCATATCCAATAAAGATACAATCTATACCTCTCTCACCCAACGTTTTCCTTTTGGGTTCAGTGAGCCTTACAACTGCTCTACAACCCCAAACTTTGAGATAACTCAAATTTGGTACCTTTTTACACCAAAGTTCATAAGGAGTATTCTTACTCCTTTTATTTGGAGTTCTATTCAAGATGTAACATGCAGTTAGCATTGCCTCACCCCAAAACCCTTCACTTAAACCAGAATACGACAACATGGAATTAACCATTTCTTTCAAAGTCCTATTCTTCCTTTCAGCTACACCATTTTGTTGTGGTGTATATGGAGCTGTGGTTTGATGTATTATTCTAGTTGATTCAAAATAAAGTGGATCATAATACTCACCACCTCTATCAATACGCAATACTTTTATTAATTCATTTTTATGAAGCTTAACTTGTTGTTTATAAATTTTAAATTTATCAAGTGCTTCATCCTTAGAATGTAGCAAATAGATATAACAATATCTAGATGCATCATCAATATAAGTAACAACATACTTCTTGTTTCCAAGGGAAGGTGTTGCATGGAAATCACATCAATCGTTATGTATAAGATCCAACACCTTGCTTTCCTTAACAACATCTTTGAAAGGTCGTCTAGTGATTTTAGTTAGCATGCATGTTCTACATTTTTCATTATTTTTCATATCAAAAGCAGGAATTAAACTCATTTTAGACATGTCTTTTATTCTTTTGTAATGAATGTGTCCTAGTCTAGCCTGCCATAATTCAGATTTATGAACATTATTGCCAGTACTAGTAGAAACCATGCAAACAGAGTTATCAATAGAAGGATAATTAATATTAAGCCTAATCATTCCATTACATATATAGCCAAATCCTATAAAAGAACCATGTCTTGACAAGATATACTTGTCACTTTCTAACACTTATTTGTAACCACAATTATTTAATACAATTTCAGACACGAGATTCTTATGAATCCCTGGAACATATAAAACATTGTTCAAACACAAACATTTCCCAGAAGTAAAAGTAAGTAAAACAGATCCTATGCCCTTGATTGGTTTAGTTGCAACATTTCCCATTTTCACAACAGATCCATCATTAATTGTTTGAAAGTCCTTGAACCAATATAGATCTTTGCAAACATGACTTGTTGCTCCCGAATCAACCCACCGTGCAACATTATCATCCTGCACATAAAATGCTTCAGAAATCACAGAAATATAATTCTGAATATAGTTAAAATTCTGCATGAAAACAGAATTCTGACCTTGTTGCTTTTCTGGATCCTTGGATCCACTTGGTCCTGTACTATCCTTGTTCACTTTACGCAAACGACAATCTTTCTTGAATTGACCCGGTTTGTTACAATTCCAACACACCATTTTAGCCTTCTTGTTAGAAGACTTGTCATCCTTTCCGTTAAACTTCCTTTTTCCATTAGACTTCTTTTGATTCTATGATCCTTCTCCATCCACCATGTTCATAGAAGAGGAACCAACTTGGTTCTTGCCTTTGGGATTGTTATCAAGTTCTTGAGTCCTTAAGGACTCTTCAATCCGTAAATGGCTTCCAAGTTGAGTCAAAGTCAATTCCTCTTTGTTATGTTTCAAATTGTGTTTAAAATCCTTCCAGGAAGGGGGCAGTTTGTCAATGATCACAGCCACAGCAATGGCTTCATCCATTTTCAGATTGTGTTGAGCAAACTATCCCAGGATCCTTAACATTTCATGGTATTGTTCCATAACAGGTCTGGAGTCAATCATCTTGTAACCCATAAAGTTACTGACAAGAAACTTCTTGCTAGAAGTATCTTCAGCCATATACTTGGATTTAAGAGAATCCTGTAGTTCTTTTGCATATTCGAAATTTTGACAGATATCAAAAAGAAAGTCAGACATACCATTGAGAATATGACCACGACATATGTAATCATCATTTTCCTACTTTGATCTTCTTCTTGTTGCCTCCAAAGGTTCATCTTCAACAGATTCTGGTAAGACTGGCATGGGTGTACTCAGAACATACACCACTTTCAGAGTGGTAAGAAGAAACTTCATCTTCTTCTGCCATCTACGAAAATCTTGCCCTTCAAACTTGTTCAGTTTTTCAAACTTACTAGTCATTTCCTTCACAGAATCACCACTTGTCATGATCACAAAAATGCTTTAATCTTTGTTAGAAATTCGGGGTATAGATATACTTGGATTCAATGAGAGTTGTGAAACACTTTCAGATTAAAGCATTTCGAGGGTACACTCAAAATCTCTAATCGGATGAAACTCACTATTTTTCTAGAATGTAGAATGAAGAAGATGTTATGAATCTGTACCCAAAAGAGAATCCGAAATTGATCATATATAACAGATAACTAACTTTCTGTCTTAAAACTGCCATATGGTAGTTATATATAAATAACTTCATGTCCAAAAACGGCCATATTACCTGTCATAAACTACCATAAAACCGGGTCTATAAATAGATCACAAAACCGGGTGTTTTTTTTATCAAAATACGGATTTCTGAGACATTTTTTATGTAGTAACATAACCAATATAGTAACAATTACATTCCTGAGACATTTTTTATATAGTAACGACCCCAGCCAGGGGCTCTGCCCCTTGGACCCCGCTCCCAGGGGCGCTGCCCCCGGACCCCCGTCAGTTTAGGGGTTGCGAACCGAGGGTTTGCGGTCCGAAGGTTTATAGCCCATGCGAGACTTCTCGGATTAAGCACTACACTTCTAATTTAAGCAACACTTCTAATAAAAGGATTTTAAACACATATAGGTTATTAATCTAACCTTAATAAGTAAATCAAAACAATAAGTTTGATTTTATTTGACATGTTTGACTTTAGTTGACTTTTACAATGTCGAACATAACGGTTTGTCACATCATCCCCTCGTTAAAGAGAATTTCGTCATGAAATTAAGTCTAAGAGATACACATAGACTAAGGGAAAAGATGCAGATACTTATGTTTCATTTGATCCTCTCGCTCCCAAGTGAATTCAGGTCACCGTTTTGAATTCCAGCGAACCTTCACTATCGGGATACAACTTTGTTTGGTTTGTTTGAGTTCCCCATCCATGATTTCTACTAGTTCTTCCATGAAGTTAAGGCTCTCACTGATCTCGATTTCATCGAGTGGGGTAACAAGAGTCTCATCGGATAGGCACTTCTTTATATTGGATACGTGGAAAGTAGGGTGTACGTTACTAAGTTCTTGAGGTAATCAGAGTTTATAAGCTACCGGGCCAATTCTAGCGAGAATCTAAAAAGGCCCAATGTACCTTGGATTTAGTTTGCCATGCTTTCCAAAGTGTATCATGCCCTTCCAGTCTAAGACCTTTAATAACACAAGGTCACCAACCTGAAATTCGAAGGATTTCCGTCTTTTGTCAGCGTAGCTTTTCTGTCGATCTCTAGAGGCTTTTAGTCGTTCACAGATTTGTACTATCTTTTCTGTCATTTCCCGAATGATTTCCGGACCAGTGAGAGTGCTATCAGGAACTTGTCCTTTAGCTAGTTGCGTGTCACCCACCTCAGCCCAACACATAGAGGATTTGCACTTCCGGCCAAAAAGGGCTTCAAATGGAACAACTTTGATAATAGTATGGTAGCCGTTGTTGTATGAAAACTCGCCTAATGCTAAATGGATATCCCATGCTTTACCAAAGTCGATCACACAAGCTCTCAGCATGTCTTCCAACGTTTGTATAATGCTCTCACTCTGTCCATCAGTTTGTGGGTGGTAGGCTGTACTCATGTACAACCTAGTTCCCAGAGATTTTTGTAGTGACTGGCAGAACCTCGAGGTGAATGTACTATCTCTATCGGAAATAATAGATATTGGTACACCATGCAATCGCACAATCTCTCTGATGTATGTTCTAGTCAGTTTCTCCATCTTGTCATTTTCTTTAATTGGTAGGAAGTGTGTGGACTTGTTTAATCTGTCGACGATCACCCAAATGGTATCAAGTCCACCCGTTGTCTTGGGCAGCTTGGTTATGAAATCCATTATAATCTGCTCCCACTTCCACTTAGGTATCTCCGGTTGTTGTAGTAATCCTAAGGGCTTTTGATATTCTACTTTAACTTTGGCGCAAGTAAGACACTTTCCTACAAAGGTAGCAATATCAACTTTCATGTTGGGCCACCAATATAATTTTTTGTGGTCCAGATACATCTTGTCTGAACGGAGTAACGAGTATTGTGTGCTTCGTTCATGACAACGCCTCTGAAATCACCGAGCTTCGGTGTCCAGATCCAATCCATGAGGTACAAGACTCCGTCACCCTTGACTTCTAAGTTCTTATCCATTCCTCTTAGGGTTTCACCTGCCACATTTTCATGTTTCAAGGCTTCCTGCTGAGCCTTCTTAATTTGCGTGGACAAATGTGAATAGATTTTCATAGCCAATGCCTTAACTCTACGACCTGAGTACTCTTTCCGACTAAGGGCGTTAGCTAGTACATTGGCTGTACCGGGATGATAACGAATTTCAAATTTGTAGTCATTTAGTATCTCGACCCACCGTCGTTGTCTCATGTTGAGCTCCTTCCGGTCAAATATATGTTGGAGGCTTTTGTGATCTTTAAATATATTGCTTTTCGTACCATACAGGTAGTGTCTCCAGATCTTCAGAGCAAATGTTATTGCTCGTAACTCAAGATCATGAGTAGTGTAGTTGACTTCGTGTGTCTTAAGTTGTCTTGAGGCATAAACGATGACCTTTCCCCGTTGCATAAGAACATAACCAAGCTCTTGGTTGGAATGCCTTTTCTTGTTTTTCTTCCCAGACAAAGGTCACACCTTTCTGGGTCAAGGTGGTAATTAGTTTCGCAATCTTTGAGAAGTTCTGATTGAACCTGCGATAGTAGCCAGCGAGGCCTAGAAATTGACGAATTTCTGTAGGTGTCCTTGGTGCTGACCAGTTCTTAATAGCCTTGATTTTGGAGGAATCCATGTGAATTCCCTCTTCTCTAATCACGTGACCCAAGAATTTGACTCTTCGAATCCAAAATTCGCACATAGAGAACTTCGCGTAAAGCTTATCTGCTCGTAGTGTTTCCAGAATATGTCGTAACTGTTGAATATGTTACTCCTTACTGCATGAGTAGATAAGTATGTCATCAATGAATACTATCATGAACTTATCTAAGAAAGGACGACACACCCGATTCATTAAGTCCATGAACACTGCGGGCGCATTGGTTAATCCAAAAGGCATCACTACAAACTCGTAGTGACCATAACGAGTTCGAAATGTTGTTTTGGGAACATCTTCCTCTAAAAATCATAACTGGTGATACCCGGATCTTAAGTCAATCTTTGAAAAGTAGTTTGCTCCTTGAAGTTGGTCGAACAACTCGTCGATACGCGGTAGAGGATATCGGTTCTTAATGGTCAGTTTGTTTAGTTCATGATAGTCGATGCACATCCAGAATGATCCATCATTCTTCTTCACGAACAAGATCGGTGCTCCCCTGGGTGAGAAGCTTGGTCTGAGAAATCCTTTGCTGAGTAGTTCATTCAGTTGACTGGATAGTTTCTGCATCTCAGTCGGTGCTAGACGATAAGGCGATTTGGCTACAGGGGTAGCTCCCGGAATTAAGTCAATTCTAAACTCGACTTGGCGTTTTGGTGGCACTCCAGGAAGATCTTCGGGAAAGATGTCGGGGAAGTAGTGTACTTCTGGGATGCTCTTTATGTCTTTCACCTTTTGGCTTACGTCAACTACGTGAGCAAGGAAAGCATCATATTCCTTTCGTAAGTACTTTTGGGCTTGAATACTCGAGATGATTCTAAGGTCTGTGCCTGGTTTGTCACCATAGATAACTAGGGTTTCACTATTCGGTAGTTTAAGACGAACAAATTTTTCAAAAGACAGAATGTCAGCACGATGGAGACTCAAAAAATCCATGCCAATAATGACGTCAAAACTTTTAATTGAGACAGGCATGAGGTCGATTTGAAATGAATAGCTATCTAAAGTGAGGGTGCATCCTATGTATATATCGTTAGTGCTCTCAGTCTTCCCGTTAGCCATTTCTATGATGAACGTTTCTTTTAGTGCTTGTGGTGGTTGTTTAAGTAAGTGTTTAAATTTTTGATTCAGGAAACTCCTCTCCACTCCACTATCAAATAGTATGCATGCATGAGAGTTATTGAGGAGAAATGTACCCGTGACCACCATAGGGTCTACCACGACCTCTTCATGGCCTATCGCCAAGATTCTCCCTACCCCACCAGTATTCCCTACTTTTGGGCGGTTCCTTTTGTAGTGTCCAACTTCACCGCACCCGTAGCAAGCCTGGCCAACTCCAATACTAGGGACTTGGGTGATTGGTCTTACCGAAGCCTTACAGAAATGGGCAGTGTGCTCTTTCCTGTTGCAGTTAGCACACTACGTCTCCCGGCAGGGTCCGTTGTGATGTAAGTTGCACTTGCTGCATTTTGACAGACTTCCAGCATACTGCTTTGCTGGCGTAGAGACAATAGGGGTTGTTGCTACATGAATAATCACAATCTATTGTTTCTTGGTGGATTTCTATGCTAATTTGTTCTTCTTTCTGTCCCAAAACTCTCTCTTGTTGTCGGTCGCTTTGGCTGGTTCCGAGACAGGGGTTATTGCTTGTGAACGAACTCCATGGTCAATGAGTCTCTGTGCTAATCGTTTGACAATAGCGAATGTAGACGGGTTCGAAGACAATACGTTCCCTTGAAATGGAGGTACCAGTCCCCATAGGTACCCATCGATCTTCTTGTTGTCCGTGGGGACCATCCCTTTACATAGAGCCACTAGATCACTGAACCTAGTTGTGTAGGCTACTATGTCAGAGCCTTTTATAGTATGGCTCCAAAGTTCCTGTTCGAGCTTCTGTACTTCACCCCTCGGGTAGTATTCTCCCATCATCAGATCCTTCAGTGTATCCCAACCATCGAGCTAGCCAATATGAGAGTAAGTGACTTGACATGGCCATTCCACCATGTGAGGGCCCTATCATAGAAGGTGTAGGCAACAAATTTTACTTTGCTTCCTTCTGGGCAGGAGAAAATCTCGAAGATAGACTCCGTTTTCTCAAACCATTGCGATAGAGCAATGATTCCCCCAGTCCCATTAAAGGCTTTGGGTTTGCAGTTGGTGAAGTCCTTGTATGAACACTCCCTAGGGTGTCCATCACTTTCACCTTGGGTAGAGTTAATACCCATTCCACCCCCACTAGTACCGCTAGTGTTGATCTGAGTTAAGGCTGCCGTCATAGTCGCGGTCACTACAACTTGAAAAACTACAGGATCGAATTGTGGAGGGGGTGGTGGTTGAGTTGGAGTTATTGGTGGATTGCGTCTGTTTGATTTACGAGGAGGCATCTTTTATTATAAGTTTAAAAAAATGAAGATAATGGTAAGATGTAAATAGTGAGTATAATGTAAGTGTCCCTTGAACTAATTTACCCTAGTTCAACATGTATTAGTTTAAGTGCTTGCAATAGAGGTCTACCATTTGAAAGTGAATGAATTTGGATAGAAACTTTTCTAGAGAGTTAGATGTCTATCAATTCTATTGGTATTATAGATGTATAAAGTTCGGGAAAATTTGAACTTGTCATAGGTCTACAACATACCAACATAGAGAAAACTTTGACAACATAATGACCTATCGAAACTGAAATTTCGAGGTCGGATCCTAAACAGGTAATTAACACTAGAGTCTATAAGTAGACTTAACCCATATCCAAAAGAGTGAGTAGAGTATTCTCTACTCGCAAGGAGTGTTCTCCTGATTAGTACTAGATTTTGCCCTGGATTCAACAAACTGGTTTTCTGTTTCCCACACACGCCTTTTCAATGCCACTTGGCTCTGCTGAAGTTCTCTAACTTTGGATTGGTTGGCTGTCAATTCCCTCTGTAGTGCATCAGTGTGAGTCCTTTTTAACTCCTGTCTTCTCCTAGATGGCGAGGGCGAACTATGTTGACTCCTGCGTTAGCACTAGTTTCCATGACTTGGTCGACGGTCGCTCTTCCTTGTTCAACATTGCAAGTAACACGACGAATAAAGATAGGGAGGACTTTGTCAGCTGAACCTCCCTCGTTGAGGTTGTAGAAGCTTCGGTCTCCATTATAAGGAGGTGTTTGTCCCTGTTTGTGGCTCCACCTTCCCAAGTTCACCGCACACAGAGGCGTCGAGCCATGAAAATCTGATTGAGGGTTAGGATTTTGGGCAACTTGAGGTGGATTATAGACCTCGGGTTCTGAGTCAGAGTCTTTTTGAACTTCCTCCTTGTTCTCTTCCTCAGAACTCTCCTCGAGGTCTTCTTCTGGTTCAGCTTCGAGCCATCCACCGTTCCCTTGATTGAGAAAGTACGGGTCACCTAACAGGTGAAATCCAACCATATTATCTAAGCGAGAAAAGGAGTGTAAGAGACATATAATAGATGTATTCCTATATATATATATATATATATATATATATATATATATATATATATATATATAGCGGTGTTAAGACGGCTGGAGATTTAAATAGGATGCTGAGTGAATAAAGATAAGAACAACAATAGAGTTCAGGGTCATAGGTCTTTACATTTGAGTCTTGTATTTTTGAAGCAATATCTTTATTCAATGGTATTTTTAATAAAACGAAACAATTTCTGAAATATGTTTTATTATAGTGGGATTTTCTGCAAACAAAGGTGTTATGGTTTTTCAAAGCGTAAAGAAAAGGTTTTTATTCGGTTTTGGAAAATAGGGGATGTCACAGTTGGTAGTATGGCATTAGTTTAAGCGAAATAGGAATAGTGACTATTAGAGATTAAGCGATGACGGTGAGAGATGTGTCTACAATATTTTAGGTTGTATTCCTAAATTAATAATAAAGACACAAACACTAAAATATTTTAGGGTAAATACCTTAATTAATATTTTGTGCGAATAAAAATTAATATATAGCATGACTTAGGTTATATACATTACTTTCTATTAGGTGCACTAGCATAGGAGTCATTCCTTATGTGCAAATTAGTGCTAAATATTATGTGTTATAGCATGCTTTAGGTTGCCTACCTAGAATGCTAATAATTGAGAAAGATATCAGGTTTATTTCTGACCTTGATTTGGAAAAGAACATTTTATGTGCATAGGGATCTAAACGTTTAAGTAGTTTATTAGAACTAGCATGTAACTTTTTCAAGGAGATAAAAAGACGTACGATAGTTAACATTGGTAACTTTGTAACTAGTATATAAATACAAATAGAGTGGTATCATACCTTTGGAGCGTGTTTGGCAAAGTGATATCCCTTTCAAAAAGGTATCATACGTGTGGAATACATTGATAATCGGTGGGATGACTAGACTTTGGCATGATCCATGAAGTCGTCCTACCACCTGGAAATTCTACTGTCGACCAGATAAAAGCAACAATTGCTTATGGATTTAGAAGTACTAAAGATGATGAAAAATACTTCAACAACATCGAAGTAAAAGTTTTATGAGATGATATGAAGAACTGAAAGAATTCAAGAAAGATGAAAGGAAAGACCGACAAAGTTTTGAGGCTCACTAGGTCGAGACTGTCTCAATCATTACGATGCAATATGCAGTTTGTGTAATGAAGTGTTAAGAGTTGGTTTGTACCATATACAATATGCTCTAACTTAGTATTTAATAATACTTAGGGGAAATCAACTCCAAACACATCCCTACGTAAATTCCAAAGTGTGTTAAACTGATTTTAACATGCACGACTAGGATAGTAAAAATAGCTATTGGTTTGTGAAGTGCTAAATAACTTACTTGTTTAATAGTTTAGAACATTTAGCTAAATTGTCGATACACCCATAGTATTGCACAAGGAGAAAGGTTAATGTTAGGAGATGACAAAGAACTAAGTGGAAGGTAGTAGAACATGCGAAGATACACCTGAAATGTGAACTTTTAAGTTTAACGCCCATAAAGCAAAGGATGATGAAGTGAAGAGATAAGATTGTAACATCTCGATTCCTAGGTATGAGATTAATTATTCAAAAGAAAATTTTTCCTTGGAACTCGTCGAGTTGATGGCCTCGGCTCGACTTGTTGAACTGATTTGGGTCGCACATCTTTTTGGACCAACTCTACGAGCTGGAAAGGAAAACTCGACGAGTTGACGGCTGATTGTGAAACCCAAAATTTTAGGGTTTGCACCCTATATAACCTCCTTCAGTCTTTGAGGATGATGTTTTATCAGCCTCCAAACCCTATTATCGACTTTGTGAACCCTAATCTTCATTCCACCTCAGTTTGCGAGTTAATGTGTAGCTTTTTGGAGCAAAGAGGGAGCAGTTTGAGAGAAGGAGGCAAGGATCTAGCAAGCTAAGCTCTCATCTTCAGTTTGGCACTCTTTTGGACCATTGTAAGTATTCAAGATCCGATTATTATCCATCTATGTAGCTAGATCTTGAGTTTGGTCCCTTTTCCTCCTTATTCTTGGATGTTGCAATGGACGAACTTCATAAAGTTTGAATCTTTATGAATCTCCAGGTCAAGATGATATTATAGTGGGTTAGATCTGGTCTTTTGACAAGCCTTGACGCCATGCATGGAGTTTAGGTCATATTTTCCCTTTTTGACCTATTTTGGGTTTAAGAAATGCATTGTACATGCATGTCTATAAAGCACCAACATTTGGGACGTTTTGAGGCTAGAATCTCTTCTTGAAAGTTTGGGTTCCAGATCTCATGGATTTTGTTCTTGATGGTTAAGCCTTTGAGCTTTCAGGCCTTGTGGAAGGGTTTTTGAGTTTTAGAGTAGCCCTAACGGATAAAATTGGAAACTTTATGCTTTTAGACACATTTGGAGTTTAGATATGAGCCATAGAGTCCCTAGAATCGAAGAATCAGTTGTATGTGTAAAGTTGGGGAAAACTCGGCGAGTTGTCTAGACAACTCAGCGAGTTGGCTAGGGTTTTCCCTGACTTTCTGAGTACTGTAGAACTAGAAGAATTCAAGAGGTGCACTCGACGAGTTTTGTCAACATGGACCGTTGACCTTGACCGTTGACTTTGACTTTGACCATGGTTGACCAAGTTAGACTTTTGAGGGAATTTTGGGTATTTTAGGATTTTAATGGAATTGGTCACATGGTGGTTGTAGGTATTTGATTTGGGAGCTGAGATTCAAATTTAGATCTTATCAGTTCAACTACCTGTGAGGTGAGTTGTCCTCACTGTACTTGCGGTTCGAAGGCACCAATGTCGGCTCATTGAACTGATATCATGTTATGCATGTTATTATATGGTTATGATCTATTAGATCGGTATCCTAGTAGATAGGATGTTTGTATGCTTAGGTGTCTGTAGATCTGTGTGACTGGATGTAGACTGCTATATGATTATATGTTATATGTGCACATGATTTGTTGGTGGCCGAGGCTTCACTACTTTGTGCGTAAGCCAATAGGCTGAGGCATTCCAGCCTGATGGTTGAGGGCCTATGATATTCTATCGCGAGGATGATTGGACCTATAGTATGTTGGCATTCCAACTCGATGGTTGGGGGGCCTGGGGTATTCCAATCTGATGCTTGATTGGGCCCAAAGTATGTTGTTATTATATTTTGTGCTATTTGTTATGTATCAGTATTTTGGGGGGAACTTACTAAACTTTAGGCTTACAGTTTTGGATTTTGTTTCAGGTACCTCCGAGGATCGCGGGAAGGCGAATGTGTGATCTTGCACCTCCTCATATTTTGTTTTTACAATTTTGGGATTTCTCTGATGTGAAACTTATTTTTAAAACCATTTGTAAACAATGATGGTTTGTGGTTTATTTTAAAAGTTTAAATTTTTCAAGAGTTTTTTGAATGTTACAATGATAATGTATGTGGTGACTTCCAAGTGTCAAAAGGTGGTACAAATAATTTAAGAGCGTTTGTCTGCATGCCACCAGAGAGAAATCAGACGTAGTATACCCTACAGACTGGGGACTATACTAGAAGGAATACAAAGAGTTGAGAGTATAATTGTTGCTAAAATTTACATTGTCTTTCTAATAAAGACTTAAATGATGAAGGTTATATGAATACATACCACATAAGCCTTAGAAGATTGTTATAAAGAAAGAAAGATCCTAAAAGGTGAGTCTAGGAAACTTTAATATGTGGTTGATAGAGAAGCAAAATTCCTAGTGGAGTCCATGGAAAATCATTACATATTATATGTTAAATTGTTTTGTAGTTATCATGTGAAGTCAATTTAGAACTGTGACGCAATTCTTCGGAAAAGTATGTATAGGTGTGAATAGTAGTATATATCTGTACTACCGAAAGCACATGATTAATACTTGGATCAAGAAGAGTCGCAAGGTTATTAAGGCACTAGTAGTTGAGTATGTTTTGTTTGTTTTCGTTAATACCTATGTTATGGCGATGACTAGGAAAGAAGTTTTGGTTCAGACCTAAGTGGTCATAAAGGATCGATTCTGAATTGTATAAGTATGCATAAGTGATTTAATGGGTTCAAAGAACCATGTCTTATGTAGTGACCGACTTTAGTCGGGATATTAAAGAAGGAAAGATCAAGTTGTTAACACAAGATGGAAGGTGTCTTCCATGTTAATATCTTTTGTTGGGGCAAGAGTTTAGTTCGTTGTATATTGTAGACAATATAATGACCTTATCTTAGGTTGAGTTTATGAACTAATTTAGGATGGAGCAACAATATCCAATGAAAGTCAAGTTCTGAATCAAAATATAGGACTGAAAGTCCACAACATGTCAAAGAACAAGTGCAGGTTCAAGCACCAGTGGTATTCAAAAAACTTTGGATAGGGTCCAAAAAGTTTTCAACTTGCATGGAAGATCCAAAATCAAAAATTTCCTTTGGTTTTGGTCCTAAAAAAGTTGAAAAGACGATTTTACCCCTTATTATTTCTATTTACATTTTCTGTATTTGTTTAGTATTTAAATATATATAAAAAAATCTCATCCCCTTAATTATAAATAACAAAAGAAACCACTTACCCCTCCTTACCCGTAACCTCCCTTCCCACTTTCACTCTCGTTTACTCTCTCGCCTCTTTCTCCATATTAGTTTTCTTTTTTCCCTGTTATTGCAATTGTTTATGGTGGTGTTGGGTTGTGATATGGAAGCGTGAAGACAACCGGAAATTAATATGACATCAGCTATGTAATGTCTCGATTTCTTGATGAAGAGCTTGTAGTATCTCCTTCTCTGTGTCTTCCCCTGTGTTTGTATTTCCATGTGATGAAGGTAAGACCATCAGTTTCAGTTCATATATTTTGATGAAAGATGGTGGTGGTGATATGGCTCTCTAGCGAGTTAATTACTATCCCCGAACAACCGGAGGGATTTCAAGGCCCTATTTTAGGGTTTTCAAAGTTCGATTTTAGGGTTTCCAAGGTTCGATTTCAGGGGTTTCATCATTTCCATCTCCTTTTTCGCCGCATCATCTCTTTAATCTGAAACACAATTTAAAAACAAATCTCTTTAATCTGGTACAGACAAGTTAGTGAAATTAGGAATGCATGAATGAAGCTAGAATGTACAGGTGATAAATTAGGAAAAATAAACATGAATCAACTCCTGAAATATGAGCTCTTAGGTGTCTAGTAAGGAAAATGATCACCATAAACCAGTTTGGAATTGCTACGACATCAGAGATCTTTTGATGAAAACTGTCATTGGAGATAATGATCAGAACAAATGTTAAATGGTGGGTTTATGGTGGAGTTTTGATGTGACTGGATGTTGATGATGGGGTAATCAATGGTGTATGATGTAGGGTTCCGGCAAGCATATGGTGGCAGTGACGGTGGTTGAATGACGTCCGAGAGAGAGAGAGAGAGAGAGGAGGGTTGGGTGAGATTTTAGTTTTGTTTTTATTTTTCATTATTTATATATCAAAATAAATAAAGAAAATAGAGAAAAGAAATGAAAAGGGTAAAATCATCTTTTTAAGTGTATCAAGGACCAAAACCCCAGAAAAACTTTGATTTTGGACCTTCCATGCAAGTTGAAAACTTTTTGGACCCCATCCAAAGTTTTTTGAATACCACATGGACCAATTTTATAGTTTTTTCTTTTATTTTCTACAACTTTTTAAATTATTTAGGTAAATTAGATAGACCTAAAACCAAAACTAGATATAAAAGAAAAGTTAAGTTGTAATGCCTGGTTTCTGGTATGAATTTATTTCAAATTATTTGCATTTTCTTGGAGGACTTGTCGAGTTGGAAGCTTCAACTCGACGTGTCGAAGTTGTTTTGGCCGCGAGGTTTAATGAGTCAACTCGACGAGTTGAAGTGCCTCAGCTCGACGAGTTGGTAGCTAGGAAGGAAACCTTAATTTTAGGGTTTTGCACCTTATTTAAACACCTTAAGTCCCAAGTGTTGGCCTCATTCCCAATCTCCATAGCCCTTAACCCTAATCTTGAAACCCTAGAGCCTCATTGAGTGTTGTGAGCTCATTGTGGGTGTGTTTTGGTGTGTTTGAAGCTCATTGAAGGAAGAGAAGCTTCGTTCAAGGTGGTGGCTCAAGTAGGAGCTTTTAGATCTTGATTCCTCTGCTCCATTTCCAGCACATTTCGGGTATAACGTTCTAACCTTGCTTAATATTTGCTTAGATATCTTATTGGGTTAGATGTATACTTTTAGCCATGGATGGGTGGTTGTTGGGGAAGTAGAAGTCCCAAGTGTTTATTCTTTCATATTTATGATCTTCATGAGCTCTTTTTGCATAATGGCGCGGTCTTTATGGTCTTAAGGGCTTCATGCATTCATTAAGTCCTTCTTTTAGCCTCTTTTGAGCATTTGAGCCTCTCCTAGTCATGCATGAATGTAAAGTTGGAAACTTTACATAGTCATTCAGCTTTTAGGGTCTGATCTGTAGTTTGGGGCTATGCTTTTAGTGATTTAGTGCTTAATGATTAAGTCCTTACCTCTTTTAAGCCTAGGTTTGGGTTTTGAACCTATATTGCTAGTTCTTAGGTGTAAAGTTGGAAACTTTACCCTTCTTGAGGCCATTTTAGTTATAGATCTGAGTTGTGAAGCTCTTAGTTTTGATAAGGTCGGCTTAATGAATTAAGATTTTGGATTTCTGGCGAACTCGGCGAGTTGGATCGGTTTCTTCCTGACTTTGCAAACTAATGCAGAAACTCGACGAGTTGGGTCAACTCAGGCCGTTGACTATGACTTTGACTTTAGTCTTTGACCTACAAGGGGCTTTTGTAACGCCCCATTTCTGGTATGTGATTTAAATAAAGTAATTTTCAATTCTAGAGGGGTACTCGACGAGTCTGTAGCCCAACTCGTCGAGTAGAGACGAGTTTTGCACGCGTTTTAAGCTGGCTACTTGACGAATCCATATTCTTGGACTCGGTGAGTCTGCCAGTCTGGATGAAACCCTAATTCCAAGGGTTTGCACCTTATTTAAACATTATTATGCGCCCCAAACCAGCCTCCATCACCCTCAGAATGTCCCTTACTAAACCCTAGCCTTCCTTTAACCATTCTTGGAGTATTTCTCATTTTGTGGAGGATTTTGGTGTACTTTGAAGTTAGAAGAAGAAGAGAGAAGAGGGGTTCTCAAGAGGAGCAAAGAAGATCTGATTTTAGTGAGTCTTTCCAGCTTCCATCAAGGTATAAAGCTTGAATCATTGCTTGTCATCATGTAGATCTCCTTAAAAGCTTGCTAGTTAATACAAATAGGTTTCATATCTAAGCACTTCAGGACTCCTTAAGCTCAAGGTTGCCACCTTTATTGAGCTAAGCACCCATTCCAAACCTAGATCTCCTATTTTAGCTCCTTATTAGGCATTTTAGCTTATTATGAGCATGCATGAACGTAAAGTTAGAAACTTTATGGGTGAAATCAGTCCTAGGAACCCAGATCTATGAATTGGATGCATTGGAATCGAGAAAATCGACTGTATAGTAATGGCATGCTTGGGACTTGGCGAGTTGTTCTTCAGACTCAACGAGTCGAGTCGAGAGTCCTTGGTTTTTCCCCGATTTGAGAGTTTAGGGTGAATCACTGAGTAGAGTAAGGACTCTGTGAGTTAAGACTTGGATTTGGAAACAATCGGACTCGACGAGTTGTTCATACAACTCGGTGAGTCGGATGAAGATTAGACTCGATGTTAGTATCGAATAAGAACCCGTCGAGTCTTTGCCAAACTCGACGGGTAGAAGCGAGTAGAGGATTAGAATGGATGATAGGGACTCGGCGAGTTGGCGGTCCAACTCGGTGAGTCTGGTCAACTGAAAGTTGACTTTGACCTGGAAGTTGACTTGTCCAGGGATAAATAATCATTTTACCCTGAGATTTGTTATCAGTATTTGATTTAGTGTTTATGGGATTCGTAGCCGGGGAGTTCCGGAGCAGTAGTCAGACAATTTCAGATCTAGCATCTCAGCAGCCAGCGTTGCGAGGTGAGTTTCCTTCCAGTAGGAACGGGTCTACGGCCACAATGTCGGCCCGTTTAGTTAGCAGTAGTTCCGGACCTCGGTCTGATGTAGTAGTTAGAGTGCTTGATGTCTTTGTGATTCAAGCATGTTTTGTACTCTAGTCCGATGCAGTATGCAATATATGTATTCATACTATTTGATATGTGTATGCTATGCTATGTTCAGCCAGTTCCGAACTTCGGTCCGATGCAGTTAGTTCTGGACTTCGGTCTGATGCAGGGGACAAGGTCCCAGTCATTTCTAGACTTCGGTCTGATGCAGTTAGTTCCAGACTTCGGTCTGATGCAGGGGACGGGGTCCCATTCAGTTCGGACTTCGGTCCGATGTAGTTTTCTGACTTCAGTCCGATGTAGAGGACAAGGCCCTGGTTAGTTCCGGACTTCGGTCTGATGCAGTGGGCAAGGCCGAATAGTTGTTTATATGTTATTATATGGTATGTGGTAGTTTAGGGGAGCTCACTAAGCTTCGTGCTTACAGTTTCAGTTTTGGTTTCAGGTACTTCCACTAGCAAAGGTAAGAGCTCGGGTTGATGGCATCGCCACACCACAGCTTCAGTTTTATCCTAGGAATTTTATTCAGATATTTTGATATGATTGATATAGCTTTGTTTTGACACAGTTACTATGACTTTTGAGTTACTCATTCCATGGTTTTTATTATATATGACATTCGATGATGTGATTTTTAGTAATATCAAAACAAAAAAATTTTCGGTCGTATTTTTGGGATGTTTCAGCTTCTGGGCATTTTGAGTGGTATTTAAGGAAAATTTTTCTGTTTAGGGGTTGAGTAGAGTTGATATTTGGAGTCGGGATTTGTTCAGCTATCATTCTATATTCGATGTGAGTTTTTCCTCATAGGGTTTTAGCGGGTCTATGGCACCAAGGCCGACCCTTGTTGATTATGTCAATATACTTGTTGTTTGTGTGATACTTGTATTTGCTTGTGTATGTATGCTTATTGGGCGGGGCCTGTATTGTGAGTGTGGGCGGGGCCTGTATTGCAAGTGTGGGCGGGGCCCGTTTTATGAGTGTGGGCGGGGCCCCGTTGTGTGATATGATGGTATGTGGTATCTTGGGGAAACTCATTAAGTTTTGTGCTTACTGTTTTCAGTTTATATTTCATGTACTTTCGGTTCCAAGGAAACGAGCTCGGGCTGACTGCATCGCACACACCACAGAGATTTCGCGTTTTTATATTTTCTCTGATTTTGATATATACATTAGATACATTTTTTTGATGAGATGTACGAATGATGTTTGAAAACACTATTTTTATCTATTATAAAATGAAATTTTTAGGACCATATTTTTGGATGTTTCACAGTTTTTTTTTTTTTTTTTTTTTTGTAACATACAGACCATCTAATTTTTAAGGTAAATTTTGTAATGTAGAAGCTGCCTAATTCTTTAAGTAATTTATGGAGACCAAATTGTATTCCTTCCATTTCACCTTTTAAACTTATTATGAATTTCTTTGGTCCGCATTCCCAACACCAACTCTTAGTTTTTCACGTTTTTTTATATGTCTCTAAAACTCCTACAGAACAAGCATAGTAGCATTAGTAGTGACAAATATCACCGCAAAAGATCTTTAGCGGCGACAAGATCGTGACTAAGCCGTTGCCACTATTGTTTTGTACGACACACAATGTCAGATCAAATCATACTTTCCTTTAATATTCGTATTTTTCATGATTTATTCAAATTTCCTGTAGCAACTCACAACGTTTTAGTTTTGAAAGGTCTAAGATTGTTCAAATCATTTTATCTTTGTTTAGGAAGCAGAGGGCACTTTCGTCTAGTCCTTGGGCTGAAATATATATGTGCCACATTATTATAATTGTGCTTGTCATTGGCCTGAGATAAAGGTGCTACTAAAAGTAGTATGATAAAAACTATAGTAAATATTTCATAGTTTTTACTAAAAGCCTACCTAATATTTAAGGAATATGCTCATGTGTATAGAAAGCCACATTTTTCAGTGTTGGTATCTAAAACCTTCCCCAGACAAAGTCCATTATCGGTAATAGTATAGCCATCTGTTGGTATTGGTCTCCCAGTGGTAGTTGTATATAATTCTTTGTTAAACTTTCCATGTCATGTATAGCTTGAAGATGTACAAGCATACAATCACTGTTACATATAGAAAACACGCGCAACATCCATTATATATAAGTGCCTCTTGCATTAGTTGTTCAAGTATTACCATTACAGAGGAAAACTGGCTAGTTATAGTGCTCTTAAGAAAAAATAGATGGCTATCAAAGGAAAGATATCAGGTGAAGTTGAAATCAAATGTCATCGTCACCTGGTCTTTGAACTCTTCAAGCACAAGCCACACGACACGTCAGTCGTGGACCCTGAGAGGATTGCAGCTTGCCATTTAGTTTCGGGTGAATGGGGTGTTCCTGGAGCTGTAATTCTGTGGGACTACTACCATGGTAAACTACTTCATCCGTGCTAATTGAATATAAAAACTTGTTATATGTTGGATCGATACCACACGACACACACACACACATCTATGCATGTAAATATGTACAAACTATTTGTGGTTTTTCTGTAGATGGAAAAAAGGAAACTGCTAAAGAAATCATTGAAGAAATTGATGATGAATTACACAAAATTGTGTTCAAAGTGATTGAAGGAGATATCTTGGAGGTGTATAATTCCCTTAGTTTCATCTTTACCACCAAAGATGTGGGCGATAAGAAGTTTGTTATCTGGACTATAGAGTTCGAGAAAGCAAACCCAAGTATACCGGATCCAACATCGTATATGGACCTGGTTTGTGGAATAGTTGGAAATATGGATTCTCATTTTCTCAAGTAACCATGATGTCGCCTATATATTCACTAAATAACTGTCGCTGACATTATCAGCTCCAACAGCGACTTGCTTGGTTTTATGGTGTTAAAGGGAAGTGATTGTCCAATAAATAAATGTCAGCTGGTGTATTTATAAATATTGATGCTTATGAAGATATGTATTTGTATTGTAAACTAGCATGGTGTTATGGTGTATTTCAGTTACTTGTGTGTGATCGAACTGTTTCATCTTTTGCTTGATTTTTGAAACTAAAACTCACTTTTAATAGTCACGTTTGGTGTTTATGCTTTTCTATAAGTTTAAAACTTCGGAATGGTTTAAGTAACTATGGAATGGTTTAAGACTTTTATTTTGCTTTTTAAGGTTTTGATCAGCATGACCTTTAAAGCGTTAAATCATTTTGTTTTGGTGTTTTGGTGGTGCTCTTAAATGAAATTGTCACTGAAGATCTAGATATGGACAAGAATCAAACTCACAACAATAAACTCTCGAGGAATCACAATCACGGATTCCCATGAAACTAACACCTGTCCATGTGGACAAGAATACTCTCCAGGATTCAAACTCACGAAACCGATTTTATATGTAGTGTCGCTTACCAGAGAGAAACTTCATAACACTTATGAAGTCTTAACCGGTTCAGAACCAAATGAGACGGCTCACGGCTAGCAATCAAGCAAACAGTGATTCATGGGTTGTGTTTATATTTTAGACTTCTGGCATTATACTGTATAAGTGTATATCTAATGTACCCTCATGTACATTACCACATTGCACATGTGAGGATCTAACAGAATGGAGCGATTGTGGAGACCGACCAGGTCTGAAATAGAAATTAAATGTAGGGAATTGTTTGGGAAAATATCAAAATTACAGACCAATCTTGCAATTTTATGTAACGTTTAGGGACCATTTTTGTATATATTTGTATTTGTATAGTTAGGCCCACTATCCTTTGCATGTATTTGTATGTATCGGCCCATGATCATCATCGTATTTATTCTTATTTGTAATGCCTAATTCATTATGGGAAAATATTGGACTTAACAACTACAATAAGAATTTAATAGTTTTACTCTAAAAGGTACCAATTTCTTTTAGAAATATACACATCCGAGGGCTGGTCCAGTCCTTCATGCATTATCGGTGATGCTATACCCATCTGTCGGTATCGGTCTCATGGACAGTGAAAATGTTCCATTAAAATTCCCATGAAATGCAAAGTTTGAAGATGCACAACTACAAGTGGAAATACCCATAAAAGATGCCCAAAACACAACTGGAAATAACCATATATAAGTGCTTGACCATGAAATGCAAAGCTAGATATAGGCTCGCAAGAAAAAAAAGATGGCTAAAATAGGTAAGTTAGTCCGTGAAGTTGAAATCAAAAGTGATATTCACTTGGTCTATGAAATCTACAAGCACAACCAAACAACTCTGCGGTCATCGCCCCTGATAAGGTTCAAGGTTGTGATTTAGTTTCTGGTCAATGGGGTGCGCCTGGATCTGTCATTCTCTGGCGCTTCATCCATGGTAAACTATTTCATTTATGATAATTCAACATGAAAATTTGTTTTATATGTGATCCACACACACATATATATATATATATATATATATATATATATATATATATATATATATATATATATATATATATATATATAAACTAATTATGGTTTTTTCGGTAGATGGAAAAGTGGAAAGTGCAAAAGAAATAGTTGAAGAAGTTGATGACGAATTACACAAAATTGTGTTCAAGGTGATTGAAGGAGGAGTGTTGGAGGTGTATAATCCCTTAATCATCACGATTAATGTTGAAGATATGGGCCATAAGAAGTTGGTTATCTGGACTATGGAGTTCGAGAAGGTGAATGCAAATATACCTGATCCAACACCATATTTAGACTTGCTTTGTGCTGTGGTTGGAGATATGGATGCTTATTTTCTCAAGCGGCCATGATGGTAACAATAAAAGTAAGTGATTGTCCAATAAAAAAAATATAGTCGAATATTGCATGGTTGCTTATCAATATATGTATTTTTATTTTAAACTAGAATAATTTGTGATTCAAGAACTTTTTTTAATTGCAAGTTATAATTAATTACTATATTTTAAGTGGAGAAACCAAGTAATGAAATGAGATAATGGAATCCATGCCTAACGGATGAGACCTAAAATGCATTCGCTTCTACGCCTTTTTCCCGAGTTTTTATGTAAATTCATTAACGGAAAGAGAAGGAAAATGTTGACAGAAAGAAAGGGAGGTGAAGGAAAATATTAATTATTCTGTATTCCCGAGTTCAAAGGAAATGAAAGGAAAGGAAAGGAAAATTTTTAGTTTTTGTGTTCCCGAGTTAGGAGGAAAAAGAAAATAAAACTTAAAATTTTCCTTCCCCTCACTTTCTTCCCAAATCCGCCCAATTTGGGAGGAAAATTTTGAAGGAAAATATGACTCTAAAATCCTTCCCCTCCCCTCACTTTCCTTCCATTAATGAAACTCGGGAACATGATTTTCCTTCGACACCCCTCACTTTCTCTCCGTATCCTCCCATTTCTCTCCTTAAGTGGAACATGATTTATACGCATTATTTTGTGGGATTTTATAGGAATTAGAATTATATTCCAACCAATTCCCACGTTTAAATGCAAAAATACATTTAAAAAGGTAATCCAATTAAAGACACTCAACAAAATACTTTACTCCATGGTTTCAAGATTCATGAAACCCAAGAAATTCTATTTCTCACTTTCTGTGACAGATATTAAAAAGTTTTTAGAAAATCTACATGAATGATCAAATTTTTGCTCTTTATAATAACTTTCTTTAACATAATATATTGTAAAGTTTTTTAGAAAATCTACGACCGCTAAAGGTTGATATCCGTCTCAACATAGCTTTCGAAAAAAGAAGTCTATCTAGGATAGATTTATAATATGCTACAATTTTTTTTTAAAAAAAAATGTTAGAATTGAATTTCACTAAAAGGATTGGATTCCTTCTTCGGTTTGATTTAGGCATACTAGTTGTTTAATCAAGGGAAAGATACCACATTCTAAAGCCGAGAATCCAATGCTTTAGGCTCATTCATTAGATAGCGATATGAAGAAAAATTTCCACTGATTCGATAGTGATATGGAGAACAATCTCCATGGAACTCTAACTAAGAGAAGGTTGTAGATAATGTAGATTTAGACAAAAATATATGGAGGACCTCTTTATGGTTTATGTTGTATTGCAATGATATAAATAAACTATAAAGATATATAAATTTTCCTCTCTAGACAATGTGTAAAATTGAACTGATCTATAACATCCCTAAAATAAGAAAACTACATCAAGTGACTAATGAATAATGATTAGTGATTAGTGATTAGTGACCTGAACAAATGTGACACGATTCGATTTATACGAAATACAAATACATAAAAATTGCAATGAGATCCTTTTAGATTGTCAAACGATTGCAGCTTACAAGGATGGTTGTATATAGGGATGAGCATTAGAACCGCCGGAACCGGAACCGGACCGGAACCGGAACCGGAATTGGTAATAGGTCGGTTACCGGTTCTCCATTTTTATGAAAACCGGTCCCGGTTCTAAGAACCGGAACCGGTTTGATATTTTTTTCATTTTTTAAAATGCACATAACTCATTCATATGACGTCGGAATTACTTAATTTTTTTTCCAGCATGTAATTTGATGTTTGTAGTTCATTTTAGACTATAAAAACACATATTTTGGTTAGATATTGAATCAGTTATAGACCCCGGAAGACAACATATCAATGATGCGTTTTTTCTGTGTCAGCATTTTTTATTTTTTTGGAATTTGTCCCCGCTTTTAAAATGCGCATAACTCACTCATATGAAGTCGGAATTACTTGATTCTTTTTTCATCATGTAATTTAGTGTTTATACTTCAATTTAAAATGTAAAAAGTCATAATTTGGTTAAATATTGAATCATTTACAAGTTCCAGAAGATAGCATATAATCTATAGTATTTCAACCGGTTCCAAAGCTCATCCCTAGTTGTATAGACCCTAAGAAATTATCTAGCCGATAATTTAGTTGGATATGAATATATTTTAAATATAAACGATATAAATATATTTTAAAGTTAAATGATATTTATGAATGTCTTCCTGTTTTTTTGTTATACGACATCTGAGTAAAATGAAATTAATTAGTGTAAGGATTTACATAATGGAAAATATTCATTTTTCGTTGAAAGGAAACTAATGGTCGTCCATAGAATATCCACTTCCCTAACAACCCCTTCCCCATCTCACACAAAAAAAGAAAAACACATTTAACATTGCATGAGTTTACCTTTTAGAAACTATTTGTCGTTTGTCGAAAAGAAACTAATTGTTGATTAATCATGTATTAATATATATTTCATATTCAATCATAACTCTTCATTTTTAATTTTTCTTTTATATATATATAGGGAAAAGTGAATATACCTAACAACCTTATATAAGCTTAGGTACCTAACCACATCATACTACATAATTTTGTATCATATTTGCATTGTAATCACCCAAAGTTCTTAAAATTCAACCTCATAACTTGATTGCTTCCAAAATCTTTGGACTTTCACTGTTATCTTCCTTCAAATGACGTCTTTCTATCGGAGACCCCCTGGTGGGCTTCATATACTAGCGTTACAAATCAAATAGTATAGGAGGAATATAATAGTGAATGTCTGAAAATCTTGGAAGTAAATCAAGTTAAGAGTTGAAGTTTAATAACCTTACACGATTGCAATGGAAATATAATGCAAAACAATGTAGTATAATGTGGTTAGGTACCTAAGCTTATATAAGGTTGTTAGGTATATTCACTTTACCCATATATATATATATATATATATATATATATATATATATATATATATATATATATATATATATATATATATATAAGACATGCAATTAAAGTCTAACGTCGAAGTCAGCATATCTCGACGTGAGTGGAGGAATGAAGTCCTTGGAATATAGATTGGTTGGAGTTTTATTTTTAATAAGTAATAAATGATTATTTTAATTTCCTAGTAATGATTCACAGAAAGTATTCTTTGTCAATTTGAATTTCAATGCCAATGAACGGTCAAACGTTATAAATGGTAAATATATAAAAAAAAATATATCATTTCCATATTTGAAATTTTTAAGGACTAAATGTATAATTTTAACCAAACAATAAGGACTATCTTTGTAATTTAAATAAATTCTAGATTAGATTACGTATGCATAAAGAATTTGACATGTGTCAATTGCTTATTGGTTTTTAACTTAATGCTCTAATTATTCATTTTCCATAGAACCTAATCATATATATATATATATATATATATATATATATATATATATATATATATATATATATATCTTATAAACCTAGTATTTTTCCTTGAAACTCATGCATTTGAAACTCTCATGCATTTTTCATTTCACCACATTCATTTGAAATTCCCAGGACTTTTCAATTTCTTTATAATAAGAATTATAATTGGTTAATAAGGTTAAATAAATATCAAACCTAAAGTGTAATTATCATCTAAATTTCAATATTAAAATAATTTATTTACTTCTACTTATAAAGTTATGTTTTTTAACTTTTAACATATTATACTTAATTTCTTAGTGTTGATATATTGTTGGATGTAATTTATTATCATTTTAAAGATATAATTTTGGAATAATTTGTATAAAATACTTAAATTATTAATTTAAATATAACATTACAAGTTCAACTTAAATATAATTTTATGTTTACCTTAAACAACCCAAAACATATTTTGTAAATATTTAAAAGTGATAAATTATAATGTCTTTCTAATAATGATTAATAGTTGGTTAATAAGGTTAAATAAATATCAAACCTAAAGTGTAATAATAAATAAACCAATCTTCAATTTTAAAATAATATCTTTACTTCTACTTATAGAATTATGTCTTTAACTTTTGACATATTATACTTAATTTATTAGATTTAAAATGTTGTTGTATGTAAACCATCATCATTTTTTAGCTACAACTTTTGAACAGTTTGGACAAAGATACTTAAATTGTTAATTTAAATATAACATTACAGTGTTAACTTAAATATAAATTCATTTCCAGTTAAGAAAACCAAATTTTTTTTTGTAAATAGTTAAAAGTGATAAATTGTAGTGATAAATGCAAAAACTAAACTGTAATCTCAATTTAACTAAAATATTTATCAAATATATTTTTATAATCGTTAAAAGTTTTCAAATAAGTAGCTTAAAATAACTTACAGTAATAATAGTTAAAACTAACTCTATATAAATGATTATATTGTTACATTTAAAATAAAAAAACAATGTTTGATGTTTTAAATAATTATAATGATAGAAATTAAAACATCAAGCAAATAAATTTTAAAAAATTAATTAACAATAATAACAACTATAAATAACATTAAACCATATATTATATTTAATTTTATTCACATGTAATTCGCGGGTAGAAGTCATTCAAACTATTAAGATAATGCAATTATAATAGATGTATATATATTATCATATAATTAAAATTAATCAATATATTATATCAATTTAGTATACGAAATATTATATCAAATTTAACAACAACATTATTGTTATATTTTAAAAAAAATTTAAAGACTTCAAATATATAGGTGTTTTTCGCGCAACGTGCAGGCATTCACCGAGTATATATATATATATATATATATATATATATATATATATATATATATATATATATATATATATATATATATATATAAAGGTTAATTTGGATACATGGGTTTTTTAAGATTAATGGGGACCAAATCCTAGTCACTCATTTTTAAGATAAAAAAATATAAGTAAAATATTCCAAAATGCAAAATAAATTGAAACTTTCGAAAAAAAAAAGTAAAATATTAATTATTTTCGCAATTCTTTTATACAAAAAAATTACAAAATCTTAAACAAAAAAGTCTTCCATATATAATATTTTAGTAAAATATATATAGAATATTATAATAAATCTAGTAGGTTATTAGATTATTCTGAAAATTTTAGTTGAATATTAGAATATTATAACACATCTATTTGAATATTTATAGAGTAATGTGTAATAGTCTAACAATTTTAATTTTTTATCATACAATGTAAAAAATGGAAATTTTTTTACTAAAAAACTGAGGAATATATATATATATATATATATATATATATATATATATATATATATATATTATATATATATATATATATATATATATATATATATATATATATATATATATATATATAAATCATTTTCTTCATTTACTTTGCAGAAAATATGCAAAAAAAACACAAATTACAAAAATAGCCATCAAAATCGTAGATGGATTAAGCCCATCTGCGATTTTCCCCAACCGTCTGCGAACGTACAAGTCGGTGAAGCGTGAACGCGCATTAGGAGTTGAACATTTGAAGATGAGCTTTTTTTTGTTTTTTTTCCGATATAAATACTCCCACACTCACACTAAAATCACAGATAAACTTAGTTCATTTGTGATTTCCTCTGCAATCCATCTGCGATTTTGCACAATTTTTTTTTTTTTAATTTTGATTTTGATTACGAAATTGATATTGCTTGACTACGAAACAATCATATTCTATATAAAGTTTTGCAAAAAATTATCACTTGAGTTGTTACTCCCTCGTCCCAAAATTATTGTCCATATTTGACTTTTTAAGTCTTTTTTGTTCAACTTTGACCTTAAATAATTTACTTTTTGTTATAGAATTTTTTATGCAAGATATATGAATGGATTGTTTTTGAAATGTATTTTCATTGTTATAAGTTTCATCAAAAATTATATAACACAAATAAAGTTATTTATTCTCAAAGTTCACATGGAAAGACTTAAAAAGTAAAATGTGGACAATAATTTTAGGACGGAGGGAGTATTTCTTTGAGAAATTTTTTTAAAACTGCTCTAATAAAATGAATGAATATTTGATTTGCGTTGTAATTGGTGGGAAGTGGGAAGTTGTGAAAAAGTTTGTCGAGATTGTTCATGAAGTCATCCATATTGGCTCTAGAGAGAATTCTCCAAGGAAAAGTTTGAAAAATAAAAGAAAAAAAATTAAATTTTTATACCCTCAAAAAGGGGAAATCACAGATGGGTTAGCGAAATCGCAGATGGACTCGGTCCATCTGAGAACATACAACTCCTAAAGCATACTCATGCTTTAGCTACTTGTACGTTAGCATATGGTTGGGGGAAATCGCAGATGGACTTAATCCATCTGCAATTTTGACGACTACTTTTGGAATTTGATTTTTTTTTTGCTATTTTCTACAACCTAATTATGAAAAATGGCTATTTTTGTATGTTGAAACAAAACGTGACCATCTTTCAACTAAGGAACCGCAACCTGATGATGATAGTCATACCGTAGGAGAATCCACTACCAGAGAATATTTTGTGTTACTGAAGTACCGAAGTGAAGATGTAAACCAGAGTTTGTATTTTCTTTTGTCAACCGCAATTGGAAGCTGAACCGCAGAGGTTATTAACACATGAAGACTAGTTTACTACGCTACTGGCTTAACGGGTTAGCTTGGTATTATCTAGTGAATATTAGATGGTCAATGCAATAAGTAGTTTAATAGTTTTTATTTCAATATGTAACTTTCCGGGACTCTATAAATAGAGGATCCCACTTTATGTAATAAAATACATATTCACGATATTTTTGAACTATTATTGCAATACAAAGATCATTCATCTCTATCCATTATCTTATGATAAACCGAGTTCCTTTTCACCATAAGTTGTTCGCATTTACTAACTTGTGTTTGATTGCACACCTCGTTATGAATGAACTTGGTGTCTACTTGATAAAACTCGTTGTCATTTATATTTCCTTTATATTTCCGCAATGTAACATTTCTAACTTATTATTATTGAGCTAACAAGATCATTGAGATTAACTTATTCCGCAACTTATTATCTTGTACGAACATTTCTTCAAGTGTTCTTCAAAGTTTTTCTCTCAAAAATTGGTATCAAAGCCATAGTGGTTGCTTTTCTAAAAAAACTATGATTTTAGAAAGCCTTCTATACCACTGAAGCTCATTCTTAAAAAAAAAACAAACAAAAACAAGGAACTATGGCACAAACTTTATCATTGAACGTTTCCAATAGTGTTGGAGGCTCGAACAGAGCTCCAACACTTGTTGAAAATGAATACCACCATTTGGTCTCAAAGAATGGAAAGGTATCTTAAGAGGCTCGAAAGAGATATATGGAGGTCTGTGGAAGAAGGACCCCATATCCCTGTTCTCACTCCCGTTCAAGCAGATGGTACTTAGGCACGACTTAGTGGAGCTCAGGCAACTATGAACTCGACCAACAAATGATGATCTTGACAAAATGGAGAAAGATGCCATAGCATTTTATGAAATCTCATGTTGTGTTGCTCCAGATAATTTTAACATCATCATTAACTGCAAGTCTGCCAAGGAGATCTAGGATGTGCTAAAAAATCTTTATCAAGGGTCTGAACAAGCTCAGGAAAAAAAACTTACCATAGCTCTCAATGATTTAACAACTTTAAAGCTCTTCCTGGTGAAACTCATGATGAATCGTTCAAACAGTTCAATCTCATCATCACAAAGCTTCAAACGCTGGAACAGTTCGAAGTAATCATAAAACAAACCTGCAATTCTTGAATGGTTTACGAAGACACTGATCTACCGCAAAGATGATTGTCCAGCGGACAGAAAGATTCATACTTTATCTGTGTTCAACTTATATGGAGAGCTTCAAGCACAAGAATCAACCATGCTAAAAGATTGTGCAAACCTGGCTAGACCACTCGCCCTAATGGCTCAAACTCCTCATGTCAAAAATCCTCAGTACCCATACACCGCAGAGTCATCATATCAAGATTCATATGACTTTCCCTCGCAGTCATATGAAGCTGATGCTGAACTAGACGATGAAGAAGAGTTTCAAAATGCTATCGCCTTAGTTAGCCAATAGTTCAATAGGCTTCCACCACCATCATTTCATAAAAACCAACAGTTTGCCAAACCACCTTTGAATCGCAAATTCAATCCACAAAATAACCACTCAAAATAACCCAGAGATCCTCACCACCCACCTCAGCCACAGAATGCACATCACACTAAAGAAACATCGCATACCAACAAACTTTCAGATTCCACTACCACTCCCGAAGATAAAGATGGATTTATTATCTACCATAAATGTCATAAGGAAAATCATTTTGCCAAAGACTGCAAAGCAAACATGGTAAAGGACAAGGCATTCTACATTAGAATGGCCTAGGAAATGGAGGAAAATAAAAGGAAAGAGCTTATGTTGCTCAAGTGAGGAGGGATCATCAATTGTGGTGCTCAGGAGATGAAGATGAAGAGATTAACAACTACTAGAAGAAATGGAAGATTTGTATGGTGGTCACCACCGAAGAAGATGGATCGATGAATTTGCAAAGGAATTACTGTTACATGGCTAAAGATGGCACTCTCAGAATCGTCGAGAAGGTAAAAATTATGATCCATTCTAATAATTACAACATGCATGATTGTGAACCATACGTAGAAAGAGTTAATGAAATGTGTGTTGTCGTCCTTTCAGACAACAACATGGCTCTAGATGAAAAGAACTTAGCGTCCTAAGAGCTTTATCATGTGAGCGGAAGACTAGAAGATAAAAGGCTTAAGGTCGCCATGTTAGAAAAGGACTTATTGTTAGACAAAGATGCTAGGATGTTAAGTGAAACTCAATTAGATATTGCTTTCAATCAACGGGATCTTGCCTGAAAAAAGATTGTATGTTTAAATATTTTAATTAAAAAACTCTTTAATGAAAGTGAAGTGATTGAGAATCTTGTTAGTAATGGGACCATAGACAATACGTATAATTAGGTAGGGTCCAATGGCTACTCAGCCGATGAGAGCACTTCTCCCCGTTTTAATGCTGAATGTCCCTATGTCCCACCGGATAAACCTTTTCAATATCCAGTCAACAACAAAATGTATGCCGAAGACATCCACTGTCACCTCGGTAGACTTCATGACCTTAGCAACAATTGTGTCATTGAGGAAATTCTTCCTGAATCCTTGGGTAATACAAATGAATTCATACCCATTATTGGCACAATCTATCATTATTCTCAATCAAGCTCAAATGTTAATGAAGAAATTGTCATGGAAGAACCTAAATTACACACTGAGTGTTCATTCTTGTTATCCAAAACTTGTCCCATTCAAAAGTCATCTTTGACATACTCTGTAGTAGTCTAATCTGTTGGATTACTGTCTAAGTCCATAACTATTTTGGTATATACTTGACCCGATGGTGCATGGTCCTTTTGGGTTGCCTTCACCAAAACAACTTGATGGCATGAATTATGGAGAGAGAGGATTAATTATGATTTATTAATATATTATGAGAATAATATATTAAAGGAGAAATCATATTGTTTAATTAATATTAGTCAATAATTAATTGAGAGTTAATTTTTTGGCTAAAAGAGATTAATTAAACTTAGGGGACTAGAACTATCAATTGTGTGATAGTTGAATATTGGGCTAATGGACTCCATATTAGAGGAGTGGATGAATTCTATGGGGAAACCCATTAGAAACCGTCCAAGGCCTCTAAGGAGGGAGTTCATGGGTTGCTTAGGGTCTAAGCAGTCAAATTAGGGTTTTCTTGTAAGATAACACTAATAGTCTCACTATTTAAGGACCCCTAGGGCACCAAAAACGTGGCTAAGAGTTTCCTTAGGGTTTCTAGACATTTTTTAGTGCCTATCCTCTTCTCCTTCTTCATCCTCTTTCTCTTGGTGTTTATGAGCCATTAGAGGTGTGACATTTGTGACACTAAGCTTTCAGAAGCCAATTACAAGGAGGAATTGAGATTGTTATTCCTACATAACAATCAAGGTAAGATCTAAACACTAATTCATATGTTAATATCATTATTGTATGCTAGATCTAAGGTTTATGGCTTTGGATGATTATTGCATGTTCATTAGACAAACTAGATCCAAAGCTTTAGGGTTTGCATGTACACCATAGGAATGATGTAGTGCTCAAAACCCATCAGTGGTATCAGAGCCTAGGGCTGTTTATTGATGAATTTGTTGCATATTTGATCATTCTTTGGCTGAAAATCATTTTTTTTGCTCTCTGCCTGACTGACTCGGCGAGTCAGTGGATGAACTCGGCGACTCAGACCGACTCGGCGAGTCCAGTCCCTGATTCGGCAAGTCCCGGGGTCAAACAGAGGGAAAATCGGGATTTTATGCTCTTTTTGCTGTAGGATAATTACCAAAACGATTTTTATGGATAAGATTCAAATTTTTATGATATTGGGTGATTATCCTTGGCAAAATAAAAGATAATTTCATATTCATTGAATTATTATTTCCTTATATTATAAAATTTGATTTTTGATGAATTATCTTGCATGAAATCGGATTAGGTGAAAATTAGATAACCACCAATTAATTATTAATTGATATTATTTGTATTTTGATCTAGAATATTCTTGATAATGTTTTGAAAAGTTTCAAAACTTTCCCTCAAGTTTTGGAATTTAAAAATTTTGATTAAAAGTTTAATTTTAAAATGTTAAATTTTGAAACCCTAATTTTTGATAAAGTTCAAACTGCACCCTTATGGTTTTATTAAATTAATTAAGTGTATAATTAAAAGAGAGTTAATAAAACTATAGTGATATGGTTTACATTTAATTAAATTAAAAGTATAATTTATTAAATTAGACCACCTAGTATTTTAAAAGTGTAAAATACACCCTTATACTATATATAACATTAAAAGTCTAATATTATATATGTATAACTTAAACTGCTAGTCTTACCGTTAGTACGCCTCATTCACGAAGCTGATCTATAAGGAGGGTATAAAGTTATGGCCTATACAATAGTCGTTAAATGAGTGTCCAGTCGCACCCACCGCTTCCTTGATTGGTGGAGGGTCGTTCGCCGAACGGGTAGGATAGGGCAAACCATTTCCATTAAAACTATAAGGAATTATAAAGTAACTAAATGTTTTTACAAAAATTCCCAATCTTAGTTACTTTAGGCAAAAGTGAATTTGATGCAATTCCATGAAATTACACTTTGTACCCTTGCTAAGACGTTAGTGGAGCGTGTGTGGTTAACCGACACACTAAATGGGTTCTAAGAAAAGGTAGCGAAAGCTAACTCGATGTTTGTCATAGTTCGGTGGAGTGTGTGTGGTTAACCGGATCATCGAATAGGTGACTGTAACATTGGGGGAACCATGTAAGTTTGCATGGTTATTCACACCCTGTTTTGTGATCCTCGGCATCCCAGTCACAAATCGAGGGGCATATAGAGATTTAAACATGCCATTGAAAAGTTCAATGAATCTCAAAGGATCTAGGAGTTTTCAATACATTTAAAACTTAATCTCATTTTCGTTTTTCATGGTGGAAAATTAGTGAATCGTTATTCACTTACCTTCAAATGTTCTGCAATTTGGGTTACAACATCCCCCTCCCAAGTTGTAGAATATTAAGTTGGGTCCTAGCCTTAATATCTCATTTGGGTGTTCTATTAAGGACTCAATCAATCAACTAACTTGAATTTTCTCCCGTTTTGTAGATGTCAAGGTATGGAAACTATGGTCTTCCTAAATCCCGTGGAACAAGCTTTCCACATGAAGATGATATTCCACGATTCGATCAAGGAACACGAGATCATGCTTCACTTCCTCCACCTCCTCCTATTGTTCTCCCGAACCCACAAGTTCAAAGAATTGAAAAGTTCAAAATCACTCAAGCCCTGTTGGCAATGAAACATGAAGATGGAAAATCCATGTGTGGTCACGTCCTAGGGATGAAATCACACATCGATAGGTTGACAATGTTGGGTGCATCTTTTCCAAAGAAGTTGGTTGTAAACTGGGTGCTTCAGTCACTCCTTAAATCATATGATAAGTTCACAAGAGAGTATTATATGATGGATCTTGACACGACCCTCGTTGACCTAACTTACATGCTTATTGCTGCTGAATCAGAAATGATTTGGCAAAGTAATGGAGCATAATTGTCAAGTAATTCAACCAACCATGCTTTTGTGGCCGCTCTAGGAGAAGCCACCTGTTTCTGCTGCCAAGAGAAGGGGCGTTGGCTACGAAGCTGCCCAAAGGACCCGAAGAATCTAAGAGATGGGAGAGTCAAGAAGTATGGCTCTACTTCAGGTAAAATCCACTATCTAAGTCCATTAAGTTCCTTTTCATTGATTCTTAATATAGAATGTGATAAGATTCCATTTGAATGGTTTGCAGAATCAGAGAAAAGAGAGGAAGCTTGATGGAAGAGCAAGGTGAGTTTGATCACGAAGAAATGGATCACGATCGCATGGATTCGAAGATTAGATTTTGAGCTTAGGAAGTTATGATAGATTTGTTGGGAATATTTGATTACATAGTTTTTCAGTTGATTTTGCATTGTAAGGACGTGTTTTCCGCTGCTTTATGAATAAAATAAAATTTTGATTTGTCTTATATATATATATATATATATATATATATATATATATATATATATATATATATATTCTTGCAATGAAATCATTGTGAAAAATTGATGTTTATGTATTTCTATAAATGGATGTGATTCTTAGTTATGTTATTTATGGAAATGTCAAATTTCTCTAAGTAAGGAAAGATTCTCATCGCCCAAGTTTCAGTTGGACAAAAGCTTGGAATCTTATGATTTGAATCATGTGATGTATGGAAATCTTGGTACTTAGAAAATTTAGACTAAATTCCTTGATCACACAAGTATGTGAGTCAAGTGAACGACTAAAGGACTAGAACACAATGTTGTGCACTAGTCAAGTCCACCACAAATAACAATAAGACTATCCGTCATAATTTACTAAAAGTCTAGTAAATGTGGTTATACTTACAAGATTAAGTGTAATTTTGAATCACTGCAAAGTTTCATTGAATGGCAGAACGAATAAGAATAATTAATTAGGCAGAAAGAGAAAAGTTTCTCCAATCTAAGAAGAAGGGAGAGTACTTTTGTATCGGGTTTTATGATCGTCTTAATGATTAAGAACCATATCAAAATTGATCCTCTAAGGACATCTTAGTGAACTAGTATGGCTAAGAAGAGGTTTCAGAAATTGTTGAAATGGTTAAATCAAAAGGATGAGTCATACCTCCAAGATTGTGACTTGAGTGAGATAATGTTAAGTAGGAATGTTCTTACACTTGGAGAAACTAGTTCACTAAGTAGAAACTAGTATGGCTAAGAAGAGGTATCAGAAATTGTTATCAGAAATTGTTCTTACACTTACCAAAATGTGCAAGTGTAAGGACATCTTAGTGAACTAGTATGACTCTAAGGTTCGAATTGTGAGATTTGACAATTAGTATGAATGTTTGGGACTTAGTAATATAAGTTATGAATTAGTTTAGACACACATGTGAACTATCAAAGGAAAGGTGTATGAGTTTTAGAAGCTTAGATAAAGGCTTATCGAAGCACATCGTATTGGAAATATGAAATTTGGAAGTCAAGAAGTATTGGCTTCTAGAAGTCCAACTGTTTTTTTGAATACGTGTCAAAGCTAGTGGGAGTATAAATGCTATGCTGGAATGGATATAATCATCATGTTAGTGGGAGCATGATTATTATTTAAGTATAGCAAGTTGGCAATATTAATTATAAAAAAACAAAAGTTTCACTTTGCAAAGTTGTAGGGGTTGAAAAGTTGTTGTTTCTATAATTAAGGGAGAGAATGTTGTACTTCGTTTCCAATCTAAAAGCTTAGATCGAGAAATTTTAATTGAATTTAGTCAAGGATATATTTATTATTTGCATTCTCAAAGTCCGATTATGATTACAACAACCCTCTTCATAGTTCGAATTTTGAGAACACGGCAAATAGAAATATTATGACAATATTATAGCAAGAAACTGGTAAGTATCATGTTTTTCATTATGAATCGTATCCCACACGCTTCGGGTATAGGATCGATTGCATATGCTGTAATATTTGACCGTTCAAAAATTTTCCAAATCCCTAGGGAATTTAGAGGAAAAAAGGGAATAAGACCGGATTTGACTAAAATAATTAAACAACTGTCAAGGATAATCTATGGTTTGCCAAGTATTAGTCGCTTGTGGACAGTTGGAAGTATAGTCATGGATGGAGCATATTGACATTATTATGAATATATAAGACTCTATTTAGAATGGGTTGTCATATGGAAAATATGGAAATGTTTCCTTGTCACACCCCAAAACCGAATACGGCGGAATACGTCTCGGGGTGGAGGACGTCATGTATAGTATCATCACAATTGTATAATAGCAAACAAGAAACATACAACCATTTCATTTACATAGCGAATTTAATTACAAGCGTGTTTTATATTGTTCAACAAACACCAAAAGAAATTTCAAAAATAAGAGATGGGTCTTGTATGCTCCACCTTCTCCAAAATGTTGCGTCTGTACCTGTCTATCTTTGACCTGAAGATTCAAGTTATTTTGAAAACAAATATCAGCATAAGGCTGGTGAGTTCATAAGAGTTTAGTGTGAGTTTTTGTATAAAAAGCAATAGTGCGAAAAATGTGCCATTTATATTCATAAGCAGTAGAAAACCTAGAAAATCCCATATTTTCCAGAAAATACATTGTAAGTGAAAATTCTGTGAAAAGTATGCATTCATCATTTTTGAAACAGTTTATTGTAAAAGTATATTAACAAATCTCCAAATAGTAATGTGATAGAATAGGTTAAGCCTGTAATCAGTGATAGAGGTGCAAGCTTCCTTTAGTGATAGATACTTACTTACTTCGGGATGTAGTTTAGCGATTAGTGTAGTATTTTAGTGTAGTTATAGTGTATTCCTTGTATATTACTAATAATGAGGATAATGGAGGGTCCCATGACCTTCCCAGTCATGCATAGTATAGTGAAGTAGTGGCATCCCTGGGCCTGCACGGCGCGGACTGAAATTAACAGTCGGGATGTAATAGTGTCTGCCCCATATAGATCTATACATGTAGTGTCGTCTTCCAGTCGGAAAACTCCGGGCGTAGTGGGTAGCGAATAGAGTAACTCGTAGTGGGTTAGTGTATTATTGTTTGTTTAGTGTTTTCTCTTTTGTTATAGTGTAGTAATCTTTTAGTATTGATCATAGTGTATTCTCTTACTAGTGTATTGTCTGGTAATAGTGAGTATTATAGCGTAGAGAGTAGTGACTTTAGAGAGTAATAGCAGTAGTAACATTAACTATACCTATTATAGTTAACTTAGTGTGGATGGTTCTTGACATGTTAGTGACTTTAGTATTTAGTGAAAGGAGAAATATTCGTGTCCCATACTAATATACAAGTTATATAACTAAGAAATCAATGACAGTCGGACGGATAACTACTACCCTAAGCCCACAATCAAACAAGAATAGGGAATAAGGCGAGATATCGGTCCTAAGTCCTCCAAGTCTTACTTATATAAATATATCAGAGTGGTTACATTTTGTAAGTAAATTGATTTAATAAAAGTATGTACCAAAAGAACATTTAAAATCTGGCTTGCTTGTCCAAAAATAGTTTTGAAAATGTATATTGTTTATAAGGCATAGTGATAAATCACATGTGATTTGAACTAAGGATAGCGAATCACATGTGATTAATCCTCGTAACATGGAAAATCGTTCTGTAAAACTTTCCATAAACATATATAAGCAACTTGTATCTCCCCCCTAAAACATTTAAAACATTTGAAAGGTTCATTAAAGGGGTATGAACTCACCTGAAATTGTGTAAATCGGGTGAATCGGGTAAATCGGGTAAAAGTGTCGGTTGAGCGTTTGGTACCAAATAACGACTTGAGCACCTTTTTAGGACCCTAATGTCATATGAAATATGTATTTTACAATAATTTAATCATCTTATGCTTTTCATTATAGTATTTGGGCATTCTAGCATCGTTTCGGGGTTTTAGGGCCTAGAAGGGGTTCCCAGGAGTGGTACAAGGCCAAGAATGATTTACGGGAGGGTCCATGAGCTCACTCCCTTGGAGTTTACAGCCCAAAGGCCACTCCTTGGGAGTTTACGGCCGTAAGCCCCCTAGGATTGGCCGTAAACTCATGTGGTCCTCCAAAATGCAAGTTTAATGCCTTATTTCACTTCCCTAATTTACTAGCAAGTGTCTTGAACTAATATGGAGGGTTTAAACCCTCATTTGGTGACATTTTGGGGAGTTTACGGCCAAGGCTTGTGCTTAGGCCGTAAACTCCATTTAATCCCCCAAAATGGATGTTTAAATGGTACAACACACCTCCCTTCATCTTAGATAAATACTAGAAGGCCTTATATGGAGTTTTGGGACATTTTGGCATAAATATTGGGGAGTTTACGGCCTAAGCATAGCCTTGGCCGTAAACTCTTCATTTGGGTTCAAATTGGGGTGTTTAATGGTACAACACACTTCCTAGGGCCTTAGCTAATTTCCTTACATGCCCTAGATAAGTTTTTGGGACTTGTTTGACATAAAACTTGGGTGTTTACGGCCCAAGCTTAGGCTTGGCCATAAACTCCTCTTTTTGTCCTCAAATGGTGTTTTTTGATGTACTTAAACATTTCCTAGTGTCAAGGCTAAATTACTAAACACCCTAGATGAGTTTTTGGGACTTAAATCCAAGATTTTTGGGTGTTTACGGCCTAAGCATAAGCTTGGGCCGTAAACTCCTTTTTAGGCCTCAATTCTTTATGTTTTAATGTCCAAAATCCCCTAGGTAAATCCCTTAATTAGTATATGAGCTTAAAGGAAGGAAAAACGGGGCCTTTGGCAAGTTTTTAGGTGTTTACGGCCTAAAGGGCTTCTTAGGCCGTAAACTCCCTTTTGATCCTTGTTTTCTGTGATTTTTGGCCTCTAATTACAATGAAGTATGTTTAGAATAAGATAGGGAATAAATCCTTACGTTTGGAAGTCGGAATTCGCGGTTTTGGAGTCGGGTTCGGGTCTAGAGAGAGAAAGTAGTGAGAGAGAGTGAATGTGTGGTAAAATAGCTTAAAAGTGGTGTCCATTTGTTTATATATGTCTCGGGTATTGCAACCGATACACGGCTACCCGATGCTAAAGTTTAACGGGGTTAAAACTTTTTACCCGGGTGAAGTGGTTGAAAAGTAATATAACTCTATTTGGTTAAACGGGGTTAACACATACAACTTATATTTACTTATGATAATATCAAGACATGTAAATAACTAGATATTCGTTTATTGACGACTCCAAACTTTATAGAAAATAACATATAGCGACGCATTCCGTTAGTGAAGATGGGATTTGTAACGGAAATAGATTTGGGGTTGTCACATCATTCCCCCGTTAGGGGAATTTCGTCCCGAAATTTAGAATTTATACAGATAAGAATTACAATACTACTAAGCGAAGAGATGGGGATATTTGAGTTTCATTTGGTCTTCGCGCTCCCAAGTAAATTCGGGTCCTCGCTTGGCGTTCCACCGAACTTTCACGATTGGGATGCGGCTTTGTTTCGTTCGTTTTACTTCCCGATCCATAATCTCCGCAGGCTCTTCCACGAAGTTGAGGCTCTCATTGACCTCGATCTCGTCGAGGGGGATCACGAGAGTCTCGTCAGACAGACATTTCTTCAAGTTTGAGACGTGGAAAGTAGGATGTATGTTACTTAGCTCGCGGGGTAAGTTGAGTTTATAAGCTACGGGGCCGATTCTGGCGAGAATCTCGAAAGGCCCTATGTACCTTGGGTTTAACTTTCCACGCTTTCCAAAGCGTATCGTGCCTTTCCAGGGCGAGACCTTCAAAAGGACTCGGTCTCCCACCTGGAATTCCAAGGGTTTTCTTCGTTTGTCGGCGTAGCTTTTCTGCCGATCCCTAGCGGCTTTTAGTCGTTCACGGATCTGTACTATCTTCTCGGTTGTCTCTCGAATGATCTCCGGACCAGTGAGGGCGCTGTCAGGAACTCGTCCTTTAGCTAACTGCATGTCCCCCACCTCAGCCCAGCACAAAGGGGATCTGCACTTCCGGCCGTAGAGGGCTTCGAATGGAGCTGCCTTGATGCTCGTATGATAACTATTGTTGTAGGAAAACTCCACAAGAGGCAAGTGTGTATCCCACGATTTCCCGAAGTCGATCACACAAGCTCGCAGCATATCTTCTAAGGTTTGTATCGTCCTCTCACTTTGTCCGTCAATCTGCGGATGGTAGGCTGTACTCATGTCCAGCCTCGTCCCTAGTGCCTTTTGCAATGATTGCCAAAATCTAGAGGTGAATCTACTATCTCTGTCTGATATAATAGATATAGGGACGCCATGCAGTCGCACTATTTCTTTTATGTATGTTCTAGTGAGCTTCTCCATCTTGTCTGTCTCCTTGATGGGTAGGAAGTGTGCAGACTTGGTCAACCTGTCAACGATGACCCAAATGGTATCTAATCCACCTGCTGTCTTGGGCAGCTTGGTGATAAAGTCCATTGTGATTCTCTCCCACTTCCATTCCGGTACCTCAGGTTGTTGGAGGAGTCCTGATGGCTTTTGATATTCGACTTTGACCTTCGCGCAAGTAAGGCACTTACTTACAAAGGTAGCGATCTTCGCTTTCATGTTTGGCCACCAGTATAGCTTTTTGAGATCCAGATACATCTTATCTGAACCCGGGTGGACGGAGTAACGAGTGTTGTGTGCTTCCCTCATAACCAAGTCTCTGAAACCTCCATGGCATGGAGTCCAGATTCGGTCCATGAAGTAGTAGGCTCCGTCACCCTTAACCTCCAGATTTTTATCCATTCCGCGCAGGGATTCTCCTGTTACGTTCTCGGGTTTTAAGGCTTCCAGCTGAGCCTCTTTGATCTGTGTGGATAGATGCGAATGGATAGTCATTGTCAACGACTTGGTCCTTCGACCGGAATATTCCTTTCTACTCAGGGCGTCTGCTACTACGTTAGGCTTCCCTGGATGATATCTAATTTCACAGTCGTAATCGTTAAGTAGTTCGACCCATCGACGCTGTCTCATGTTGAGTTCTTTTTGGTTCAGTATATGTTGGAGGCTTTTATGATCAGTGTACACCACGCTCTTCGTCCCATACAAATAGTGTCTCCAGATTTCTAGTGCGAAGACGACCGCTCCTAACTCGAGGTCGTGAGTAGTGTAGTTTACTTCATGGGTCTTTAGTTGCCTCGAGGCATAGGCGATAACCTTACCTCGTTGCATCAAGACACAACCGAGCCCCTGATTGGATGCATCACAATATACAACGAAATCTTCTGTCCCTTCGGGAAGGGATAATACTGGTGCGGTGCATAGGGCTCGCTTCAACGTCTGAAATACCTTCTCCTGTTTCTCTTCCCAGTCGAATGATACACCCTTCTGTGTTAGCATAGTGAGAGGCTTCGCAATCCGAGAGAAATTTTGGATGAATTTGCGGTAGTAGCCAGCAAGGCCTAGAAATTGACGAATTTCCGTAGGCGTCTTTGGTGCTGACCAGTTCTCAATAGCTTTAATTTTGGAGGGGTCCACGTGGATTCCGTATTCACTGACCACGTGCCCTAAGAATTCAACTCTTCGGATCCAAAACTCGCACTTAGAGAACTTCGCATACAACTTCTCGGATCGCAGCGTTTCCAGGACTCGTCGTAAATGATCTCCGTGCTCTTCCTCACTCCGAGAGTAGACGAGTATATCATCAATAAAGACGATGACGAACTGATCTAGATATGGACGACACACCCTATTCATCAAGTCCATGAATACTGCGGGGGCGTTAGTCAATCCAAAGGGCATCACTACGAACTCAAAATGCCCGTAGCGGGTTCGGAAGGCTGTCTTCGGAACATCTTCCTCAAGCACCCGTAACTGATGATACCCGGATCTAAGATCAATCTTGGAGAAGTAACTTGCTCCTTGGAGTTGGTCGAATAGATCGTCGATACGAGGGAGAGGATAGCGATTTTTGACCGTGAGTTTATTGAGTTCCCTATAATCGATGCACATCCGAAACGACCCATCCTTTTTCTTCACGAACAAGACCGGAGCTCCCCAAGGTGAGAAGCTCGGTCTTATAAAGCCCTTGCTGAGCAGTTCGTTGATTTGACCGGATAGTTCTTGCATTTCGGCGGGCGCTAGACGGTAGGGCGACTTAGCTACGGGGGTCGCTCCTGGGATTAGGTCGATTCTGAATTCAACCTGTCGTTTGGGAGGTAGGCCTGGAAGATCCTCCGGGAAGACATCAGGGAAATCGCATACTACAGGAATGTCTTTTGGATCTTTCGATTTCTGGTTAGTGTCGACAACGTGAGCAAGAAAGGCGCAATATTCCTTGCGCAAGTATTTATGAGCCTGGATACTAGAGATGATACGAAGACTCGTACTTGGCTTATTTCCGTATATCAATAGGGTTTCGCGATTCGGAAGGTTCAGGCGAATGGCTTTGTCGGAGCATAGGATATCGGCGTAGTGAAGACTTAACCAATCCATACCAACAATGACATCGAAATTTTTGATTGCGACTGGTATAAGATCGATTAAAAAGGGGTGATCATCTAACGTGAGAGTACAACCTATATAGATTTCATTAGAGCTTTCTGTCTTCCCATTAGCCATTTCTACGACGAATGTTTCTTTTAGTGGTTGAGGGGTTTGTTTGAGTAAGTGTTTAAAGTTTTGATTTATGAAGCTTCTTTCTGCACCACTATCGAATAAGACACATGCATAAGAGTTGTTGAGAAGAAACATACCCGTGACTACTGTGGGATCCGCTACCGCTTCATTGTGACCGATAGCGAGTAACCTTCCAGTTCCCCCAACATTTGCAGCCTTCGGACAGTTCTTCTTAAAATGACCCGCTTCACCGCAGCCATAACAAGTTGGGGTCACTCCCGTACCTGGAACCTGTGTGATAGGTTTGGGAGGGGCCTTGCAAAATCGGACAGTATGGCCCTTTCGGCCGCAGTTGGAACACTACAATTCACGGCAAGGGCCGTTGTGGTGGAAAGGGCACTTGGGACACTTAGGCAAGTTTCCACTGTAAGATTTTGGCGGGGCTGGAGCAGCTGGTGTGGCTGGGGTGGTGGCAGCATGGACCGCCACAATTTGCTGGTCCTTGGAGGCGGTTTGAGTTTTCTTGCCTTTCTTCTTATCCCATCGTTTCCTTTTTCTGTTAGACGAATCGGGTGGTGCAGTGGTTGTTGTGGTTGTTGTTGCTGGAGTGGAGGAGATTTCGTGGTTGATCAGACTCTGGGCCAATTCCTTGGCGCTGTCAAAAGTGGTAGGGCGTGAGGCCAGAACATTTCCTCGATACGGGGGCACTAAACCCCAGATGTATCGTTCAATCATTTTGCTTTCATAGGGGATCATGTTGGGACACATAGCCGCCAAGTCGCAAAACCTGGCCGTATAAGCCGTTATGTCGGTCCCCTTCATCTTGAGGTTCCAGAGTTCTTCCTCAAGTTTCTGAACTTCGCCCCTAGGGCAGTACTCCCCTCTCATGAGATCTTTTAGAGTGTCCCAGCCCATGGCATTGGCTGTGACCAAGGAGAGTGCACTGACATGGCCGTTCCACCATGACAAGGCCCTGTTAGTGAGGGTAGCAGTGGCGAACTTGATTTTGCTCTCTTCGGGGCAAGAGCACATCTCAAATACAGCTTCGGTTCTTTCAAACCATTGGGACAGTGCCAGAATTCCTCCGGTACCATCGAAGAAAGCAGGTTTACAATTCATGAAGTCCTTATAAGTGCATCCCTGCACTCGTTGGTGGATTTCACCAAATCTAGAATTTCCACCGCTCGCATCGCCCGAGTTCATTTGGGCCATGGCTGCTGTTACAGCCGCAGTCACAGCCGTTTGGAACAACACTGGATCGAACTGCGGAGGAGGAGGTGGTGGAGGAGGGGTTTGAGTTGCTGGTCTTCCTCGGTTTGGACGCTTTCGAGGAGGCATCCTTCACTGGAAAACCATAGAAATGATAGCAATAGTAAGAACCTATTGCGAATATGAATAGAGTGTTTCATGGATTAAGTCAACATAATCCAAGATCAGTATGAGAGTCATAGCAATAGAGAAATCAACTGCCAATATACCGGTATTAATGATGCAACATAAGTTCATGAAGATTGACCTAACAATAGGTCTTACATCATACCATAGAGAAAATGTTGGCAGTTTAGAGGTTTAACTAGAGTACTTTTAAACTAGGAATGTTTACAGACAAGAGATCTACGGAACATAGAGATAAAAAGGCTAGTCCTTTAAGCAAAAGAGTGAGGTAGTTAGGCGTCTTCTACTGGCGACGGTTACTTGTTGGGCGAATCCTCAGATCCGCTAGCTGACGCATTACTTCTTGAAGGTGTCGATCATGAGTCCTTTGGTGTGCACGGAGTTCTCTAACTTCAGCTCGGGATGCAGCCAGCTGATGCTGCAGAGCCTCGTTGGTCCTCCTTGTCCTGTCCATGGCTTCTTCGAGTTGGCGGATGCGAACAATGTTGAGATTCGAGTTGGCGTCCACTTCTACAACTCGGCCAATAGCAGCTTGACCCTGCTCAACATTCCTGGCAATCCTTCGGATCATGATGGGCAGAACTCGATCAGCTGATCCTCCTTCACTTATGTTGTAAAAGCTTCAGTCTCTATTGTAAGGCAAGGGCTGCCCCTGCTCCTCGCTCCATCGGTGCAAGGATATGGCCCACATAGGAGTGGGGCCCTGAAATGCTGGACGGGGGTTAGGGTTCGGGGCTTCAGGAGGTTGGTTGTTGACTTCTGGCTCGGAGCTCAAGCTATCCGAGAAGCCTTCAGCATGATGATCATCCAAAGGAATCGGGTGATCGTCGTCTGACTCCTCTTCAAGCCATCCTCCATTGCCCTGGTTCGGAAAGTACGGATCGCCGGGTAGGTGGAAGCCAGCCATGCTATCTACGCGAGAAAGGGGGAAAAGAGGATTAATAGACGTACTATTCTAAGATACTTATAGGATGAATCATTATTAGTCGACCCAATACTTGCATAGTGCATACCGATTACATGTAACTGAAGCAAGATAGTCCTTCGAATAAACCACCCTAACTTCAGACCCCCAATCAAACAAGAACAGGGAATGGAGCAAAGGCTGCAGATTCTGAGTCTATAGCGCCCTAATCACATGTAATCGTGGTGTATCCACTTAGCAACTATTGTCCTACTAGTAACGACCCTTTTTATTGTCACATACGTACAATCTAGAGATACAGAATACTCCTATAGTATTCTTATGGTAGCGTTATTATGGTATTGTTGGTAAGTTTTAGACTTGTTGCAACATCACAACCAAACTTAGGCATATGCTAGTCACTCTCAGGAAAACGTAGTTGATCAGGCTACATCACCCTGAATGTGACTATATGTCTCTAAACCCAATTGTGTTGCCCAACAATCTTAATACTTTCGTTTTGTTCTAGGATGATACTGACTTCTGTGTTTTATAGTGATGTGTGTATATATATATATACTTAGTTAGATCTTTTAGATACTTACAGTATATATTCTTGGTCAGAGTGTTTTAGTCCCGAAGTGTTTATAGTTCGTATATCTTTTATAGGTTGATATACTTGATTCACTATAAACAATGCTTTGATACCAATCTGTCACACCCCAAAACCGAATACGGCGGAATAGGTCTCGGGGTGGAGGACGTCATGTACAGTATCATCACAATTGTATAATAGCAAACAAGAAACATACAACCATTTCATTTACATAGCGAATTTAATTACAAGCGTGTTTTATATTGTTCAACAAACACCAAAAGAAATTTCAAAAATAAGAGATGGGTCTTGTATGCTCCACCTTCTCCAAAATGCTGCGTCTGTACCTGTCTATCTTTGACCTGAAGATACAAGTTATTTTGAAAACAAATATCAGCATAAGGCTGGTGAGTTCATAAGAGTTTAGTGTGAGTTTTTGTATAAAAAGCAATAGTGCTAAAAATGTGCCATTTATATTCATAAGCAGTAGAAAACCTAGAAAATCCCATATTTTCCAGAAAATACATTGTAAGTGAAAATTCTGTGAAAAGTATGCATTCATCATTTTTGAAACAGTTTATTGTAAAACTATATTAACAAATCTCCAAATAGTAATGTGATAGAATAGGTTAAGCCTGTAATCAGTGATAGAGGTGCAAGCTTCCTTTAGTGATAGATACTTACTTACTTCGGGATGTAGTTTAGCGATTAGTGTAGTATTTTAGTGTAGTTATAGTGTATTCCTTGTATATTACTAATAGTGAGGATAATGGGGGGTCCCATGACCTTCCCAGTCATGCACAGTATAGTGAAGTAGTGGCATCCCTGGGCCTGCACGGCGCGGACTGAAATTAACAGTCGAGATGTAATAGTGTCTGCCCTGTATAGATCTATACATGTAGTGTCGTCTTCCAGTCGGAACACTCCGGGCGTAGTGGGTAGCGAATAGAGTAACTCGTAGTGGGTTAGTGTATTATTGTTTGTTTAGTGTTTTCTCTTTTGTTATAGTGTAGTAATCTTTTAGTATTGATCATAGTGTATTCTCTTACTAGTGTATTGTCTGGTAATAGTGAGTATTATAGCGTAGAGAGTAGTGACTTTAGAGAGTAATAACAGTAGTAACATTAACTATACCTATTATAGTTAACTTAGTTTGGATGGTTCTTGACATGTTAGTGACTTTAGTATTTAGTGAAAGGAGAAATATTCGTGTCCCATACTAATATACAAGTTATATAACTAAGAAATCAACGACAGTCGGACGGATAACTACTACCCTAAGCCCACAATCAAACAAGAACAGGGAATAAGGCGAGATATCGGTCCTAAGTCCTCCAAGTCTTACTTATATAAATATATCAGAGTGGTTACATTTTCTAAGTAAATTGATTTAATAAAATTATTTACCAAAAGAACATTTAAAATCTGGCTTGCTTGTCCAAAAATAGTTTTGAAAATGTATAAATTTGTTTATAAGGCATAGTGATAAATCACATGTGATTTGAACTAAGGATAGCGAATCACATGTGATTAATCCTCGTAACATGGAAAATCGTTCTGTAAAACTTTCCATAAACATATATAAGCAACTTGTATCTCCCCCCTAAAACATTTAAAACATTTGAAAGGTTCATTAAAGTGGTATGAACTCACCTGAAATTGTGTAAATCGGGTGAATCGGGTAAAAGTGTCGGTTGAGCGTTTGGTACCAAATAACGACTTGAGCACCTTTTTAGGACCCTAATGTCATATGAAATATGTATTTTACAAGAAGTTAATCATCTTATGCTTTTCATTATAGTATTTGGGCATTCTAGCATCGTTTCGGGGTTTTAGGGCCTAGAAGGGGTTCCCGGGAGTGGTACAAGGCCAAGAATGATTTACGGGAGGGTCCATGAGCTCACTCCCTTGGAGTTTACAGCTCAAAGGCCACTCCTTGGGAGTTTACGGCCGTAAGCCCCCTAGGATTGGCCGTAAACTCATGTGGTCCTCCAAAATGCAAGTTTAATGCCTTATTTCACTTCCCTAATTTACTAGCAAGTGTCTTGAACTAATATGGAGGGTTTAAACCCTCATTTGGTGACATTTTGGGGAGTTTACGGCCAAGGCTTGTGCTTAGGCCGTAAACTCCATTTAATCCCCTAAAATGGATGTTTAAATGGTACAACACACCTCCTTTCATCTTAGATAAATACTAGAAGGCCTTATATGGAGTTTTGGGACATTTTGGCATAAATATTGGGGAGTTTACGGCCTAAGCATAGCCTTGGCCATAAACTCTTCATTTGGCTTCAAATTGGGGTGTTTAATGGTACAACACACTTCCTAGGGCCTTAGCTAATTTCCTTACATGCCCTAGATAAGTTTTTGGGACTTGTTTGACATAAAATTTGGGTGTTTACGGCCCAAGCTTAGGCTTGGCCGTAAACTCCTCTTTTTGTCCTCAAATGGTGTTGTTTGATGTACTTAAACATTTCCTAGTGTCAAGGCTAAATTACTAAACACCCTAGATGAGTTTTTGGGACTTAAATCCAAGATTTTTGGGTGTTTACGGCCTAAGCATAAGCTTGGGCCGTAAACTCCTTTTTAGGCCTCAATTCTTTATGTTTTAATGTCCAAACTCCCCTAGGTAAATCCCTTAATTAGTATATGAGCTTAAAGGAAGGAAAAACGGGGCTTTTGGCAAGTTTTTAGGTGTTTACGGCCTAAGGGGCTTCTTAGGCCGTAACTCCCTTTTGATCCTTGTTTTCTGTGATTTTTGGCCTCTAATTACAATGGAGTATGTTTAGAATAAGATAGGGAATAAATCCTTATGTTTGGAAGTCGGAAATCGCGGTTTTGGAGTCGGGTTCGGGTCTAGAGAGAGAAAGTAGTGAGAGAGAGTGAATGTGTGGTAAAAGAGCTTAAAAGTGGTGTCCATTTGTTTATATATGTCTCGGGTATTGCAACCGATACACGGCTACCCGATGCTAAAGTTTAACGGGGTTAAAACTTTTTACCCGGGTGAAGTGGTTGAAAAGTAGTATAACTCTATTTGGTTAAACGGGGTTAACACATACAAGTTATATTTACTTATGATAATATCAAGACATGTAAATAACTAGATATTCGTTTATTGACGACTCCAAACTTTACAGAAAATAACATATAGCGACGCATTCCGTTAGTGAAGATGGGATTTGTAACGGAAATAGATTTGGGGTTGTCACATTCCTTATTGGGAGTTGGACGTTAAGAATCTATGTCTAGATTAGAAACTTTTATATAAGAAGGATGTTCAAAGGAATGTACTTTGAATGTTAGACTTCACATCTATGGAATTGTCTTGTAACAATCTCCAATAGAGCACTTTGTAATTTCATTGGCAAAGTCTTAGTAACTTTGGCGCTGTGATATTACGAAAGGACCGTTGCATAAAATGTTAGAATCTAACATATTCTAGTAGTGGCAAGAATTTTGTATTCATACACTTATGGATTAGGAATTGAGAAATGAGCATCATTGGAAACGTGTTCATTTGATCTATTTCACAAAGAAAAGACCATAGGAAAACATAGTGTGCATGCTAAGAGCATGGGAAAATTGTTGTTATAATTCAAGTAAGAAGTTTATTACCCGAAACAACAAATAATGAGTAATCAATATGGTGATTAAATAAAATGTTTTATTTATACTCAAAGGTTTGAGGCCATATAGGATTAGTATTATTCTTGTGTTTCACTTTGCATGTTTTGACTTCCCGAGTAATAAGATTATTCAAACCCTCCATAGTCGCTCATTCTTTTGAAGTAGGAAGGAATGAAGACTGTCATGAATTTGATTGTAGATTGTCTAAAGTGTTTTAGATATAGAAAAAGTTTGTCGCAGGGTTCATGAGTGCTACTATCATATTAGAGTATTGGAATAAACCCACGCTCACTTGGATCACTTCATGGATTTTATCACGAGTGATTGGTGAGACGATAATATCTTGTATTCTTGAAACCGAGATGTGTAAGTTGTATCTTACGAGTCGGTTAGACATTGATAATATGTAAACACACCAGTAACTTGGTGTTATAAAACATATTGTTGTGTGTGATTCGGTGAGTGGGTACAAGCGAGCATTAAATCGAAGTTTATCCGTTCCTTTTACCCAAAGTGGGATAAAAGCGATATATCTGGGCCCCTCGATGATTTAGTGACGACATCTAAAGTGCTTGGCCAATCCGGGACTAAGTTGATGTGTTCAATTGTAGTCTGTTGTCAGTCGTCATAAATCGGAAGTCGGGAAACAATATATGGACAGAGAGAATTAAATCCATGTCTCAGTTTATACGATATCCAGAATGGAGGAATATATGATCCCGTATCTAAAGTACACATTTCTGATAAGATCAGAGTTGACAGCGACTTTTGAAAGCTAGGATTACGGTTTAGGATCTGAAGTCATACGCAAAATATTTATTAGACTTATGCAAGTGGGAGACTGTTGGATTAGTGTCTAAGTCCATAACTATTTTGGTATGTACTTGACCCGATGGTGCATGGTCCTTTTGGGTTGCCTTCACCAAAGCAACTTGATGGGATGAATTATGGAGAGAGAGTATTAATTATGATTTATTAATATATTATGAGAATAATATATTAAAGGAGAAATCATATTGTTTAATTAATATTAGTCAATAGTTAATTAATAATTAATTTTGTGGCTAAAAGAGATTAATTAAACTTAGGGGACTAGAACTATCAATTGTGTGATAGTTGAATATTGGGCTAATGGACTCCATATTAGAGGAGTGGACAAATTATATGGGGAAACCCATTAGAAATCGTCCAAGGCCTCTAAGGAGGGAGTCCATGGGCTGCTTAGGGCCTAAGCAGTCAAATTATGGTTTCCTTGTTAGATAACCCTAATAGCCTCACTATTTAAGGACCCCTAGGGCACCAAAAAACGTGGCTAAGAGTTTCCTTAGGGTTTCTAAACGTTTTTAGTGCCTCTCCTCTTCTCCTTCTTCATCCTCTTTCTCTTGGTGTTAGTAAGCCATTAGAGGTGTGACATTTGTGACACTAAGCTTTCAGAAGCCAATTACAAGGAGGAATTGAGATTGTTATTCCTACATAACAATCAAGGTAAGATCTAAACCCTAATTCATATGTTAATATCATTATTGTATGCTAGATATAGGGTTTATGGATTTGGATGATTATTGCATGTTCATTAGACAAACTAGATCCAAAGGTTTAGGATTTGCATGTACACCATAGGAATGATGCAGTGCTCAAAACCCATCACAATCTTCTATACCTCAGGCACCAGTCCATTGCACAACCACTCTTCATCCTATCTTGCATGAATTGCCAATCAATAATTTTTAATTTGGCCAATGTTCTCAAAGTCATGAAATGTCCAGTTCTGATGAGTCAAGTCCTCGAATTTTACCTCAAAATTCCAAAAAACCGCATTTGAATGTCACTTATGTGGTCTCTCCAAAAGTTCAAGCAAGATTGGCTTTACAAAAGGAGATAAGATCCCGATGTGAAAAGCAGGAAGCTGATTACAAGAACAAAGTTTTCAAAAATACAGTCAAAGCCTCAAACAAAAAGAATTTCGAAAAACTCGTCAATGCAAAAAACTTTTCAAAACGTATTGCAGTTGAAGGAGCATGCAAAAAGGATCAATCAATAACAAAACCTTTTCAAAAGGTTTCTGCAAGACATCACAATAAGGTCAATTCATTTTAACAAAATACCTTAACAGATCTAAATTTGAAGGGTATTTTGCCAACTCCAAATGTTTCAAAATCACATCAGTCAGTCACCAAGTCAAAGTCTATGTCTATGTTACGTGACAAAGTTTTTCAAATCTCAAGAATACTCCAGCAAAACACCATTCAAGGACCAGACACAACAAATAAACTTCACCTTCTGAACCTTTGACAAAATATGGTTTTTTGTTAAATAAGAAGAATCTTAGGTTTGGTTTTTATCCAGTTCAAGAGTCACATCCCACACCAACTTCTAACTTTCCAAAAAGAGTAAAACGTCCTGGACTTGGACTGAAGTAAGAAAAGAAACATGTTCATAAATCTCATTTGCATACGTTTGTTAGGAAAGTGTCGCGCGTTACCCAGGGATCCAAACTTGTTTGGGTGCCGAAACTAACCATCTGATACTGTAGGCATTGTGCAATGAGGAACAAGAAGAAGAATGATTAATAGATAGTTCCTGCTCCATACACATGACTGGAAGGTTGGAATACCTTTGCGATTTCTAGCCAATCTATAGTGGTGTACACACCACCTTTAGAAACAACGCAAATGGACTTATCAGGGTTTGTGGAGTATTAACTACGAGGAGCTTCTCTATTCAAAGAGTTGCTTATGTAGAGGGTCTGAAGCATAATTTGATCAGTGCGGGTCAATTATACAAAGCTGGTTATTAGGTTGAATTTGATAGTGAATATTGCTACATAATGACACATGACCGGAACACTTGCCTAATCAAATCTAAAGCTGAAGGGACACTGTATCCTTTAGATGTCTCCTTGATCATTGGCAAACTGTAGTTGTGTTTTTGGTCAAAGGCAGTGTCTGAAGTGTGTTGGTTATGGCACCGCAAATATGCTCACCTCAACTTGTAACACCCATTTTTGGAAGTATTTGATTGTGGTTTCGGAGGCCAAGGGTATTGACGAGTCGGTCTTTTATGGGTCTCAGGTTTTATTCAGAAGGTTTTAGGCTTGTGGGTGTGGCTAGGAGCGTAGGGTTTCTTGCCACCTTTTCATGGATATAAAGTTCATCGGAAACAGACTTAGAATGAAGGAGTTATAGCACTTCGAAGTTATTGGCATTACTGGTCCTTAATGGAGAAAAATAGCAAGGAAGGACCATGCATACAAGGTGGTTGACGCGAGAGTACGCCCAACTTAAACTGGGGGTATGCCTAACGTAGGGAATAAAGTGATCGTGGGTGTGGAAGGAGTACGCTCAGCGTACGAGAAGTACGCAACGTACTCTCAGAGACCCTAAACCCAAATTTCGGGGGCTAGGCACTATATAAAGAGAATAATGCCTTAGATATCAGCCTCCTTCTCATTCTTAGACAGCCACCACAAAACCCTAATCCTCCTTTGAGTGTTCTTGGAGCTTTGGATGCCATTAGGGAGCATTTTGGTGTTGTGAAGCCATTTTCCAAGCTAGTAAAGAGCAAAGCAAGGTGGTAGTTCAAAGGAGAAGCTGTAGATCTGAGATTGTTGCTTCATTTCAGATCATCTTGAGGTATAAAGCTTCCAACTTTCCTCATAGAAGCTTAGATCTAGGTTTATGGAGCTTTGGACCTTTTTAGGGCCAAAGAATGGATCTTTATGATGCAACTTCGTTTTTGAGCTTAGGGTTGCAACCCTTCGAGCTAAAATGGTTCCATAAGCAGTAAAGTTCCAATCTTTAGGGCCCATTTGTAACCATGCATAAGATCTAGCCCTTTCCGTGGAAGTTTGTTGTCACATTTCAAGTTTGGGCTCATTTCGTAGGTTGCAAGCCAACAAGTAATCGCCTTTATGGATTAAGACGTTAGTAAGGACTTGGATCTGTGATTATAGCTTCTGGATTAGAGTATTAAGCAATTAATGGGAAAAGTGGCTTAATAGAGGAGTACGTTGGGCGCACATGCAGGTATGCATAGTGTACACACCATTCAGCCAATACGATTAGTGTCTAGAGGAGTACGCCCTGCATACTCATCAGATATGGGCTTGGCATGTTTTGGGCCTTGGGTTGGGCCATGCATTGGATTTTAGTTATTTGGGCGCTAGTGGGCCATTAGAAGTCAGATGATCTGGGCCAAGAATATGTTTGCGCTTAGGGTAAGGCCCAAATCTGACTTCGTATGAGGAAGTTATGATTTTTCAAAGTTTCGGCTTAGCAGTATACAACCTGAAACTCGAATATTAGATCAAGTGGTTTTTAACCGACACAACCTAAACGAAAATCGAAGATCTCGTTAATTGTGGCGTAACGATAAAAAGAAGGACGAAAACGAACGACAGATGAAGAAGTTATGAATTTTTAACGGACCAATCATGTCTCGGCCTTTTAATAATTTACCTTTTAAAATAAAGTCAAAATTAGCCGACGGAGTCTAAACGAAAGTTGTAGAGTACGTTCCCACCTTCGTGTGGATATAAAGAACGTCGAAAACGGAGCTCGTACGCGAAAGTTACGAATTTTAAAAGTTTATGGTCCAATTTGTGAAGGCTGATATGAACTTTGTGACGTGGCGCGTTGTGGGTCGTCCATCGCTGATCAGTGAACGCTTCGGATTCGGAAACGCCTCCCTTCGCTATTACACCCCGCGTCCGAGGTTGGTACGCCCATCGTACCTTCGGTCCTTATCCTCTTCCGGAGTGCGAGAGAGCTGGTCCGAGGTGGCACCCTTATCCGAAGCCTACGCCCAGTGTAGACTGCTGACGCCCAGCGTAATCCAAGAGGCTTCGCGCCTATAAATAACTACGAGGGTCTCCGAGTTTTTCACACCATTTTCTTTCTCTCTAAATTACTTTCTCTCTCTAAGGTTTTTAACCCTCCTCTAAGCCTAGGTGATCCCCTAGCACCCTAAGGAAGCCCCGAGGCTCCCGGAGTCCCGAGAAAAAGGGACTTTTGGTTTCGGAAACGCTGCTCCGAGCAAAGCCCGGTTTTCTTTAAAACCTGCTATAAGTGAGCTACGCTTATGCAATTTTTAATATAGCTTTCAAATAATTATAGTAATGTTATTAGGTCCTTATAATAATTATTTGGGCTATTATTATGAGTTATATTGAGTTTTATTTAACGCTTATATAATAGTAATAATAGTCAGACTATTAAATAGTCGCGGTTATCGTTAGACTAAACCCTACTGGTATTGATACTAAGTTTTATCAAAGGAAAATTGTTTTGAAAGTATCGAAGCGTTGTCCGAGTGCTGAGTCACCACCTTTCAGGTGAGTGCATAGTCCCTTTCATCTTGCACATAGATATGAAGTATTTATTATATAATTTACGTGTAGTGTGTGCATATTGCCTGAATACTTGTTGTCTATGTTTGATTAAAATTTTTTATACATGTTTTAAAAGTTTAAACTGTATACTTATTTTATATCTACAAAATATGTTGGGTAAAAACATGGGTAGATGTAATAGTTGTTATGTGACAAAATAAAACAATGAGAGGCCTCGTTATAGATGTTATTGATGATCCAGTCATCTAGCGGAGTATAGATGACGACCACAGACTATTCTAGACAGTCCAGTGGAACACTAGCAGGCTCGCAACCTATAGGTGTTTATTTGAACTGTGTGCTCACCAGGTGTACTCCATCCCCCACATGGTTGCCTTAAGGACATTTACTGCTGAGGAATCCCCTTAGCAGTAGTGTCCATCCCGATGATGATCCTTAGGCTAGGTCCCTTATGATAGGTATTTAGGGACGTAATGAGAGGATAACGGGAATGGGTAATCGGGTTATTGTTGATTGATAAAGTTAATAAACTTATTTATTGTGGGTTGAAAACCCTATGTGCTCACCAGGCTCCCAAGCCTGACCCACTCAGTTTCTTGTATTACAGGTAGTGGTGCATGAGCATAGATGTGATGTATTGGGATGAGAGATTAAGGGATTTTAGGCCTGTAAATATAGAATAATGTAGTAAGGCCTATGATGTATAGTTTATGCTTATGATCTGTATCAAACATGACATCCCGAGTCTTTATAATGAAATATATTTCTATGGAAATGCTTTTGATAAATCTTTATCATATTTTGTTTTGGGACAAATTCCGCAACACTTTTATTTAAAATCTTACTCTGATTTTTAAACAAAGCATAACAAAATCGGTCTTTTCTGGCAGTGAAAATGGGGATGTCATACTTGGTATCAGAGCGTTAGTTTAAGCGAACTAGGAATTTGTAGGATTTGTAGACTTAAACTTAGAATGCTAAGCGATGATTGTGAGGTGTGAGCACTGGGTTATTTTAGGAATTATGCCTAAAATGCTTTTATGTGCTAAATGCTTTGTGCCTTATATGATATTATTTATTCGAATCTATGGTCTGTTGCCGACCGGATCTGGAACCTTATGTGTTTAGGATTCTAAACTTACGACTAGGATATTAGAACTAGCATGTAAACGTTTCGGAGAGATAAGGATAATTTGAACATCAGTCCTAAGTAAAGATCTAAATTCACCTTATTCGGTGTATAGATCAAGATGGAAAGGACCCGTAGCGGAAATGTGAATGCAAATGGGAACATAAACCAACCCCTAGTGATTGAGCAAATACCGGTTGTGGAAGCCGCTGTTGAGCCAATAACGATGGACAGAGTGCAAGCGATGATCCAGGCGATGTTGGATCGTCAAATGGAGGAAACCATACGTTTGCTCCAGCAAATTCGAGAGGAAGCGACCATACAGATCGAAAAACCCGAGTTGAACAAAGGGCAGACTGAGGAGGGGAACTACAGTGGAACCATTGGTCAAGTCAACCCACCAATAGTTCGACAAAACAACCAAGATGACAGAGTCGAGAGGAATGGATGCAAGTACAAGGATTTTCTGACTTGCAAGCCATCGAGTTTCACTGGAAAAGTAGATCCGAACGCGGTCATGGATTGGATCTCGGAGATGGAGTTAGCTTTCATGACGTGTGGTTGCAAAGGAAAACTACAGACCACGTTTGCAGTGCGTCAGTTTCGAGGAGGTGCTGTACATTGGTGGAATACCTTAGGGAAGACTCTGAGCCCCAATGAGCCCCTACAACTGACATGGGCAGAATATCTGGTGCAATGCAAACGGAAGTACTGCTCAGCTCAAAACCTGCTCGAGCTAGAGAACCAATTCCTAACCCTGAAGAAGGGAAGCATGTCAATCGATGAATACAAGAACAAATTCTAAGAAAAGATGGAATTTGCCTTGCATCTTGTTACGGGTGAGCTGACGAAAATCGAGAAATACGCAAAGGGACTTCCATGGGAGTACGTGGTGCCAATGCGTCAGGCATATACTCTGGAGGCAGCTATCTGGGCTGCCTAGTTTGTAGAGGATATGATTAAGGGAAGAGCTGCCAGCAAGGTTGAGGTTGGCGAGAAGAGTAAATTTGAAGGGTCTGCTAAACCCAACAAAAAAGAGGAGCAAGTTCGGTTCAAAGAAGATCGGGGGAGGAGGAAATGAATTGAAATGATGCGAGAAGTGCAAGAAGAAGCACTCGGGAAAATGTAGCGAGGAAGTAACTTGCTACAAGTGTGGGAAAACGGGGCACTATGCCAATGAGTGCAATATCAACAAGAGGGTGTGCTACGAGTGCCGTGAAGAAGGGCATTGTTAGGTGCATTTCATGTACCCATTTTGTGGCTTTATTTCATAAAAGTACATTGCATATAGGCTTAAACCCATGCATTTTGCATGTTTTTCGGGATTTTTCATGAGGCAATTTCATTCAAATACTTTTGTGATATTTCAGGGACTTTTCAAGGTAGGATATTGTTGGAGGAGGTAAATAAAAGTTGCGGACAGAATTTCAGGACTTGCGGAGCACCGAGGAGCAAGATATCAAAGAAATGAAGATTTTGGCTTTATAGAGATTTACACGGCCATGTAAATGCAAGCCTTGCGTTTACGCGGGCCGTGTAAATGTAGATTTCTGCGCTGTATATTTTTGCATTTACGCAGGCCGTGTAAATGACAATTTAATTTATGCGGGCCTGGTAAACATAAACGTGGGTTTTAAAGCAGTTTTTCACCATTCATAAAGGGGAGAACCGACTTTTTACTAAGGGGGTCGACTTTTGGAGTAGAGCAGGCGATTTTCTTGAGGATTTTGAAGTTGATTAGCACTTGGGAACATTTGATTTCATTTTGTAAGAACTTTAATTTCATTTTCTAGATTTGTGATCTTGTTCTAGTAATGAGTGGCTAGAACCCTAGATTCTCCAACTTTATGTCTTGACTTCTAGTTGTGATTTCAATCATATGACTTGATGTTTTCTTTCAATTTTCTATCTAGTAAATTTGATTTTGTTTCAATCGAATGTTTGATTCTAATTGTGATTCTTATTGGCCATTTGAATTAGGGTTAGATCATTCAAGTTATCTAATTACAAAATCCGTAATTGTTTTGTAAATTGGACTAGGTAACAAGCACTAAATTGATTTCTATTGAACGAATTTAGTGTAAATCTTATTCACACATTCTTATGCTCCCGAGCTTATGAGGAGTATTGAGTGTTTTTGGGAACATTCACATAAAGTTTAATGCAATCTTTCAACCTAATTCTAAGAGCTTGTTTAGATTAGATTGGTAAGGTTAGGATTAATCAAAGAGCTTATTTTGGTTAATCAATGTGGTGAATGGGAGGTGCTAGATCTTGTTAGCATTTCCATGTACCAATTTAGATAGAATTGAACAAATATCATTTCATCCTTGGAATCACATTGCTAATTTGTCTTGCATGGAGTTGGAGTCCTTACAAATCTTGAATCTACTTCATTAAATCAATCATTTACTTATTGCTTTATTCTATAGTTTAATTATTGCTTATAAATTCCCCCCATTTTGTGACCATTTTTGTACCTTAAGCAAAAAGGTATAAACACTTGTCCCGTGTCTCTGTGGATCGACCCTACTTACCTTGTACTACATTATTAGTGCATAGTAATAATGTTTAAGGAGTCATTTGTACCCTTTATTTGTTGGGTTTGACACGCTTAACAAATTGGCGCCGTTGTCGGGGATACGGTGTTACTAATTGTTTTTGCTAAGCATTTTGTGAGCAGGTGCTTTCAAAAAAAAGTCAGGTAGAAGATAAGTTTTCAATTAAAGGAAGTGGCGAGAAGGTTAATGTGTTGTAAAGGCCCACCTACTTAGAACAAAGCGCATTCAGGGGACAAGTCGAGCCAACGACTTAAAACAAGGGCAGCTAACCAGGAGGCAACCTGGGGTTATTTGTTTCCTTTCTTTTAAAACTTTTAAGTCTTTGGTAAATTTCAAATTTTTTTAATGTCCCAATTGGTTTTAAACTTATTTTTTATGCCTAGAAAATGAATCTCCGGCTCCAAAAATACTTCACGGATAGCTTAGGGAGGATGAAGAGGAGGTTCTTACCATAATTGCAAGGCTCCAAGAATGATTTGGTAAATTCTTTACATATCTTTAGTCATTCATATATTGCTTTAAAATTCAATTGGTATGCATCTTTGACTGTTTTGGACCCATTCCCAACCCAGCTACCATCCTCCACCATCCTACTCTTAATAGGCCGGCTATGCCTCTCTCCAAGCATCGAGGACGATGCTATATTTTAAGCTTGGGGAGGGGCATCCATCCATGCATAAATCTTGTTGCATGTACTTTTGTACATATTGCATTATTTTTATTTTTCATTTTTCTGCATAGAATTTATTTTTCAAAAGCCAAAAAGATTTTCATTCTGTTTTTTTATTATTCTTTGCATTTTGCATCTAAATTTTTGCAGTGCATTCATTTGTTGAAAAACAAAAAAAAATTGATCCAATCCGAAGCAATCGAATCTTTTCAAAACAGTTGAGCTAGTAAGTGAGTCATGTGCCTTGATATTGACTTGCTCTTTTTATTGAAAAATCTAAAAGCAAGTTAATCGCACACGAACACACCTCCCGAAGCTACTCGTGCAAAACATAAAGTGAGAAGATTGTCAACATTGGAGCATAACAGTAGGTATTAGTCAGTTCTTTGGAACGTATGATTGATCTTATGAGTAGTAAATGCTCAATTGAACTCAAAATGCCAAATTAAAAAATTCATAAAAAGAATACAAAATTTCAATGTCCCGAGCCTTCCAGCGCTCTAAAAAGTCCTTTCTACTCATTCCCTTTTATATACCATGCTTGGGGACACAATTTTCAATTATAATTACGGGTAATTGCATGTTAGCTTTAGTCCCCCGAAAAATGTCTAGAAGCCCCTCATGGTAATAGAAAAAGTCAAGGACGAAAATATAAAGAAATAGGCCAAATAAATAAATTAACTAGAGTGTTATGTGTTATCTTAGTTAGTGAATATGTCTTAATTAAAAAAAAAAAGAAAAATAATAATAATTGTTATTAAGTTAATCTGTGACCTTTGGAACTCGAACAAGTAAACTCTGAGGGGTGTTCTACACCTAATCGCCTAAAACCAAATTGTTTGGGACTAATTGGGTTGAAAGTTTGCTACACGGGTTCCATAGAAAGTCATGAACTTAATAACCAAATAAAGCTAATATGTGGCCTTTGAGGTTTGGGCGAGTAAACCTGAGGGATCCTTTTAAATCTAGCACACTAAGGTCATTTGATCTCAATGTGTTGGTTGGAAGCCCGCTACACGGATTTCAAAGAAAGCCATGAGCTTTATTTTAGGCAATTGTAATTAAGAAGTTTGTATATATTTGTGTTTATATCTTTATTGAATAATAGGTTTAGGAAAAATATTTGGCTGCCAAAAGATTCCCTTGGACTTGGATTTGAACTTATGACATTGGGACTGAATGTTAATTACTTTGACTGGTGTAAGTGGTTTGAATCTTGTAACCAATTTGGGTAAATATTAGGGAATTTTTAGAAAAGATTTTTCAGAAAAATATTGTTGTTGACCAACAAATAGTTGGAATCAGACATTGTTATATTTTATGAAACAAAGATGATTGAGCATGTTTTGTCACATACAATTTCACGAGAGTAAGACCATAATTTGTTCTATTAATTGACTTGCTAATATTGAGAGGGAACAAGTGTGGTGATCTTTGATTCTGTTGAGTTGTATAAGGGAGTGGATAAGGTCTTATTTCTATTGTTATATAATATTTTGAGACTAAAGCTAAGTTGACTCAAGGCACGACAAGTATATTCTCAACTATGGTACAAAACAGGGTTAATTGGGTTGGATATATTTTTTCATGTTTGTTTTGATTTCTTGCATCAAGTTTCAAAAAAAAAGTTTAACTTTGATTTTCTTTTCTTCTCTTTTATTTTATTTTCTCCGATTTAAATTTTCTTGTTCTTTCTTGAGGACAAGAAAGGTTTAAGCTTGGGGAGATTTGTTAGGTGCATTTCATGTACCCATTTTGTAGTTTTATTTCATAAAAGTACATTGCATATAGGCTAAAACTCATGCATTTTGCATGTTTTTTGGGATTTTTCATGATACAATTTCATTCAAATACTTTTGTGATATTTCAGGGACTTTTGGAGGTAGGATATTGTTGGAGGAGGTAAATAAAAGTTGCAGACAAAATTCCAGCACTTGCGGAGCAACGAGGAGCAAGATATCAAATAAATGAAGATTTTGGCTTTATAGAGATTTACACAGCCATGTAAATGCAAGCCTTGCGTTTACGCGGGCCGTGTAAATGTAGATTTATGCGCAGTATATTTTTGCGTTTACGCGGGCCGTGTAAATGACAGTGTTAATTTACGCGGGCCGTGTAAACGTAAACGTGAGTTTTAAAGCAGTTTTTCACCATTCTTAAAGGGGGGGAACCGACTTTTTACTAAGGGGGTCGACTTTTGGAGTAGAGCAGGAGATTTTCTTGAGGATTTTGAAGTTGATTAGCACTTGGGAACATTTGATTTCATTTTGTAAGAACTTTAATTTCATTTTCTAGATTTGTGATCTTGTTCTAGTAATGAGTGGCTAGAACCCTAGATTCTCCAACTTTATGTCTTGACTTCTAGTTGTGATTTCAATCATATGACTTGATGTTTTCTTTCAATTTTCTATCTAGTAAATTTGATTTTGTTTCAATCGAATGTTTGATTCTAATTGTGATTCTTATTGGCCATTTGAATTAGGGTTAGATCATTCAAGTTATCTAATTACAAAATCCGTAATTGTTTTGTAAATTGGACTAGGTAACAAGCACTAAATTGATTTCTAATGAACGAATTTAGTGTAAATCTTATTCACACATTCTTATGCTCCCGAGCTTATGAGGAGTATTGAGTGTTTTTGGGAACATTCACATAAAGTTTAATGCAATCTTTCAACCTAATTCTAAGAGCTTGTTTAGATTAGATTGGTAAGGTTAGGATTAATCAAAGAGCTTATTTTGGTTAATCAATGTGGTGAATGGGAGGTGCTAGATCTTGTTAGCATTTCCATGTACCAATTTAGATAGAATTGAACAAATATCATTTCATCCTTGGAATCACATTGCTAATTTGTCTTGCATGGAGTTGGAGTCCTTACAAATCTTGAATCTACTTCATTAAATCAATCATTTACTTATTGCTTTATTCTATAGTTTAATTATTGCTTATAAATTCCCCCCATTCTGTGACCATTTTTGTACCTTAAGCAAAAAGGTATAAACACTTGTCCCGTGTCTCTGTGGATCGACCCTACTTACCTTGTACTACATTATTAGTGCATAGTAATAGTGTTTAAGGAGTCATTTGTACCCTTTATTTGTTGGGTTTGACACGCTTAACAAATTGGCGCCGTTGTCGGGGATACGGTGTTACTAATTGTTTTTGCTAAGCATTTTGTGAGCAGGTGCTTTCAAAAAAAAGTCATGTAGAAGATAAGTTTTCAATTAAAGGAAGTGGCGAGAAGGTTAATGTGTTGTAAAGGCCCACCTACTTAGAACAAAGCGTATTCAGGGGACAAGTCGAGCCAACGACTTAAAACAAGGGCAGCTAACCAGGAGGCAACCTGGGGTTATTTGTTTCCTTTCTTTTAAAACTTTTAAGTCTTTGGTAAATTTCAATTTTTTTTAATGTCCCAATTGGTTTTAAACTTATTTTTTATGCCTAGAAAATGAATCTCCGGCTCCAAAAATACTTCACGGATAGCTTAGGGAGGATGAAGAGGAGGTTCTTACCATAATTGCAAGGCTCCAAGAACGATTTGGTAAATTCTTTACATATCTTTAGTCATTCATATTTTGCTTTAAAATTCAATTGGTATGCATCTTTGACTGTTTTGGACCCATTCCCAACCCAGCTACCATCCTCCACCATCCTACTCTTAATAGGCCGGCTATGCCTCTCTCCAAGCATCGAGGACGATGCTATATTTTAAGCTTGGGGAGGGGCATCCATCCATGCATAAATCTTGTTGCATGTACTTTTGTACATATTGCATTATTTTTATTTTTCATTTTTCTGCATAGAATTTTTTTTTCAAAAGCCAAAAAGATTTTCATTCTGTTTTTTTATTATTCTTTGCATTTTGCATCTAAATTTTTGCAGTGCATTCATTTGTTGAAAAACAAAAAAAAAGTGATCCAATCCGAAGCAATCGAATCTTTTCAAAACAGTTGAGCTAGTAAGTGAGTCATGTGCCTTGATATTGACTTGCTCTTTTTATTGAAAAATCTAAAAGCAAGTTAATCGCACACGAACACACCTCCCGAAGCTACTCGTGCAAAACAGAAAGTGAGAAGATTGTCAACATTGGAGCATAACAGTAGGTATGAGTCAGTTCTTTGGAACGTATGATTGATCTTATGGGTAGTAAATGCTCAATTGAACTCAAAATGCCAAATTCAAAAATTCATAAAAAGAATACAAAATTTCAATGTCCCGAGCCTTCCAGCGCTCTAAAAAGTCCTTTCTACTCATTCCCTTTTATATACCATGCTTGGGGACACAATTTCCAATTATAATTACGGATCATTGCATGTTAGCTTTAGTCCCCCAAAAAATGTCTAGAAGCCCCTCATGGTAATAGAAAAAGTCAAGGACGAAAATATAAAGAAATAGGCCAAATAAATAAATTAACTAGAGTGTTATGTGTTATCTTAGTTAGTTAATATGTCTGAATTAAAAAAAAAAAGAAAAATAATAATAATTGTTATTAAGTTAATCTGTGACCTTTGGAACTCGAACAAGTAAACTCTGAGGGGTGTTCTACACCTAATCGCCTAAAACTAAATTGTTTGGGACTAATTGGGTTGAAAGTTCGCTACACGGGTTCTATAGAAAGTCATGAACTTAATAACCAAATAAAGCTAATATGTGGCCTTTGAGGTTTGGGCGAGTAAACCTGAGGGATCCTTTTAAATCTAGCACACTAAGGTCATTTGATCTCAATGTGTTGGTTGGAAGCCCGCTACACAGATTTCAAAGAAAGCCATGAGCTTTATTTTAGGCAATTGTAATTAGGAAGTTTATATATATCTGTGTTTATATCTTTATTGAATAATAGGTTTAGGAAAAATATTTGGCTGCCAAAAGATTCCCTTGGACTTGGATTTGAACTTATGACATTGGGACTGAATGTTAATTACTTTGACTCGTGTAAGTGGTTTGAATCTTGTAACCAATTTGGGTAAATATTAGGGAATTTTTAGAAAAGATTTTTCAGAAAAATATTGTTGTTGACCAACAAATAGTTGGAATCAGACATTGTTATATTTTATGAAACAAAGATGATTGAGCATGTTTTGTCACATACAATTTCACGAGAGTAAGACCATAATTTGTTCTATTAATTGACTTGCTAATATTGAGAGGGAACAAGTGTGGTGATCTTTGATTCTGTTGAGTTGTATAAGGGAGTGGATAAGGTCTTATTTCTATTGTTATATAATATTTTGAGACTAAATCTAAGTTGACTCAAGGCACGACAGGTATATTCTCAACTATGGTACAAAACAGGGTTAATTGGGTTGGATATATTTTTTCATGTTTGTTTTGATTTCTTGCATCAAGTTTCAAAAAAAAGTTTAACATTGATTTTCTTTTCTTCTCTTTTATTTTATTTTCTCCGATTTAAATTTTCTTGTTCTTTCTTGAGGACAAGAAAGGTTTAAGCTTGGGGAGATTTGTTAGGTGCATTTCATGTACCCATTTTGTAGTTTTATTTCATAAAAGTACATTGCATATAGGCTAAAACTCATGCATTTTGCATGTTTTTTGGGATTTTTCATGATACAATTTCATTCGAATACTTTTGTGATATTTCAGGGACTTTTGGAGGAAGGATATTGTTGGAGGAGGTAAATAAAAGTTGCAGACAAAATTCCAACACTTGCGGAGCAACGAGGAGCAAGATATCAACTAAATGAAGATTTTGGCTTCATAGAGATTTACACAGCCATGTAAATGCAAGCCTTGCGTTTACGCGGGCCGTGTAAATGTAGATTTATGCGCAGTATATTTTTGCGTTTACGCGGGCCGTGTAAATGACAGTGTTAATTTACGCGGGCCGTGTAAACGTAAACGTGAGTTTTAAAGCAGTTTTTCACCATTCTTAAAGGGGGGGAACCGACTTTTTACTAAGGGGGTCGACTTTTGGAGTAGAGCAGGCGATTTTCTTGAGGATTTTGAAGTTGATTAGCACTTGGGAACATTTGATTTCATTTTGTAAGAACTTTAATTTCATTTTCTAGATTTGTGATCTTGTTCTAGTAATGAGTGGCTAGAACCCTAGATTCTCCAACTTTATGTCTTGACTTCTAGTTGTGATTTCAATCATATGACTTGATGTTTTCTTTCAATTTTCTATCTAGTAAATTTGATTTTGTTTCAATCGAATGTTTGATTCTAATTGTGATTCTTATTGGCCATTTGAATTAGGGTTAGATCATTCAAGTTATCTAATTACAAAATCCGTAATTGTTTTGTAAATTGGACTAGGTAACAAGCACTAAATTGATTTCTATTGAACGAATTTAGTGTAAATCTTATTCACACATTCTTATGCTCCCGAGCTTATGAGGAGTATTGAGTGTTTTTGGGAACATTCACATAAAGTTTAATGCAATCTTTCAACCTAATTCTAAGAGCTTGTTTAGATTAGATTGGTAAGGTTAGGATTAATCAAAGAGCTTATTTTGGTTAATCAATGTGGTGAATGGGAGGTGCTAGATCTTGTTAGCATTTCCATGTACCAATTTAGATAGAATTGAACAAATATCATTTCATCCTTGGAATCACATTGCTAATTTGTCTTGCATGGAGTTGGAGTCCTTACAAATCTTGAATCTACTTCATTAAATCAATCATTTACTTATTGCTTTATTCTATAGTTTAATTATTGCTTATAAATTCCCCCCATTCTGTGACCATTTTTGTACCTTAAGCAAAAAGGTATAAACACTTGTCCCGTGTCTCTGTGGATCGACCCTACTTACCTTGTACTACATTATTAGTGCATAGTAATAGTGTTTAAGGAGTCATTTGTACCCTTTATTTGTTGGGTTTGACTCGCTTAACAAATTGGCGCCGTTGTCGGGGATACGGTGTTACTAATTGTTTTTGCTAAGCATTTTGTGAGCAGGTGCTTTCAAAAAAAAGTCAGGTAGAAGATAAGTTTTCAATTAAAGGAAGTGGCGAGAAGGTTAATGTGTTGTAAAGGCCCACCTACTTAGAACAAAGCGCATTCAGGGGACAAGTCGAGCCAACGACTTAAAACAAGGGCAGCTAACCAGGAGGCAACCTGGGGTTATTTGTTTCCTTTCTTTTAAAACTTTTAAGTCTTTGGTAAATTTCAAATTTTTTTAATGTCCCAATTGGTTTTAAACTTATTTTTTATGCCTAGAAAATGAATCTCCGGCTCCAAAAATACTTCACGGATAGCTTAGGGAGGATGAAGAGGAGGTTCTTACCATAATTGCAAGGCTCCGAGAACGATTTGGTAAATTCTTTACATATCTTTAGTCATTCATATTTTGCTTTAAAATTCAATTGGTATGCATCTTTGACTGTTTTGGACCCATTCCCAACCCAGCTACCATCCTCCACCATCCTACTCTTAATAGGCCGGCTATGCCTCTCTCCAAGCATCGAGGACGATGCTATATTTTAAGCTTGGGGAGGGGCATCCATCCATGCATAAATCTTGTTGCATGTACTTTTGTACATATTGCATTATTTTTATTTTTCATTTTTCTGCATAGAATTTTTTTTTCAAAAGCCAAAAAGATTTTCATTCTGTTTTTTTATTATTCTTTGCATTTTGCATCTAAATTTTTGCAGTGCATTCATTTGTTGAAAAACAAAAAAAAAGTGATCCAATCCGAAGCAATCGAATGTTTTCAAAACAGTTGAGCTAGTAAGTGAGTCATGTGCCTTGATATTGACTTGCTCTTTTTATTGAAAAATCTAAAAGCAAGTTAATCGCACACGAACACACCTCCCGAAGCTACTCGTGCAAAACAGAAAGTGAGAAGATTGTCAACATTGGAGCATAACAGTAGGTATGAGTCAGTTCTTTGGAACGTATGATTCATCTTATGAGTAGTAAATGCTCAATTGAACTCAAAATGCCAAATTCAAAAATTCATAAAAAGAATACAAAATTTCAATGTCCCGAGCCTTCCAGCGCTCTAAAAAGTCCTTTCTACTCATTCCCTTTTATATACCATGCTTGGGGACACAATTTCCAATTATAATTACGGATCATTGCATGTTAGCTTTAGTCCCCCGAAAAATGTCTAGAAGCCCCTCATGGTAATAGAAAAAGTCAAGGACGAAAATATAAAGAAATAGGCCAAATAAATAAATTAACTAGAGTGTTATGTGTTATCTTAGTTAGTTAATATGTCTGAATTAAAAAAAAAAAAAGAAAAATAATAATAATTGTTATTAAGTTAATCTGTGACCTTTGGAACTCGAACAAGTAAACTCTGAGGGGTGTTCTACACCTAATCGCCTAAAACTAAATTGTTTGGGACTAATTGGGTTGAAAGTTCGCTACACGGGTTCTATAGAAAGTCATGAACTTAATAACCAAATAAAGCTAATATGTGGCCTTTGAGGTTTGGGCGAGTAAACCTGAGGGATCCTTTTAAATCTAGCACACTAAGGTCATTTGATCTCAATGTGTTGGTTGGAAGCCCGCTACACGGATTTCAAAGAAAGCCATGAGCTTTATTTTAGGCAATTGTAATTAGGAAGTTTATATATATCTGTGTTTATATCTTTATTGAATAATAGGTTTAGGAAAAATATTTGGCTGCCAAAAGATTCCCTTGGACTTGGATTTGAACTTATGACATTGGGACTGAATGTTAATTACTTTGACTCGTGTAAGTGGTTTGAATCTTGTAACCAATTTGGGTAAATATTAGGGAATTTTTAGAAAAGATTTTTCAGAAAAATATTGTTGTTGACCAACAAATAGTTGGAATCAGACATTGTTATATTTTATGAAACAAAGATGATTGAGCATGTTTTGTCACATACAATTTCACGAGAGTAAGACCATAATTTGTTCTATTAATTGACTTGCTAATATTGAGAGGGAACAAGTGTGGTGATCTTTGATTCTGTTGAGTTGTATAAGGGAGTGGATAAGGTCTTATTTCTATTGTTATATAATATTTTGAGACTAAAGCTAAGTTGACTCAAGGCACGACAGGTATATTCTCAACTATGGTACAAAACAGGGTTAATTGGGTTGGATATATTTTTTCATGTTTGTTTTGATTTCTTGCATCAAGTTTCAAAAAAAAGTTTAACATTGATTTTCTTTTCTTCTCTTTTATTTTATTTTCTCCGATTTAAATTTTCTTGTTCTTTCTTGAGGACAAGAAAGGTTTAAGCTTGGGGAGATTTGTTAGGTGCATTTCATGTACCCATTTTGTAGTTTTATTTCATAAAAGTACATTGCATATAGGCTAAAACTCATGCATTTTGCATGTTTTTTGGGATTTTTCATGATACAATTTCATTCGAATACTTTTGTGATATTTCAGGGACTTTTGGAGGAAGGATATTGTTGGAGGAGGTAAATAAAAGTTGCAGACAAAATTCCAACACTTGCGGAGCAACGAGGAGCAAGATATCAAATAAATGAAGATTTTGGCTTCATAGAGATTTACACAGCCATGTAAATGCAAGCCTTGCGTTTACGCGGGCCGTGTAAATGTAGATTTATGCGCAGTATATTTTTGCGTTTACGCGGGCCGTGTAAATGACAGTGTTAATTTACGCGGGCCGTGTAAACGTAAACGTGAGTTTTAAAGCAGTTTTTCACCATTCTTAAAGGGGGGGAACCGACTTTTTACTAAGGGGGTCGACTTTTGGAGTAGAGCAGGCGATTTTCTTAAGGATTTTGAAGTTGATTAGCACTTGGGAACATTTGATTTCATTTTGTAAGAACTTTAATTTCATTTTCTAGATTTGTGATCTTGTTCTAGTAATGAGTGGCTAGAACCCTAGATTCTCCAACTTTATGTCTTGACTTCTAGTTGTGATTTCAATCATATGACTTGATGTTTTCTTTCAATTTTCTATCTAGTAAATTTGATTTTGTTTCAATCGAATGTTTGATTCTAATTGTGATTCTTATTGGCCATTTGAATTAGGGTTAGATCATTCAAGTTATCTAATTACAAAATCCGTAATTGTTTTGTAAATTAGACTAGGTAACAAGCACTAAATTGATTTCTATTGAATGAATTTAGTGTAAATCTTATTCACACATTCTTATGCTCCCGAGCTTATGAGGAGTATTGAGTGTTTTTGGGAACATTCACATAAAGTTTAATGCAATCTTTCAACCTAATTCTAAGAGCTTGTTTAGATTAGATTGGTAAGGTTAGGATTAATCAAAGAGCTTATTTTGGTTAATCAATGTGGTGAATGGGAGGTGCTAGATCTTGTTAGCATTTCCATGTACCAATTTAGATAGAATTGAACAAATATCATTTCATCCTTGGAATCACATTGCTAATTTGTCTTGCATGGAGTTGGAGTCCTTACAAATCTTGAATCTACTTCATTAAATCAATCATTTACTTATTGCTTTATTCTATAGTTTAATTATTGCTTATAAATTCCCCCCATTCTGTGACCATTTTTGTACCTTAAGCAAAAAGGTATAAACACTTGTCCCGTGTCTCTGTGGATCGACCCTACTTACCTTGTACTACATTATTAGTGCATAGTAATAGTGTTTAAGGAGTCATTTGTACCCTTTATTTGTTGGGTTTGACACGCTTAACAAATTGGCGCCGTTGTCGGGGATACGGTGTTACTAATTGTTTTTGCTAACCATTTTGTGAGCAGGTGCTTTCAAAAAAAAGTCAGGTAGAAGATAAGTTTTCAATTAAAGGAAGTGGCGAGAAGGTTAATGTGTTGTAAAGGCCCACCTACTTAGAACAAAGCGCATTCAGGGGACAAGTCGAGCCAACGACTTAAAACAAGGGCAGCTAACCAGGAGGCAACCTGGGGTTATTTGTTTCCTTTCTTTTAAAACTTTTAAGTTTTTGGTAAATTTCAAATTTTTTTAATGTCCCAATTGGTTTTAAACTTATTTTTTATGCCTAGAAAATGAATCTCCGGCTCCAAAAATACTTCACGGATAGCTTAGGGAGGATGAAGAGGAGGTTCTTACCATAATTGCAAGGCTCCAAGAACGATTTGGTAAATTCTTTACATATCTGTAGTCATTCATATTTTGCTTTAAAATTCAATTGGTATGCATCTTTGACTGTTTTGGACCCATTCCCAACCCAGCTACCATCCTCCACCATCCTACTCTTAATAGGCCGGCTATGCCTCTCTCCAAGCATCGAGGACGATGCTATATTTTAAGCTTGGGGAGGGGCATCCATCCATGCATAAATCTTGTTGCATGTACTTTTGTACATATTGCATTATTTTTATTTTTCATTTTTCTGCATAGAATTTTTTTTTCAAAAGCCAAAAAGATTTTCATTCTGTTTTTTTATTATTCTTTGCATTTTGCATCTAAATTTTTGCAGTGCATTCATTTGTTGAAAAACAAAAAAAAAAAGTGATCCAATCCGAAGCAATCGAATCTTTTCAAAACAGTTGAGCTAGTAAGTGAGTCATGTGCCTTGATATTGACTTGCTCTTTTTATTGAAAAATCTAAAAGCAAGTTAATCGCACACGAACACACCTCCCGAAGCTACTCGTGCAAAACAGAAAGTGAGAAGATTGTCAACATTGGAGCATAACAGTAGGTATGAGTCAGTTCTTTGGAACGTATGATTGATCTTATGAGTAGTAAATGCTCAATTGAACTCAAAATGCCAAATTCAAAAATTCATAAAAAGAATACAAAATTTCAATGTCCCGAGCCTTCCAGCGCTCTAAAAAGTCCTTTCTACTCATTCCCTTTTATATACCATGCTTGGGGACACAATTTCCAATTATAATTACGGATCATTGCATGTTAGCTTTAGTCCCCCAAAAAATGTCTAGAAGCCCCTCATGGTAATAGAAAAAGTCAAGGACGAAAATATAAAGAAATAGGCCAAATAAATAAATTAACTAGAGTGTTATGTGTTATCTTAGTTAGTGAATATGTCTTAATTAAAAAAAATAATAATAATAATAATAATTGTTATTAAGTTAATCTGTGACCTTTGGAACTCGAACAAGTAAACTCTGAGGGGTGTTCTACACCTAATCGCCTAAAACTAAATTGTTTGGGACTAATTGGGTTGAAAGTTCGCTACACGGGTTCCATAGAAAGTCATGAACTTAATAACCAAATAAAGCTAATATGTGGCCTTTGAGGTTTGGGCGAGTAAACCTGAGGGATCCTTTTAAATCTAGCACACTAAGGTCATTTGATCTCAATGTGTTGGTTGGAAGCCCGCTACACGGATTTCAAAGAAAGCCATGAGCTTTATTTTAGGCAATTGTAATTAGGAAGTTTGTATATATTTGTGTTTATATCTTTATTGAATAATAGGTTTAGGAAAAATATTTGGCTGCCAAAAGATTCCCTTGGACTTGGATTTGAACTTATGACATTGGGACTGAATGTTAATTACTTTGACTCGTGTAAGTGGTTTGAATCTTGTAACCAATTTGGGTAAATATTAGGGAATTTTTAGAAAAGATTTTTCAGAAAAATATTGTTGTTGACCAACAAATAGTTGGAATCAGACATTGTTATATTTTATGAAACAAAGATGATTGAGCATGTTTTGTCACATACAATTTCACGAGAGTAAGACCATAATTTGTTCTATTAATTGACTTGCTAATATTGAGAGGGAACAAGTGTGGTGATCTTTGATTCTGTTGAGTTGTATAAGGGAGTGGATAAGGTCTTATTTCTATTGTTATATAATATTTTGAGACTAAAGCTAAGTTGACTCAAGGCACGACAGGTATATTCTCAACTATGGTACAAAACAGGGTTAATTGGGTTGGATATATTTTTTCATGTTTGTTTTGATTTCTTGCATCAAGTTTCAAAAAAAAAGTTTAACTTTGATTTTCTTTTCTTCTCTTTTATTTTATTTTCTCCGATTTAAATTTTCTTGTTCTTTCTTGAGGACAAGAAAGGTTTAAGCTTGGGGAGATTTGTTAGGTGCATTTCATGTACCCATTTTGTAGTTTTATTTCATAAAAGTACATTGCATATAGGCTAAAACTCATGCATTTTGCATGTTTTTTGGGATTTTTCATGATACAATTTCATTCAAATACTTTTGTGATATTTCAGGGACTTTTGGAGGTAGGATATTGTTGGAGGAGGTAAATAAAAGTTGCAGACAAAATTCCAGCACTTGCGGAGCAACGAGGAGCAAGATATCAAATAAATGAAGATTTTGGCTTTATAGAGATTTACACAGCCATGTAAATGCAAGCCTTGCGTTTACGCGGGCCGTGTAAATGTAGATTTCTGCGCAGTATATTTTTGCGTTTACGCGGGCCATGTAAATGACAGTGTTAATTTACGCGGGCCGTGTAAACGTAAACGTGAGTTTTAAAGCAGTTTTTCACCATTCTTAAAGGGGGGGAACCGACTTTTTACTAAGGGGGTCGACTTTTGGAGTAGAGCAGGCGATTTTCTTGAGGATTTTGAAGTTGATTAGCACTTGGGAATATTTGATTTCATTTTGTAAGAACTTTAATTTCATTTTCTAGATTTGTGATCTTGTTCTAGTAATGAGTGGCTAGAACCCTAGATTCTCCAACTTTATGTCTTGACTTCTAGTTGTGATTTCAATCATATGACTTGATGTTTTCTTTCAATTTTCTATCTAGTAAATTTGATTTTGTTTCAATCGAATGTTTGATTCTAATTGTGATTCTTATTGGCCATTTGAATTAGGGTTAGATCATTCAAGTTATCTAATTACAAAATCCGTAATTGTTTTGTAAATTGGACTAGGTAACAAGCACTAAATTGATTTCTATTGAACGAATTTAGTGTAAATCTTATTCACACATTCTTATGCTCCCGAGCTTATGAGGAGTATTGAGTGTTTTTGGGAACATTCACATAAAGTTTAATGCAATCTTTCAACCTAATTCTAAGAGCTTGTTTAGATTAGATTGGTAAGGTTAGGATTAATCAAAGAGCTTATTTTGGTTAATCAATGTGGTGAATGGGAGGTGCTAGATCTTGTTAGCATTTCCATGTACCAATTTAGATAGAATTGAACAAATATCATTTCATCCTTGGAATCACATTGCTAATTTGTCTTGCATGGAGTTGGAGTCCTTACAAATCTTGAATCTACTTCATTAAATCAATCATTTACTTATTGCTTTATTCTATAGTTTAATTATTGCTTATAATTTCCCCCCATTCTGTGACCATTTTTGTACCTTAAGCAAAAAGGTATAAACACTTGTCCCGTGTCTCTGTGGATCGACCCTACTTACCTTGTACTACATTATTAGTGCATAGTAATAGTGTTTAAGGAGTCATTTGTACCCTTTATTTGTTGGGTTTGACACGCTTAACAAATTGGCGCCGTTGTCGGGGATACGGTGTTACTAATTGTTTTTGCTAACCATTTTGTGAGCAGGTGCTTTCAAAAAAAAGTCAGGTAGAAGATAAGTTTTCAATTAAAGGAAGTGGCGAGAAGGTTAATGTGTTGTAAAGGCCCACCTACTTAGAACAAAGCGCATTCAGGGGACAAGTCGAGCCAACGACTTAAAACAAGGGCAGCTAACCAGGAGGCAACCTGGGGTTATTTGTTTCCTTTCTTTTAAAACTTTTAAGTCTTTGGTAAATTTCAAATTTTTTTAATGTCCCAATTGGTTTTAAACTTATTTTTTATGCCTAGAAAATGAATCTCCGGCTCCAAAAATACTTCACGGATAGCTTAGGGAGGATGAAGAGGAGGTTCTTACCATAATTGCAAGGCTCCAAGAACGATTTGGTAAATTCTTTACATATCTTTAGTCATTCATATTTTGCTTTAAAATTCAATTGGTATGCATCTTTGACTGTTTTGGACCCATTCCCAACCCAGCTACCATCCTCCACCATCCTACTCTTAATAGGCCGGCTATGCCTCTCTCCAAGCATCGAGGACGATGCTATATTTTAAGCTTGGGGAGGGGCATCCATCCATGCATAAATCTTGTTGCATGTACTTTTGTACATATTGCATTATTTTTATTTTTCATTTTTCTGCATAGAATTTTTTTTTCAAAAGCCAAAAAGATTTTCATTCTGTTTTTTTATTATTCTTTGCATTTTGCATCTAAATTTTTGCAGTGCATTCATTTGTTGAAAAACAAAAAAAAAAGTGATCCAATCCGAAGCAATCGAATCTTTTCAAAACAGTTGAGCTAGTAAGTGAGTCATGTGCCTTGATATTGACTTGCTCTTTTTATTGAAAAATCTAAAAGCAAGTTAATCGCACACGAACACACCTCCCGAAGCTACTCGTGCAAAACAGAAAGTGAGAAGATTGTCAACATTGGAGCATAACAGTAGGTATGAGTCAGTTCTTTGGAACGTATGATTGATCTTATGAGTAGTAAATGCTCAATTGAACTCAAAATGCCAAATTCAAAAATTCATAAAAAGAATACAAAATTTCAATGTCCCGAGCCTTCCAGCGCTCTAAAAAGTCCTTTCTACTCATTCCCTTTTATATACCATGCTTGGGGACACAATTTCCAATTATAATTACGGATCATTGCATGTTAGCTTTAGTCCCCCAAAAAATGTCTAGAAGCCCCTCATGGTAATAGAAAAAGTCAAGGACGAAAATATAAAGAAATAGGCCAAATAAATAAATTAACTAGAGTGTTATGTGTTATCTTAGTTAGTGAATATGTCTTAATTAAAAAAAATAATAATAATAATAATAATTGTTATTAAGTTAATCTGTGACCTTTGGAACTCGAACAAGTAAACTCTGAGGGGTGTTCTACACCTAATCGCCTAAAACTAAATTGTTTGGGACTAATTGGGTTGAAAGTTCGCTACACGGGTTCCATAGAAAGTCATGAACTTAATAACCAAATAAAGCTAATATGTGGCCTTTGAGGTTTGGGCGAGTAAACCTGAGGGATCCTTTTAAATCTAGCACACTAAGGTCATTTGATCTCAATGTGTTGGTTGGAAGCCCGCTACACGGATTTCAAAGAAAGCCATGAGCTTTATTTTAGGCAATTGTAATTAGGAAGTTTGTATATATTTGTGTTTATATCTTTATTGAATAATAGGTTTAGGAAAAATATTTGGCTGCCAAAAGATTCCCTTGGACTTGGATTTGAACTTATGACATTGGGACTGAATGTTAATTACTTTGACTCGTGTAAGTGGTTTGAATCTTGTAACCAATTTGGGTAAATATTAGGGAATTTTTAGAAAAGATTTTTCAGAAAAATATTGTTGTTGACCAACAAATAATTGGAATCAGACATTGTTATATTTTATGAAACAAAGATGATTGAGCATGTTTTGTCACATACAATTTCACGAGAGTAAGACCATAATTTGTTCTATTAATTGACTTGCTAATATTGAGAGGGAACAAGTGTGTTGATCTTTGATTCTGTTGAGTTGTATAAGGGAGTGGATAAGGTCTTATTTCTATTGTTATATAATATTTTGAGACTAAATCTAAGTTGACTCAAGGCACGACAGGTATATTCTCAACTATGGTACAAAACAGGGTTAATTGGGTTGGATATATTTTTTCATGTTTGTTTTGATTTCTTGCATCAAGTTTCAAAAAAAAAGTTTAACTTTGATTTTCTTTTCTTCTCTTTTATTTTATTTTCTCCGATTTAAATTTTCTTGTTCTTTCTTGAGGACAAGAAAGGTTTAAGCTTGGGGAGATTTGTTAGGTGCATTTCATGTACCCATTTTGTAGTTTTATTTAATAAAAGTACATTGCATATAGGCTAAAACTCATGCATTTTGCATGTTTTTTGGGATTTTTCATGATACAATTTCATTCAAATACTTTTGTGATATTTCAGGGACTTTTGGAGGTAGGATATTGTTGGAGGAGGTAAATAAAAGTTGCAGACAAAATTCCAACACTTGCGGAGCAACGAGGAGCAAGATATCAAATAAATGAAGATTTTGGCTTCATAGAGATTTACACAGCCATGTAAATGCAAGCCTTGCGTTTACGCGGGCCGTGTAAATGTAGATTTATGCGCAGTATATTTTTGCGTTTACGCGGGCCGTGTAAATGACAGTGTTAATTTACGCGGGCCGTGTAAACGTAAACGTGAGTTTTAAAGCAGTTTTTCACCATTCTTAAAGGGGGGAACCGACTTTTTACTAAGGGGGTCGACTTTTGGAGTAGAGCAGGCGATTTTCTTGAGGATTTTGAAGTTGATTAGCACTTGGGAACATTTGATTTCATTTTGTAAGAACTTTAATTTCATTTTCTAGATTTGTGATCTTGTTCTAGTAATGAGTGGCTAGAACCCTAGATTCTCCAACTTTATGTCTTGACTTCTAGTTGTGCTTTCAATCATATGACTTGATGTTTTCTTTCAATTTTCTATCTAGTAAATTTGATTTTGTTTCGATCGAATGTTTGATTCTAATTGTGATTCTTATTGGCCATTTGAATTAGGGTTAGATCATTCAAGTTATCTAATTACAAAATCCGTAATTGTTTTGTAAATTGGACTAGGTAACAAGCACTAAATTGATTTCTATTGAACGAATTTAGTGTAAATCTTATTCACACATTCTTATGCTCCCGAGCTTATGAGGAGTATTGAGTGTTTTTGGGAACATTCACATAAAGTTTAATGCAATCTTTCAACCTAATTCTAAGAGCTTGTTTAGATTAGATTGGTAAGGTTAAGATTAATCAAAGAGCTTATTTTGGTTAATCAATGTGGTGAATGGGAGGTGCTAGATCTTGTTAGCATTTCCATGTACCAATTTAGATAGAATTGAACAAATATCATTTCATCCTTGGAATCACATTGCTAATTTGTCTTGCATGGAGTTGGAGTCCTTACAAATCTTGAATCTACTTCATTAAATCAATCATTTACTTATTGCTTTATTCTATAGTTAAATTATTGCTTATAAATCCCCCCCATTTTGTGACCATTTTTGTACCTTAAGCAAAAAGGTATAAACACTTGTCCCGTGTCTCTGTGGATCGACCCTACTTACCTTGTACTACATTATTAGTGCATAGTAATAGTGTTTAAGGAGTCATTTGTACCCTTTATTTGTTGGGTTTGACACGCTTAACAAATTGGCGCCGTTGTCGGGGATACGGTGTTACTAATTGTTTTTGCTAAGCATTTTGTGAGCAGGTGCTTTCAAAAAAAAAGTCAGGTAGAAGATAAGTTTTCAATTAAAGGAAGTGGCGAGAAGGTTAATGTGTTGTAAAGGCCCACCTACTTAGTACAAAGCGCATTCAAGGGACAAGTCGAGCCAACGACTTAAAACAAGGGCAGCTAACCAGGAGGCAACCTGGGGTTATTTGTTTCCTTTCTTTTAAAACTTTTAAGTCTTTAGTAAATTTCAATTTTTTTTAATGTCCCAATTGGTTTTAAACTTATTTTTTATGCCTAGAAAATGAATCTCCGGCTCCAAAAATACTTCACGGATAGCTTAGGGAGGATGAAGAGGAGGTTCTTACCATAATTGCAAGGCTCCAAGAACGATTTGGTAAATTCTTTACATATCTTTAGTCATTCATATTTTGCTTTAAAATTCAATTGGTATGCATCTTTGACTGTTTTGGACCCATTCCCAACCCAGCTACCATCCTCCACCATCCTACTCTTAATAGGCCGGCTATGCCTCTCTCCAAGCATCGAGGACGATGCTATATTTTAAGCTTGGGGAGGGGCATCCATCCATGCATAAATCTTGTTGCATGTACTTTTGTACATATTGCATTATTTTTATTTTTCATTTTTCTGCATAGAATTTTTTTTTTCAAAAGCCAAAAAGATTTTCATTCTGTTTTTTTATTATTCTTTGCATTTTGCATCTAAATTTTTGCAGTGCATTCATTTGTTGAAAAACAAAAAAAAATTGATCCAATCCGAAGCAATCGAATCTTTTCAAAACAGTTGAGCTAGTAAGTGAGTCATGTGCCTTGATATTGACTTGCTCTTTTTATTGAAAAATCTAAAAGCAAGTTAATCGCACACGAACACACCTCCCGAAGCTACTCGTGCAAAATAGAAAGTGAGAAGATTGTCAACATTGGAGCATAACAGTAGGTATGAGTCAGTTCTTTGGAACGTATGATTGATCTTATGAGTAGTAAATGCTCAATTGAACTCAAAATGCCAAATTCAAAAATTCATAAAAAGAATACAAAATTTCAATGTCCCGAGCCTTCCAGCGCTCTAAAAAGTCCTTTCTACTCATTCCCTTTTATATACCATGCTTGGGGACACAATTTCCAATTATAATTACGGATCATTGCATGTTAGCTTTAGTCCCCCAAAAAATGTCTAGAAGCCCCTCATGGTAATAGAAAAAGTCAAGGACGAAAATATAAAGAAATAGGCCAAATAAATAAATTAACTAGAGTGTTATGTGTTATCTTAGTTAGTGAATATGTCTGAATTAAAAAAAAATAATAATAATAATTGTTATTAAGTTAATCTGTGACCTTTGGAACTCGAACAAGTAAACTCTGAGGGGTGTTCTACACCTAATCGCCTAAAACTAAATTGTTTGGGACTAATTGGGTTGAAAGTTCGCTACACGGGTTCCATAGAAAGTCATGAACTTAATAACCAAATAAAGCTAATATGTGGCCTTTGAGGTTTGGGCGAGTAAACCTGAGGGATCCTTTTAAATCTAGCACACTAAGGTCATTTGATCTCAATGTGTCGGTTGGAAGCCCGCTACACGGATTTCAAAGAAAGCCATGAGCTTTATTTTAGGCAATTGTAATTAGGAAGTTTGTATATATTTGTGTTTATATCTTTATTGAATAATAGGTTTAGGAAAAATATTTGGCTGCCAAAAGATTCCCTTGGACTTGGATTTGAACTTATGACATTGGGACTGAATGTTAATTACTTTGACTCGTGTAAGTGGTTTGAATCTTGTAACCAATTTGGGTAAATATTAGGGAATTTTTAGAAAAGATTTTTCAGAAAAATATTGTTGTTGACCAACAGATAGTTGGAATCAGACATTGTTATATTTTATGAAACAAAGATGATTGAGCATGTTTTGTCACATACAATTTCACGAGAGTAAGACCATAATTTGTTCTATTAATTGACTTGCTAATATTGAGAGGTAACAAGTGTGGTGATCTTTGATTCTGTTGAGTTGTATAAGGGAGTGGATAAGGTCTTATTTCTATTGTTATATAATATTTTGAGACTAAAGCTAAGTTGACTCAAGGCACGACAGGTATATTCTCAACTATGGTACAAAACAGGGTTAATTGGGTTGGATATATTTTTTCATGTTTGCTTTGATTTCTTGCATCAAGTTTCAAAAAAAAAGTTTAACTTTGATTTTCTTTTCTTCTCTTTTATTTTATTTTCTCCGATTTAAATTTTCTTGTTCTTTCTTGAGGACAAGAAAGGTTTAAGCTTGGGGAGATTTGTTAGGTGCATTTCATGTACCCATTTTGTAGTTTTATTTCATAAAAGTACATTGCATATAGGCTAAAACTCATGCATTTTGCATGTTTTTTGGGATTTTTCATGATACAATTTCATTCAAATACTTTTGTGATATTTCAGGGACTTTTGGAGGTAGGATATTGTTGGAGGAGGTAAATAAAAGTTGCAGACAAAATTCCAGCACTTGCGGAGCAACGAGGAGCAAGATATCAAATAAATGAAGATTTTGGCTTTATAGAGATTTACACAGCCATGTAAATGCAAGCCTTGCGTTTACGCAGGCCGTGTAAATGTAGATTTCTGCGCAGTATATTTTTGCGTTTACGCGGGCCGTGTAAATGACAGTGTTAATTTACGCAGGCCGTGTAAACGTAAACGTGAGTTTTAAAGCAGTTTTTCACCATTCTTAAAGGGGGGGAACCGACTTTTTACTAAGGGGGTCGACTTTTGGAGTAGAGCAGGCGATTTTCTTGAGGATTTTGAAGTTGATTAGCACTTGGGAACATTTGATTTCATTTTGTAAGAACTTTAATTTCATTTTCTAGATTTGTGATCTTGTTCTAGTAATGAGTGGCTAGAACCCTAGATTCTCCAACTTTATGTCTTGACTTCTAGTTGTGATTTCAATCATATGACTTGATGTTTTCTTTCAATTTTCTATCTAGTAAATTTGATTTTGTTTCGATCGAATGTTTGATTCTAATTGTGATTCTTATTGGCCATTTGAATAAGGGTTAGATCATTCAAGTTATCTAATTACAAAATCCATAATTGTTTTGTAAAATGGACTAGGTAACAAGCACTAAATTGATTTCTATTGAACGAATTTAGTGTAAATCTTATTCACACATTCTTATGCTCCCGAGCTTATGAGGAGTATTGAGTGTTTTTGGGAACATTCACATAAAGTTTAATGCAATCTTTCAACCTAATTCTAAGAGCTTGTTTAGATTAGATTGGTAAGGTTAGGATTAATCAAAGAGCTTATTTTGGTTAATCAATGTGGTGAATGGGAGGTGCTAGATCTTGTTAGCATTTCCATGTACCAATTTAGATAGAATTGAACAAATATCATTTCATCCTTGGAATCACATTGCTAATTTGTCTTGCATGGAGTTGGAGTCCTTACAAATCTTGAATCTACTTCATTAAATCAATCATTTACTTATTGCTTTATTCTATAGTTTAATTATTGCTTATAAATTCCCCCCATTTTGTGACCATTTTTGTACCTTAAGCAAAAAGGTATAAACACTTGTCCCGTGTCTCTGTGGATCGACCCTACTTACCTTGTACTACATTATTAGTGCATAGTAATAGTGTTTAAGGAGTCATTTGTACCCTTTATTTGTTGGGTTTCACACGCTTAACAGGCATATTGCTAAGGATTTCCCAAAGAAGAATGATGTGGGAAGGCCCAAAATTCCACCGAAACCGAAGGTGAGAGTCTTCCAGATGACGCTCGAGGCTGCAAAGGAGGCAACAGATGTCGCTTCATGTACCTTTCTTGTAAATGGTTTGCTTGCCAATATACTATTTGATTCCAGAGCCAACTACTCCTTTGTGTCGTGTAAATTTGGTGGAAAACTAGCATTACCTGTAGACAAACTTGATAATGCCCTGATTGTAGAAGTTGCCAGTGGCAAGTTCGTACCTGTTAGTAATCGTATTAAGAACGTAGTCATCGACCTAAACAGAAACGAATTCCACAAAGAGCTATTACCCATAGAGTTAAACGGTTTCGACATCATTTTGGGTATGGATTGGCTTAGCGCCAACGATGCCGAGATATTATGTCGAAAGAAGATAGTTAGGGTAAATCCCCCTGGAAAGGAGTCATTTATTGTGTATGGGGACAAACGTAGAGTGAATTCTAGAATCATCTCCCTGATGAAAGCCAGAAAATGTTTATCCAAAGGATGTGCATCATATTTGGCATTTGTGATTGATGCTAAGAAGGAAAAGAAGAAGGTGCAGAATATACCGGTCGTATGTGATTATCCAGAAGTCTTTCCCGAAGATCTTCCCGGATTTGCACCTGATAGCAAGTGGAGTTTCAGATAGACTTGTTACCAGCTACAACACCGATCGCAAAGGCACCTTATCGATTAGCACCGACGGAGATGAAGGAGCTTATGACGCAACTTCAGGAGCTGTTGGACAAGGGTTTCATTCGACCTAGTTCATCACCCTGGGGAGCTCCAGTGTTATTCGTAAAGAAGGACGGAATCATGCGAATGTGTATAGACTACCGAGAGCTGAACAAGGCAACGGTGAAGAACAAGTATCCATTGCCAAGGATTGACAACCTATTCGATCAGCTGCAAGGTTCGAGCTACTTCTCAAAGATCGATCTTAGGTTAGGATATCATCAGCTGAAAGTGAGAGATCAGGATATTGAGAAGACTGCATTCAGAATGAGATATGGACACTACGAGTTATTGGTTATGTCGTTTGGACTAACCAATGCTCCAGCTGCATTCATGGATTTGATGAATAGAGTTTGTAAACCATTCCTCAATAAATATGTGATAGTGTTCATCGACGACATTTTGATCTACTCAAAAAGCCAAGAGGAGCATGGCAAGCATCTACGAGAAGTATTAGAAGTGATGAAGAAGGAGAAGCTTTATGAAAAGTTCTCCAAGTGTGATTTTTGGATCCGAGAAGTCCAATTCTTAGGTCATGTGGTTAACCAGGAGGGAATAATGGTTGACCCAGCAAAAAACAAAGCTGTAATAAAGTGGGAACGTCCGAAAAGTCCCATAGAGATTCGAAGCTTTCTAGGATTAGCTGGATATTACCGACGGTTTATCCAAGGCTTTTCTTCGATAGCTTCTCCCTTGACAGCTTTGACCCACAAAGGAGCCACATATACATGGAGTGAGAAACACGAAGAGGCATTAGAGAAGCTAAAGAAGAAGTTATGCGAAGCACCGATACTTTCTCTACCCGATGGAGTTGAAGACTTCGCGGTTTACAGTGACGCATCTGGAGTCGGTTTGGGTTGTGTTCTGACCCAAAGAGAAAAGGTGATAGCATATGCATCTTAACAATTGAAAGAGCATGAAAAGAACTACCCCACTCACGATTTGGAGTTGGCAGCAGTAGTTTTCGCACTAAAGATATGGAGGCAGTACCTGTACGGCACGAAGTGCAAGCTTTTCACTGATCATAAGAGTCTCTGGTATCTCTTTAATCAGAAAGAATTGAACACGAGGCAACGAAGCTGGCTAGAGCTACTCAAGGACTACGAATCTGAGATACTCTACCACCCCGGTAGAGCAAATGTTGTCGCTGATGCTCTCAATCGGAAAGTCAACCTTGAAAGGAAAAGGCCAAGAGCGTTGAGAATTGAAGTCGTCTCGACGATTGTGGAAAGCATCAGGAAAGCACAAGAAGAAGCCTTAGAAAAGAATGACCGAGAAGAAGAACGTTTGGGCAAAACGTTAGTGTTCGGTACAAACAGTTAATGACTGAAGGTATTCCAAGATCGGATTTGCGTACCTAATACGGGAGGAATAAGAGATCTTCTGATGGAAGAAGCACACAAGACCATGTACTCGATTCATCCCGGTAGCACTAAAATGTATAGGGACCTAAAACCCTATTACTGGTGTCCAACGATGAAGCTCGATGTTGCGAAGTATGTGGCTGAGTGTGTAACATGTGCAAGAATTACAGCACAACATTAGAAACCGTATGGGAGTTTGGAACCTTTACCTGTACCAATGGGTAAATGGGAAGACATCACCATGGATTTTGTGACTAAACTGCCCAGGACGAAGAACGGACACAACATGATTTGGGTAGTCGTGGATCGTTTCACCAAGAGTGCACACTTCATAGCAGCCAACGAGAAGTGGTCTATGGATAAGCTCACAAATTCTTACATGAAGGAAATTGTAAGATTTCACGGTGTTCCTCTTACAATTGTATCAGATCGTGATAGTCGTTTCACGTCAAATTTTTGGAGGAGTCTGCAAGAAGAATTGGGTACGAAATTATGTTTGAGTACGGCTTACCATCCGCAAACTGATGGTCAGAGCGAAAGAATGATTCAGACACTGGAAGATATGCTGAGAGCTTGTACCCTCGAGTTCCAAGGGAACTGGGACGAGCACTTACCTCTGGTAGAATTTTCATACAGCAATAGTTTCCACTCGAGCATCAAGATGGCACCTTATCAAGTTTTGTACAGACAGAAGTGTCGAACGCCGTCTTGTTTCCTTGAAGCCAGAGAGAAGCAGTTTATGGGCCCCGAGATAGTCCATGAGACTGCTGAGGAGTTGAAAGTGATTAGGGAAAGGATGTTAGCAGCTTAGGATCGTCAAAAGAGCTATGCAGACAAGAAAAGACGACCAATGACTTTTGATGTTGGGGATTCCGTTTTACTTAAAGTCTCACCGTGGAAGGGACTTATAAGATTCAGGAAACGAGGGAAGTTGAGTCCAAGGTTTATTGTACCGTTCAAAGTTCTTCAAAAGATTGGGAACCAAGCTTACAAGCTGGAATTGCCCAAAGAACTCGATTGTATTCATAACACCTTGGTGTGTGCTATCTTAGGAAATTCACGGGAGAAGTTCCCGATATAATTCCAATCTCAGAGTTAAGAATGGATGAGAATAAAAGACTGATCGAAGAGCCTGAGGCAATTGTTGACCGTAAGACTAAGAAGTTACGATGAAAGATGGTCGACTTAGTGCTAGTCCGATGGAAACATTCGAATGGGTCGAATCTCACTTAGGAAACAGAGGATGACATGATGAGTCGCTATCCACATCTGTTTGTTGATGCATGATTTCGGGACGGAATCATCCTAAGGGGGAGAGAATTGTAACGCCCGGGTTTCGGGGCTAAGCATTTTAAACGATGTAATAGTCTAGGTCAACTATTGTAACTCATTCGCAAGTAATAAAGATGAAATATTTGAGTATTATGTGAATTATGTGATTTTTTATGCTTATTATGTATTTATAAATATTTAATAACTAAAAGATTAAAATAAGCGTCAAAATTATAGTGTGAGATAAGCCCTATTTCTTTATATAAAGTTATAGTGGTCGAAACAAGGATTCCGGGGATATAAAGAACGTCGAAATCCGAGTTATAACGAAGAAATTATGACTCGTCGAAGTTTCGTGATGAAACCGGCACGATACCGGGAAGCGTAAATAGTGAATTTACGATAGAGCGAGTTTTAGCTGTAGCGATCTGAATGAAAATCGTGGAATACGTTAAACCGAGAGTTTCCATAAAAAAACGCCCAAATCTGACTTCGTATGAGGTAGTTATGATCTTTCGAAGTTTCGGCTTAGCAGTATACAGCCCGAAATTCGAATATTAGATCGAGTGGTTTTTAACCGACACAACCTAAACGAGAATCGAAGATCTCGTTAATTTTAGCGTAACGATAAAAATACGGACGAAAACGAACGTCGGATGAAGAAGTTATGATTTTTTAACGGACCAATCCTGTCCCGGCCTGTTAATAATATAACTTTTAAAATAAAGTCAAAATTAACCAACAGAGTCTAAACAAAAGTTGTAGAGTACGTTCCCACCTTCGCGTGGATATAAAGAATGTCAAAAACGAAGCTCGTACGCAAAAGTTACAAATTTTTAAAGTTTATGGTCGAATTTGCGAAGGCTGATAAGAACTTGGTGACTTGGCGCGTTGTGGGCCGTCCATCGTTGATCAGTGAACGCTTCGGATTCGAACACGCCTCCCTTTGCTATTACGCCCCACATCCGAGGTTGGTACGCCCAGCATACCTTCGGTCCTTATCCTCTTCCGGAGTGCGAGACAGCTGGTCCGAGGTGGCACCCTTATCCGAAGCCTATGCCCCGCGTAGACTGCTGACGCCCATCGTAATCCGAGAGGCTTCGCGCCTATAAATACCTGCGAGGGTCTCCGAGTTTTTCATACCGTTTTCTTTCTCTCTCTAAATTACTTTCTCTCTCTAAGGGTTTTAACAATCCCCTAAGCCTAGGTGATCCCCTAGCACCCTAAGGAAGCCCTGAGGCTCCCGGAGTCCCGAGAAAAAGGGTCTTTCGTTTTCGGAAATGCTGCTTCGAGCAAAGCCCGGTTTTCTTTGAAATCCACTATAAGTGAGCTACGCTTATGCAATTTTTAATATAGCTTTCAAATAATTATAGTAATGTTATTAGGTCCTTAAAATAATTATTTGGGCTATTATTATGAGTTATATTGAGTGTTTTTAAACGCTTATATAATAGTCAGACTATTAAATAGTCGCGGTTATCGTTAGACTAAACCCTAGTGGTATTGATACTAGGTTTTATCAAAGGAAAATTGTTTTGAAAGTATTGAAGCGTTGTCCGAGTGCTGAGTCACCACCTTTCAGGTGAGTGCATTGTCCCTTTCATCTTACACATAGATATGAAGTATTTATTATATAATTTACGTGTTGTGTGTGCATATTGCCTGAATACTTGCTGTCTATGTTTGATGAAAAGTATTTATACATGTTTTAAAAGTTTAAACTGTATACGTATTTTATATCTACAAAATGTGTTGGGTAAAAACATGGGTAGATGTAATAGTTGTTGTGTGACAAAATAAAATAATGAGAGGCCTCGTTATAGATGTTATTGATGATCCAGTCATCTAGCGGAGTATAGATGACGACCACGGACCATTCTAGACAGTCCAGTGGAACACTAGTAGGCTCGCAACCTGTAGGTGTTTATTTGAACTGTGTGTTTATTTGAACTGTGTGCTCACCAGGTGTACTCCATCCCCCACATGGTTGCCTTAAGGACATTTACTGCTAAGGAATCCCCTTAGCAGTAGTGTCCATCCCGATGATGATCCTTAGGCTATGTCCCTTATGATAGGTGTTTAGGGACGTAATGAGAGGATAACGGGAATGGGTAATCGGGTTATTGTTGATTGATAAAGTTTATAAACTTATTTATTGTGGGTTGAAAACCCTATGTGCTCACCAGGCTCCCAAGCCTGACCCACTCAGTTTCTTGTATTAGAGGTAGTGGCGCATGAGCATAGATGTGATGTCTTGGGATGAGAGATTAAGGGATTTTAGGCCTGTAAATACAGAATAATGTAGTAAGGCCTATGATGTATAGTTTATGCTTATGATGTGTATCAAACATGACATCCCGAGTCTTTTTAATGAAATACATTTATATGGAAATGCTTTTGATATATCTTTATCATATTTTGTTTTGGGACAAATTCCGCAACACTTTTATTTAAAATGTTACTCTGATTTTTAAAGAAAGCATAAACAAAATCGGTATTTTCTGGCAGTGAAAATGGGGATGTCACATAAGGCCACAATGTCGGCCCATTATCTTTGTGTATAGTAGGAAGACCTGGGGGTTAGCCCTAGGCATTGTATGTTATATGTTCCGGATCACGATCCGATGTCGGGCGAGGCCCGAGGAATGTTAGTATGCTAGAGGTCTTTGTGATTCTTGCATGTGTCGGTACGATAGGTTCCGGACCATGGTCCGATGTCGGGGCAAGCCCGAAGTATGTTTATATGGTAGTATGTTCCGAACTGGGGTCCAATGCCATGGCAAGCCCAATGAAGATTTATATGTGCATGTTAGATTATACTTGTTGTCTTTGTGATACTTGTATGTGTTGTGTAGGGAAGTGGGTGTGGGCGAGGTCTTGTATCTCATCACTAGCTAAGTATAGATGGGGTTCCATATCTCCATATTAGAAGAGTATGGGCGAGGCCCATATTAGGAGGGAAGTGAGTGTGGGCGGGGGCCTGAATCTCACTAACAGCAGGAGTATGGACGGGGTTCCATAGCTCATCAGTAGCGGAACAGGGGCCCGACCCAAGTTAGGCGAGGCCTTAAAACAGAAGTACAGTAGAGTATGTTTTCTTTACGTGCTAGTATGTTATATGTTTGTATGTGTATAGCGGGTGAGGCCCAGATACAGGCGGGGCCTAAGAGATACAGATCTGTATACCAAGCGGGGCTCGATGCCAGGCGGGGACCGATGCCAAATCGAGTCCGATGTCGGGCAAGTCCCCATGCAGCGGGCGGGGGCCTAGTATGTGGTTATATGTATGGTATGTGATAGTATGGGGAACTCACTAAACTTCGTGCTTATGGTTTTCAGTTTGGGTTTTAGGTACTTCCGGTAGCGGAGGGAAAAGCTCGGGATGATAGCGTCGCACACACCAACAAGTTTAGCATGGGATGTTTTACTCTGATAAAATAAGCATGTTTTGATAAAGCAACTTGTGTTTATGAAAGAAATGATTTGAAAATTATGGTTTGTTAAATGATTTAAAAATGAAAGTTTTGGAGTATATTTTTGGGATGTTACATGACTTCAGGTACATCAACAACTTGGTCACAGAAGATTTAGTCTGTGGACTACCAATCTTGAAGTACAACAATGATATGCTATGCCCAACCTGTGAGTGTGGAAAACAAACGAAGGGTTGTCATCCCCTGATTGTTGATTCTTTAATTGTTGAACCATTAGAGTTACTTCACATTGATCTCTGGTGACCATCTTCCGTATCCAGTCTTCATCACAAGAAATATATTCTTGTTATAGTTAAAGACTTTACTCGCTTCACTTGGGTCTTCTTCTTGAGACTCAAATCAGACACACCGCTGATCATGATCGACTTCATCAAGGAAATAGAGCTCCAAATCAAGCTACCAATTAGAAGGATAAGAAGTGACAATGGGAGTGAATTCACTAATCAACTCTTAAATAACTTCCTGGTTTCAAAGGGCATCAGCCACAACTTCTCGGCACCCTACACACCACAACAAAATGGAGTAGTAGAGCGAAGAAATCGCACATTGGTCGAAGCAGCTAGATCAATGTTGAACTTTGACAACCTTCCTCTCTAATTATGGGCGGAAGCAGTGGCAACTGCATGCTTTGTTCAAAATAGAAGCATCATTTAAAAATGGCTTAACAAGACTCCCTATGAAGGTCTTAACAACCGCAAACCCAATATCCGTTTCTTTCATATTTTTGGGTGCAGATGTTTTGTGATCAACAACAAGGATCATCTTAACAAATTTGCACCGAAGTCTGATGAAGGCATATTCCTGGGTTAATCCACCAACAAATTCGGATACATGGTTCTTATGAGACGTAACATACTAATAGTCGAAAGTTTTGATGTTAAGTTTGATGACTATTACGTCTACAGCACTGCTCCTTCCACCGAAACAAAGTATATTATGGAAAGTGATATCCCTACATCCTTGGGTCCTTTGAACATAGTTGAAGTTAACTATGATGATCTCTTCGATCCTGCAGAGACAGCTCACCTGTCAGAAATCTTGGTGTCTTCGGTAACATAGCAACAACATGCAGTAGTATATGGAGCTATCTTGTATGATGGAATGTCATTCAATACTTCCACCTCTTTGGTTTAGGGGGAAAGACCAGTTCCTTTGTAAGTAACAACCGCAGAGGTTCTAGTACTTGAAGATAATGCTCTAGTGCCCAACCGCAAACCGACCATTCGATCAACTGTTTCTGAAGACTCTAAGGAAGAAATCGAAAACATTGATACAAGAAGTGACTCAAGGATTTTTCATCACTCATTAATTCAGGGGAAACAACGTCACTTGTCTAGGGGGGAACTTCCTTTACCTACCGCATACCCCATTTCAATAAACCAAAACTCATCTGCTGGTTGTTCTCAAATCGAGGGGGGACTAACTTCACCAACTGCAGAGTCCTTAAAAGTAAAGGACATTCCCTTGACCACAACCACAGACCATCAGCAATCCCGACTACATGTTTGGACAAGAGATCACCCACCGGGTCAAATCATCGGCAACTCAACCGCAGGTATTCAAACTCGATCCTCTAGTGATTTAAATAACGATTGTCATTATGCGGCATTCATGTCTTTGGTCGAGCCCACAACAACAAAAAAGAGCTTATGGAGCCCGATTGGATCATTGCAATGCAAGAGGAACTTGCTAAGTTTGAAAGAAATAAAGTTTGGAAATTAGTACCGAAGCCAAAAGGTCACACAATCTTCGGTACAAGATGGGTGTATAAGAAAAAGCTAGATGAATCTGGTGTGGTGGTAAGAAAGAAAGCTCAGCTAGTCGGCAACGGGTATAATCAACTTGAAGGTGTTGACTACGATGAAACATATGCCCTTGTAGCAAGAATGGAAGCAATACCCATCTTCTTAATGTATGATTGTCACAAAAACATCAAAGTTGATCAAATGGATGTAAAAAGTGCCTTTTTCAATGGAGAATTGAAAGAGGAAGTTTACCTATAACAACCTCCAGGCTTTGAAAGTCTAGAATTTCCAAATCACTACTACAAGCTGGAGAAATCAATATATAGTCTTAAGCATGCACCTAGAGCATGGTATGAGACTCTCTTTGAGTTTCTTGTCACCTCATGATACAAAAGAGGTGTGATTGATCCCACGTTATTTAGACGAGCAAATGACAATCAGTTGATGCTTGTTCAAATATATATATATATATATATATATGTGTGTGTGTGTGTGTGTGTGTGGATGATATCATTTTCGGATCAACAAATCAGGGTATGATGGATGATTTTGCATGACTCATGACAAGAATGTTTCAAATGAGCATGAATACAAAGATCAACTTCTTTCTAGGACTTCAGGTTAAACAGGTCCCTCAAGGGATATTCATTCATCAAGAAAAATATACCACTGAGTTGTTAAAGAAATTTTCAATGGATAATTGCTCCTCAGCTAAGATCCTAATGGCCTTTGTGTATAAGATCTCAGCTGACCCTACCGGAGAGTCAGTTGACCACAAAACCTATCGAGGAATGATTAGGTCGTTGATGTACCTCACTACTATCCGACCATATATTGTATTTGCAACCGGTTTATTTGATCATTACCAAGCTAACCCTAAAGTATCTCACATGAACGCAGTCAAGCAAATACTTAGATATCTAAAGGGAAGTAAGGCACTGGGCCTCTAGTACCATGTGGGAAATGATTTCAATCTTCAAGCATTCACAAATGCAGATCATGTTAGGTGCAGATTAGATCATAAAAGCACTTCGGGTGGATTCCAGTTCTTAGGAGGAAGATTAGTTAGCTGGTCTTCAAGGAAAAAAATTGTGTTTCTTGTCTACCGTAGAGGCGGAATATGTGGCTGCAGCCAGCTGTTGTTCCCAAGTCCTTTGGATGAAGACTCAACTTATGGACTAGGGTTACAGGATGTTGTGGGTGCCTATCTATTGTGATTCAGAGAGTGCAATAGCGATTTTTCATAATCCTATTCGTCACTCGAAGACAAAACACATAGAACTCTGGTACCATTTCATCAAGGACCACATTCCTAAAGGTAACATTAAACTCGTTTGTGTGCCTACTCATGAAGAAATAGCTGATGTTTTTACTAAGGCACTCAATGCTACAAAGTTAAATGGATTTTTGGAAATTTTAGTGATGATGAATCCTAATCCACAATTTTTCTTGAAAGGATAAGTACTGCAAACCCCTCTAGGTCTTCGGTTGTGTATGAATGGCTTCTTTTCTTTTCAAAACGAACTCTTGAAGCATTTCATCCAATGCCGTCCATTTCTAGAATAACTAACATAGTATGTACTACATATATGCTCTTCAATACGTCTTGTACACTGAAGTCACATATGTTCTATATACTCTACGGGTCACCTTATTTATTTTATTTCTAATATTCATGATCTAGTTTGTATTTCAGCTACCGCAGAAGCATTACATGCTACCGTAGATACGAATAAATGAACCTTCTATCATCCCTTCATAAATTCCTTAAATAATATTGTGTGCTACTTAATGGACTTTAATAAAAACATTCTTCAAACATTCGTTTTATCGCACATGATATTTTAATCCTTTTCAAATGACTTTCCTCAGTCAGGTCCCTTTTTTTAGATAAAAAACAAATAAATCGTTTTTCCATAAACGTAATCTTTTTAAGAAATATTTTTCCTTAACATGTCATGCCTCACTGCCGTTTGATGTCTAATCCGTTTCCACTTCCCCATTTTGCACAACTGATAAACCACCCTCACCCAACGATCAGTCGGCGTGTGATCATGGACCTGCAATGCATTAAATGTTCCTTTTTTCCCAAAAATAATTTAATTTTGATTTTTTTTAATTCTAGTTGTTAAAGGTAAAAACCCAAGGGTTTTTAACTTTAACAGCTATAATTAAAGTGATTTCAATAACTTTTGAAATTTGGAGGTATAAAAACCCCCCAATTCTTCCAAATATAGTCTTCACGTTGTCTGAACTCTCTCGACGGACTTCATCTTCTTCATCTTCTTGCTAAAAACTTTTTCTGGAAGTTCTCAAATCTTTTATGTAATAATGGGGAAGTATGGTATCTCGAAGAAACAATAAAAATCATCCGGCTCAGCCCGTCACACCGATTCAGAATCCACCATCAAGGATCAAACATCATCAATCGCTTCAAGCAATTTCAGAGTAATCTTCAAAGATCATCCTTCTTCCAAAGAAGCTGTCAACTAATGATCAAGTTCCTCCCTTCTCACCTACTGTTTGGCGCTTTTGATTCATTCACATAGGCTGTTCCTCTGTCTGTGTTGTTCAAATGTGTGTTTTCGGCGTTCCGTCCTAGCTACAATCTGCAAGAAGTTCATCTTAATCTTGTAGATGATTCTTTGGTGGTGTTAACAAAACAAAAGTTTCTCAATGCAATCAATCTCAGGGTTCTTCCATCAATGAAGTTTTACTCCCCAAGCAAAAACGATGTGTTCTCTACCCTTTAAAAAATGGGGTACCAAAAGAAGCTCAAAGGTGTTGGCGAAGTCTAGAAGATCCAATTACTAGCTATCTGGCAATTCGTGTGCCATTTTTTGATTAGGAGTCTCTCAGGAATGACTGGAGGGACTGATAATATGCAAATCAAGCTCTTGTAGATCATATGGAGTACCTACATCGGCAATGCAGTCAATTATGGGTAGATATTGTGGGATGATTTCCAACAATACATCTCCAAAGATGCTCCAAAAGAGGGTTTGACAAAGCTTACCTTTTCTCAATTTTGGTCTTTGTGCATTTTTGATCTTCACAAGGAGGCTAACCTTAACATGGGCAACGACACCAACCTATTTTCATCCCACAATCTCAAAAAGTACAATGCTGCCAAGCATCAAACAATTTTTGGTCCCTTTCGTAGACTGCCTATGTACATCTTGGAGTCCATTGGACTCACTACCATAGAAGTGGCTGACTACATAATGGCTACGAGTGACATTGCCCTGTATCAGTCTTCCCTGCCTAGATCCAGTCAGCCTACTGCAGTCCACGACCCGCTACCCAAACCCAAACGTGTCAAGTCTCTTGTCATCTCCAAGAAATCTCCAATCAATATTTTCAAAAAGGGAGTTGGAATTCCTAGAAAACGAAAAGCCAAGACCTCATAATCTTATGTTGCGGCTCATCAATCTCCTTCCATGGCCTTTGACCCTCCAGTGAATGTCATTGATGATAGTCACCCTAAGCCTTATGTATCATAAGATGTTTTTAGGAGAGAGAAACTCAAGTAAACCCCCAGTCATGACCATATGCGAACCACGACAAATAACGAAGTCTCTCAACAGAATCCAATAGTCATTCGAGTCACCGCAGACTCACCACTCAGGTACAGAGAGTGTATATGTTTCATCACATGATGGGGACTTATCCCCAATTGGAACCCAAGTGGATCCAATTATGTCGAGTCACACTAAGGTCTCCAGAGCATCACGATTGCATGTATTTGAACCTGAGAAGTTGCGCTCCATACTTGACTTTAGGTGAAGGAGACCAAGGAAGCTCATGAAATCCTATTCCATCGACATTACGATCAAGTGGTCTAGGTGTGGGGAGCACAAATGTACAAGGAACCATGAGCCCGAGGGACACCTGACGGCTATGCATCTGATGACTCTTGGTCAAAATACCGGCCAACAACTAAGTCTGGAATAAGAAAATTTGAAGTATTCAAGAGAGCAGTGAAGACACGAAAGGTGTAATAAGTGCAACAATAACAGCAGAAGGAAGCCATTCAAATTGTAGCCAAACATTTGGCTGATTCAATCAACAAGGCCATAACGGTTCACGACATCCTTTACATTCAACAATGGATGTCTACCGTGGAGGGAATTTTCAAAATGCTCATCAAATGGAGAATATTGTTGACACTTCTAACACCCCCCCCCCCAATGAAGAAGATCATGATTCCAATAATGACGCTACCACAATTAAAATAAACTCAGCTCCTATGTTTGGGCTTGATGTTGACAACTATGATGATATTTAACAACCCCTTCATGCAGATGACTTCAAAATGGTACTTGATGATGAAGAATCGAGTGGATCTCAACACTCCACCTCTAAGCCAAAATAAAAGAAGAATAAAATTGCAGTCTCTAGGAAAGAATTTCTCAGCTTGCAAGCTAAGGTTGATAAAATTCTTGTTGCGGTATCTACTCAAGCACTGCAGAACACTGAAACTCCTACACCACAGTCAATTGATGATCATGTTGAAATTTTAGAAGTAATAGAACGGATGAATGCTCAAAGAATCATCCATAGAATTGAAATGGGAATCAGGGATCTTGATAATCGCATTACCGCATATCACAAGGAGTTCTTGTCCACAGCTGAAAAAGTCATCAAGGAGGTAACTGAACTGAAGAATGACTTCAAAAAAACTCTTAAAAAACAAGAAATTCACTTGAAACAACTTTTCGAAGATACCCACACCACATGCAAATCATGGATTGCGGTCCTCCAAAACACCATCAACGGGTTAAGGCAATCACTCACTGCAAATTCGAGTGTTGATGAAATCCTTCACGTTACAAAGGAGATTTATCAACTACTCTTCAATAAGGAGATCCCGAACATTCAACAAGTCTGTGAACAAACGACGACCTACATTAATGAGATGTTTCATAAGATTGATGGGTTGAAAGAATGGTTTGAGGAGCAACAGGAGGTTGCTTCCTCAAAAGGGGGAAGTGAAAGCAATCCAAGAAGAGATCAAGAACAAGATCCTTCACAATCTCAGACTCCTTCAGTTCATTAACAACAAACTCCTCCACAAGTTCAACCTCCTCCTAACGAAGAGCACAACAAACCACCAACTCCTCGGTCTTTTCCTAAGAATACAACTCCATGGTCTTCATCGCAAAAGTCTCAACAAAATCAACTTCTCAAGGCTCTACACAACAAACTCCTCCTCATTTCAAAAACTTAGCGCTTGAAATGTCATTTGAGCACTTTGATTACTCTCCGGCCACGACTCAAAGAAAACATGACTGGAGGGAAGCAAAGTTTGCAGAACAGATTTGGAGAGCTCATGGGTTCGACACAATGATGGATGATTCGTTAGTCAATTCTTGGGTAAATCCTACCCGTAGACTACTAGATGATGATTATCGTCCAATCCTTACTTATGTTGAACCACAGATGGCTACCGGGACATTCACATCTCCCCAAACTCCAAGTTTTTTCCAGTCTTCCAATCCTTTGATCCAAGCCTTCCGGATGACAAAAGACTCCCCATGAAGTTTGAACGCCTGAATCTCTTTCATGTTAAGAATGGTTCTGAGTTCGAGAAAATCTAGTCTAATGATAGACCAGATGGGGTCAAGAACTACAAAGTGAGAATATTCATGAAGGCTAAGTTCTATCAATACACCCTAACTAGAAGAAAAGATGAATATATACGAACCCAAGCAGACTTTATGAACATGAACCCTGAAGAAATATTATTGATAGCTTGGGTATTTTAGTTCAAAGTTGAAAAGAATTTGATGATGAAAGTTGCTTATGAAAGAGCTTGTGACTTCCTTGAGTCGTTGATATGCGATTTTGGAAAGATTGATGCATAAATTCATCCAGCCCTAGCCAAGAAGTTTGATTTTCCTGAATTCGAGCTTGTACCAACATACACTAAAGGGTTTCAAGAAATGCCACTTGGTGCAACTAGCTACCCTGAGCTATGGGTTGTATACAAAATTGCTCAAGATGGTCTCAAGTATTTGGTTCTGGTGACCGCAATCCATAGACTCACCAAGAAAAAACTAGACATCACTTCGGCTTCAGTGCAAAAATCGAAGCACATTACGGATGAAGTGAAGTTTGAAATCCCATGAAGAATCCAGTGGTTGTTTGAAGTTAGAAAATTATGGTGGATTCTCATCCGGTTCCTAAAGTTGAACAAGTAAAGAAAGATAGCTAAGAGGTCACTTTGGGGGAAATTGTTGAAACAAAAAGTGACCCTCTTTTATCTAAGGAACCGCAACCTCATGATGATAGTGATACCACAGGAGAATCCACTACCGGAGAATGTTTTTTGTTACTGAAGTACCGCAGTGAAGACGTTAGCTAGAGTTTGTTTTGCCCTTTGTCAACCGCAATTGGAATCTGAACCGAAGAGGTGATCAACGCATGAAGACTAGTTTATTACGTTACCAACTTAACGTGTTAGCTTTGTATTATCCAGTGAATCTAACATGGTCATTGTAGTTGGTAGTTTAATAGTTGTTTATTTCATATGTAACTTTTCAGGACTTTATAAATAGAGGATCCCACTTCATGTAATAAAATACACCTTCGTGATCTTTCTGAACTATTATTGCAATACAAGCTCATTCATCTCTATCCATTATCTTCTGATAAACCGAGTTCCTTTTCACCTTAAGTTATTCGCATTTACTAACTAGTGTTTGATTGCAAACCTCGTTATGAATCAACTTGGTGTCTACTTGATATAACTTGTTGTCATTTATATTTCTGTAATCTAACATTTCTAACTTATTATTGTTGAGCTAACAAGATCATTGAGATTAACTTGTTCCACAACTCATTATCTTGTATTAATGTTTGTTCAAGTGTTCTTCAATGTTTTTCTTTCAACACTGTAATTTTCTAGAGACTTAAACCCTCAACCTATATGATGGAGGGCAACACCCGGTACCGCTGGAGTAGAAGCCTTTTACTGAGGTTGGTTTTTAATTGAACCGACAGTCAAGCAGTCTTCACAGGTTCATTTTCAAGTGTATTTTAGACTTTAAAAATCAGTGACCTAAGTACCTAACCTATATGAAGATATTTGCTAAACATTAATTAACTTTTATATATATAAAGTATAAATAGATAATTCACTAAAAATAAGGCCTTATTTTTAGGGGCCATATGTCACATCTCCTGCGTTCCTTTAAAATTAAAGCTAAATCTCCTTCCATATCTTCTAATAATTTATTAGATCGGTAGGGCATCATTTTTCTCTCAACACATTTAATAGATTTTAAATATTTCACCTTTATATATATATATATATATATATATATATATATATATATATATATATATATATATATATATATATATATATATATATATATATATTAGCCATTTACCCACATCAAACGTCGGATATGCATATTCTTTTTTGGAAATTAGCTTATAAAGACGATTAGTTCTTTTATGCAAATATTTTACATCTAAATAATTATCAATAAGAGTCGTTTTAGGTTACAAATAAATTTATATTATCGATTTGGATTAAATATAAATTGTATTATCATTTACGTAAAACGTTACTTTTTCTCTTGAAAAACTGAAAATCCACAAAACTAAATTTCAATTAATGTATGAACTTGAACAACGTTTACACTAACAATTTGGATTATTTTAATTATTTGAATATGAATGAAAAAAATATACCAACTACATAGATCAATGACCAAACAAAATGAGTAAGTCAAAATACGAATCCATTTTGTATAAAATTTCAAATTAAATAAACAAACTATATTACTCGGTTTTTTTCCTAGTCATTATAAAGACTGTATACTTTATTATGAGTTTAAATCCTTTATAATGTAATCGATAGTGAATATTTATTAATTTCTTGTTTAAAAAACATTTTAAGATTTCATTTATTTTACTTGACTAAGTACATTATACTAATATAACTTGTTATTTATCGAAATAAATAGGTTGTAAAGTTAAGAAAGTGATGAACTTATATGATTTAGTCGTAATTATTTAAAGACATATTTCATTATTATACATTTTGATGGAAGAAACATGTTTCTTTTAGAATGCAATTTTTGTTAAAATAATTATTTCTAATAAATAAAAATAATAATAATTTGTAAATAGTACTAAAAACTTACATTATATTTCATCCATAAAATATGAGTATTAAGTTGTTTAATATTAAATTTAAACTAAAATGGTTTGCATATAATATATATTAAAAATAATACAATTGTAAATACATATATAACATTAAAATTAATTATACACAAATAAAAAATATGAATATACGATGAAAGGGAATAATAAAGTTTCTACACTTTAACAATTTTTGCTATTCTCCTATTTCTCAAGCAAAGATGGAAGAAAAAGAAAACAAATGCCTAAAATAATTCTGGTATCAAATCAAATATCAAAATAAAGTATCATTTTTAGTCTGTTATATCAACGAACATTCAGTTCAAGCAACTTGAAATGGTTTTGTTTTTCTGTTATTTTCCATTTTGACCTTCGAAAAGCAGTGACGATCCTCATTGAGATCCAAACCTGAAAGATAACCGAATTATGAACAATGGTTATCATGATTATTAAAAAAAACACACTTGAATGAACAGGGTAGCATTCCTTTCTATTACAATGAGAGGTATAAAAAAAATCCAAAAAGAATAGATGCTTTGATGCAGAAATTTATATAATTATGATAAGAATGATGAATAAATCAACAGCTTCAAAATAAAACATATGTCAACAATCCATAGACAAAAAAATTATAATCACTTTTGTGGCCTGCTGCATGAAAGGTATTGAACTAAAAGACCAAATAATTCACTAATTGTTCATGTGAATCTATTAACATTGAAATAAAAAAGTTCAACACATTAAAGCCCGATTTTTAAAAAAGCTTAATTCAAACAATGATTTTTCTTGTTTAGTTTTAACCAAAGAAAATTGTTAAAATTACCATTCCACCCATGCTAAGAAAGGAGGCTTCTCAAAGCCTTTTTGGTCTTTAGCAAACTTGAACAAATAAGTGTAAATTAACACAATTGCTTCAACATCTTTTTCACATTTAACATTATTAAAAGTAAATGGAATTCCATGATGTCCGAACCTAAGGTTCAGTTTACTCTATCAAGATAATTACTTCATTTTATTTTATTTGAAATGTAAACAACCTAATATTTACCAAATCTTCATCTATGTCAAACAAACCCATATTAATTTTAAACATAGAAACAACTTCGTGAGAAATTGGATAAAAGAAATATAGATATAAGACCGAACTTATTGAGTTAGTGTTATAAGAAGATGGAAAAAAATGAATGACAACTAAGCTACGCCAAGGCCTGGTCAAACATAAAGATTTGATCACAGAAAAAACATCAGACACGTCATAAGATTATATATCCTCTGCTCCTGAGAAATTGCATAAAGTTTTGATGCCAAAGATATAATAATCATGTTTACCACCAACTAACAAATGATGCCACTTAAAGCAAGCAAACAAAACAACATAATGTAGTAAAAGCAAGATATCTTCCTTATGGACATTAGAGTGTGAAATTTGCTAATTACCTAGAGTTGATGGCTAATAATAGATAAAAATAGTTTCCATATGTCGAGAAGAGTATTATTAAACCTCATACATTGTGATGGCAAGTATCTATGATAATGAAAACCCAAGGTCAAATGGGAGAAGATATACATATCTAATTAAAGCAAATAAGGGGGGAAAATGAAGATGTCACCAATTTAGTATCTTTTTCAATTTAGGTTTCCAATGTGTTGTATTAGGTGTCTAAGCCCATAAGGATTATTGGTATGTACATGACCCGAGAGTAGCATGGTCTATTTGGGTTGCATGACATCAGAACAATTTAGATAGACTTTTGTGAGAAAAGGATATTTATGATATATTAATATATTATAAGTTCTAATATATTAATATGAAATCATATTATTTAAGTAGTATTCATCAAGAATTAGTTTGGAATTAATTTTTTGATCAAAAGGGACTAATTAAATAAATGGGGATTGATTTGGTAAATCATTCATTCTTATAAAGTGGGCTTATGTGATGAGTTTTGGTCATAAGACATCCTATGTGCTCATACAAACCCTAATGCTTGGATCTAGGTTTATCTATTGTACATGCTTTCAATCCAAGACTATAAACCCGAATTCTAGCATACAAGTAATCATATTAGATATTAGAATAGGTTTATAATGTTACCTTGATTGTTATGTAGCAATAACAATCCCAATTCCTCCTTGAATTGACTTTGGAAGGCTTAGAGTCACAAGTGTCACTCCTTTAATGGCTTACAAACACCATAAGCAAGTGGATGAAGAGGAGAGAGGATGGAGGCTGCCCAAAACGTGTTCTAACCCTAGAAGAGATGTTCCCCACGTTTTTGAGTCATAAGGGTCTTATATATAGTAAGGCTATTAGGGTTATCTAACAAGGAAACCCTAATTTGGTTGCTTAAGCCCTAAGCAACCCATAGACTCCTTTAATCAAGCACTTGGACGATTTCCTTATGGGCTTCACATAAGAATTCGTCCACCTCTTGATTTAAGACAATCCATGGCCCAAATTGCAATTATCTTATAATTACAATTCTAGTCCCTTAAGTTTAATTAATCTCTTTTAGTCACAAAACTAATTACCAATTAATTTATGACTAATATTAATTAAACAATATGATTTCTCCTTTAATATATTATTCCCATAATATATTAATAAATCATATTTAATCCTTTCTCTCCATAATTCATCCTATCAAGTTGCTTTGGTGAAGGCAACCCAAAAGGACCATGCACCATCGGGTCAAGTACATACCAAAATAGTTATGGACTTAGACACTAATCCAACAGTCTCCCACTTGGATAAGTCTAATAACTATAATGCGTATGACTTCAGATCCTGATCTGCAATCGTAGCTTTCCAAAGCCGCTGTCAACTCTGATCCTATCAGATATACGTGTCCTTAGATAAGGGATCATATATTCCTCCATTCTAGATATCATATGAGATATGATTTCAAATCATTCTCTTTGTACTATATCTCGATTCCCGATTTATGGCAACTGACTAATTGAACAAATCAAATTAGCCCTACCCCGGCCGAGCATTTATATTTGTCATCACTAAATCATCGAAGGGCCCAAAGATATTGCTTTTATCCTACTTTGGATTAAATGAATGGATAAACTTTGATACAATGCTTGCTTGCACTCACGCACCGAATCACACACAACAATATGTTTTATAACACCAAGTTACTAGTGCGTTTACATATTATCAATGTGCAACCGATTTGCAAGATACAACTCACACATCTCGGTTTCAAGAATATAAGATGTTATCATCTCACCAATCACTCGTGATACAATTCATGGAGTGATCCAAGTGAGCGTGGGTTTAATCCAATGCTCAAATCATATTCATAAGCACTCATGAATGTTGCAACAAACATTTGCTTATCTCTAATACTCTTTTAGACAATCCACACACCAATTCACGACAGTCTTCATTCATATCTACTTCCAACATATGAATGACTGTGGCCCGTTCGAATAATTCGATTATTCTTAATAAACTCAATTATTCTGGAAGTCAAAACATGCAAATGTGAAACACAAGAATAATACTAATCCCATATGGCCTCAAACCCTTGAGTATAAATAAAACGCCTTTTATTTATCACCATATTGATTACTCATTATTTGTCGTTTCGGGTAATCAACTTCTTACTTGAATTACAACACTTGTCCCATGCTCCTAGCATGCACACAATGTTTACCTATGGTTCTTACTTTGTGAAATAGATCACGTTGAACACATTTCCAATCATTCTCATTTCACAACTCCAAATCCTTTTCATAAGTGAAAGAATATCAAATTCTTGCTACTTATAGAATATGCTAGATTCTAACATTATATGCAACTTATCCTTTCGTAATGTCACTGCACCAAAGTCACAAAAACTATTGCCAATGATATTACAAAGTCTTCTATCGGAAACTGTTACAAGACAATTCCTTAGATATGATGTCTCTCACTCAAAGTACATTCCTTTGAACTTCCTTTTGCATAAAGGTTTCTAATCTAGTCATAGATTTTTCAATATTCAATTCCCAATATGGACACGCTTCCATATTTTCCATATGACAACTCATTCTTAATAGAATCTTATCTATTCATAATAATGTCGATATGGTCCATCCAATATGGAAACATTTCCATATTTTCCATATGACCACTTATTCTTAATAGAATCTTTTCTATTCATAATAGTGTCGATATGGTCCATTCAATACCATGCTTCCAACTACTCACAAGCAACCAATCCTCGTCAAACTTTGGATTGTCCTTTAATAGTTGTTTAATTATTTTAGTCAAAACCGATTCTAGTCCCTTTTCCCTCTAAATGCGCTAGACATTTGGAAAATTTTAGAATGGTCAAACATTAAAGCATTTGCAATCGATCCTTTACCCGAAGCGTATGGGACACGACGCATAATGTTTTATTTGCTATGTTCTCAAAATTCGAATTGTGAAGAGGAATGTCATAATCATAATCGAAATTTTAAGAACACACTATGTACCCTTGACTAAATTTAATAACATTTCTCAACCTAAACCTTTAGATTTGAAATGAAGCATAATATTCTCTCCCTTAATTATAGCAAAACAACTTTACAACCCTTACGACTTTGCAAGGTATAACTCTTGTTTTCTATAATTAATATTGCTAACTTGCAACACGTGCCTTAATAATCATACAATCATAACTTTTATGCTCCCACTATCATGATGATTATTATAAAACATAACACTTATGCTCCCACTAGCTTCGACATATATTCATAAACATCTTAACTTTCAGAAAAACAATACTTATTGAATTTCTTAAGTTCATGTTTCTAATACTTAGTGCTTTGATAATCTTTTATCAATGCTTCTTTAACTTATACACATTTGCCTGCGATAGTTCATATGTGTGTCTAAACACTTAAGACTAATTGCCAAACCTCACAATTCAAATTATGGAAAGGGATACCGTAACCATAATCGAATTCGAGAATGCAATTTTACAATCACTATCTACTTAAAATCTCTCTTAGTGAAAGCATTTCCTCACAATCATTTTCATGAAGGAGGAAATCTTATGACACTTAGATTTAAACGGTGTATTTGTTCCTATCCATGTGAATTTGTCAAAACCAAATTTACGACAAATTCAACCTCATATGGATCGAACTTTCTTGATCTTGATTTCTTGCCTTATGGTAGCACAGCTGCCCACCATGTCTTCCAAGTAGTTAAGCAGCTCACCCTTTCCTATCAATGTACCTTTCATTGATTAAGGTGCTTTGCCTTTTATGCGTTCAAAATGAGAACTCATAGAACTCACATGCATAATTAACTCGATTGGATTGGCACAAAAACAAAATAATGTCAACACGATAGGTTGTAAACCTCAATTCGTGTGCTAGTGATGATCGATAAGGTTTATTTGATTTGTTCTTGAAACCTTTCAAGAACATTAAGACTCCCACTTACTCCTTGACATATAAGATTCTCTTGTCAATAACCATTTCTTGACAAACAAATATCCAAGAGTTAGTGTAGCTCATATCAAACACTTCATAAATTGGTCCTAGTTGGTCTTTGTCTTATCCAAGATATCAAAACTTTCCACATTTGATAAATGCTATAAACCTTCTTAATACTTATCACTCAATGTCGCAATCTTAACTCTAAGACTTGTTTTGGAACGAAGTATGATTGACTTCTTGATTTAACCATTTCTTCAATTCTTGATTCCTCTTCTTAAACATACAATTGTGCTAAGACTCACTTAGAGGATCAATTGAGATATGGTTCTTAATCATTAAGACCTATCATAAATCATAAAAGCTACTCTCCCATCTTCTTAGAATGGAGAAACTTTTATCTTTCTGCCTACTTGATTCTTCTTATTCGTTCTGCTATTGATCTAAACCCTTTAATCAATTCAGAATTACACTTAATCTTGTAAGTATAATCATATTTACTAAACCATTAGTAAATCATGACGAATATCTCTGTTACTCTTATGGTGGACTTGATCAACACGCAACTTTGTGTATTCGATCTCCAAGTCCTTTACTTGACACTTTGTCAATGAATTAGTCTAATTTCCAAATATGAAATTTCTCGTTCATTGTGCAACCAAGTTGCATGATTCCAAATTTCTGTCCAATTGAAACTTGGGCGATGAGAAACTCTCCCTATTCGGTAAATTCTCGACATTTCCATAAACAACATAATTAAGAATCAACTCCATTATTGCTAATAGAAACATTCAAACATAAATTTTTCATATACGCCATTGCAATGATAAATAAATAATATAAAAATTAAAATTTATTTTATTGTGGAAAAATTTTGTCCTTACAATGCAATTCATTGAAAAACTATGCTAATACATCTTTCTTAGCAATCTAATTCTAACTCTAAGTAGTAGCTCAAGAATCTAATCTTCAAGAAATGCGATCGAAATCCATTCTTTCACGGTTAGATTTTGCTCACCTTTTCCCTTAAGCTTCATTTCTTTTCTTTGATCCTACAAAACATCAATTGTAATCTTATCACATTATGTATTAAGAATCTAGAATAGAAGCTTAAAAGAGTTAGTCAATGGATTTTACCTAAAGCAAAGCCATACGTTTTGACTCTCCCATCTCTTAGATCTCTTAGGTAAATAGGGCAACTTCGTCTCCAATGCCCTTTCTCTTGGCAATAAAAGCAAATTGACTCTTTTGGAACATGACATGGAACTACTTCAGACATTGCCTTTCTCTTATGATCAAACTCTTCGATCATGGCATGTCTTTTGTTGCCATTGTCTATATCCATAGAGGTCTTGAAGGCAGATTCACCAATCAACTTTGCTTTTCTATTGCGCCAAACCATTGCTGATTCAGCAGCAATAAGCACATAGGTGAGATCTATAAGGGTCATGTCGCGGTTCATCATATAGTACTCTCTACGAACTTACTATATGAGTTAGGAAGTGACTAAAGAACCCAATCAATATCCATTTCCTCACAGACAACGGATCCCAACATTCTTAACCTATCAATGTGTGACTTCATCCCTAGGATGTGTGCACACACCGGCTTTCCTTCTTTATGTTTACTTGCCAAAAGGGCTTGAGTGATCTTGAACTTTTCAAGCCTTTGAACTTGTGGGTTAGGGAGAATAATTTGAGGAGGAGGAGGAAGTGAAGCATGATCTCTAGTTCCTCGATCGAATCGTGGAATATCATCTTCATGTGGAATGCTTGTTCCACGGGATTTGAGAAGACCATAGTTGTCAAACTTTGACATCTACAAAACGGGAGAAAAACGAATTCAAGTTAGTTGATTGATTGAGTCCTTAGTAAATCACCCAAATGAGATACTAAGGCTAGGACCCAACACAATATTCTACAACTCGGAAGAGGGATGCCGTAACCCTAATTGCAGAATATTTGAAGGTAAGTGAATGACGATTCACTAATTTCCACCACGAAAAACGAAAAGGAATTTAAGTTTTAAATCTATGAAAACTCCTAGATTCTTTGAGATTCATTGAACTTTCAATGGCATGTTTAAATCTCGATATGCCCCTCTTGTTTGTGACTGGGATGCCGAGGATCACAAAGCGGGTGTGAATAACCATGCAAACTTACATGGTGCCCTCACATGTTACAGTCACCTATTCGATGTGCCGGTAAACCACACACGCTCCACCGAACTATGACAAACATTGAGTCACCCTTTGCTACCTTTGCTTAGAACCATTTAGTGTGCCGGTAAACCACACACGCTCCACTAACGTCATCGCAAGGGCACAAAGTGTAATTTCATGGAATTGCATCAATTCACTTTTGCCTAAGTAACTAAGATTGAGAATTTTATGAAAACATTTAGTTACTTTAATAATTCATTATACTTATAATGGAAGGTTTCGTCCTATCATACCCGTTCGGCTAACGACCCTCCACTAGTCAAGAGTGTGGTGGGTAAGAGTGGATACTCGTTCAATCGCCATTTTATAGGCAATTTCCTTAAACACCCCTTATAGACCAACTTCGTGAATGAGGCCTACTAACGGTAAGACTAACTTTTACTCATACATATATATAATGTTAGACTTTTAATGTTATATATAGTATAGGGTGTATTTTATACTTTCAAAATACTAGGTGGTCTAATTTAACAATTATACTTTTAATTCAATTAAATTGTAAACCTAAACTTTTATGGATTTATTAAACCTCTTTTAATTATACACCTTAATTAATTAATAAAACCATAAGGATGTGATTTGAACTTTTTCAAAACTATACTAGAGTTTTAGAATTTAACATTCATTAAACTTTTAATCAACTTTTAAATTCCAAAACTTGAGGGCAAGTTTTGAAACATTTCAACACATTAGGGTTTAGAATTTAAATATACATAAAAATTAAACCATTTAATCAAAATTTAAATTCCAAAACTTGAGGGCAAGTTTTGAAACCTTTTTCAAAACATTAGGGTTTCAACTATTTAAATTTCAAAACAACAAAACTTTTGGGTTCAAATTTAAACTATAAAACCTAAAGGGCAAAATATGAAACTTTTTCATAACAACAAGGATCAAATAACAAATAATTCAAAATTAACATTTAATCACATAATTATCCATATTTGATTTGTTTAATGATTTCTTGCAAAACAATTTATCAATTTACTTAAAATAATTAATCAATTATCACATAAGGAAACAATTATCTTATTAATTGATCAATATCTTCAATTAGATCAAAATTATAGTCAAATATATCATATAATCGGATTAATATTGATCTAACATGATAAGGTAACTATCCATAAGCAAAAATAGCAAGAAATCGCGAAATACCCTCCATCTGACGAGTTGACTCGTCGAGTCAGGCTTGGACTCGTCGAGTCTGCATGGACTCGGCGAGTTCAGCTATGGACTCGGCGAGTCCAGCCTCCAGAAACCCAAAAAACGAATTTTCCAGTTATACAATGCATCAATACAATTGAAACCAAGCTAGGCTCTGATACCACTGATGGGTTTTTGTCATAAGACATCCTATGTGCTCATACAAACCCTAATGCTAGGATCTAGGTTTCTCTATTGTACATGCAAGTTATCCAAGGCTATAAACCCTAATTCTAGCATACAAGTAATCATATTTGATATTAGAATAGGTTTATAATGTTACCTTGATTGTTATGTAGCAATAACAATCCCAAATCTCCTTGTATAGACTTTGGAAGGCGTAGAGTCACAAGTGTCACTCCTCTAATGGCTCACAAACACCATAAGCAAGAGGATGAAGAGGAGAGAGGATGGAGGCTGCCCAAAACGTGTTCTAACCCTAGAAGGAGTCATGTCCACGTTTTTGAGCCTTAAGGGTTCTATATATAGTGAGGCTATTAGGGTTATCTAACAAGGAAACCCTAATTTGGATGCTTAAGCCCTAAGCAACCCATAGACTCCTTTAATCAATCCCTTGGACGATTTCCTTATGGGTTTCCCATTAGAATTCGTCCACCCCTTGATTCAAGACAATCCATGGCCCAAATTGCAATTATCTTATAATTACAATTCCAGACCCTTAAGTTTAATTAATCTCTTTTAGTCACAAAACTAATTACCAATTAATTGTTGACTAATATTAATTAAACAATATGATTTCTCCTTTAATATATTATTCCCATAATATATTAATAAATCATATTTAATCCTTTCTCTCCATAATTCATCCTATCAAGTTGCTTTGGTGAAGGCAAACCAAAAGGACCATGCACCATCGGGTCAAGTACATACCAAAATAGTTATGGACTTAGACACTAATCCAACAATTTAGACTGATTCTTTGACAAAGTGTCAAGTGAAGGACTAGGAGATCGAGTACACAAAGTTGTGTGTTGATCAAGTCCACCACAAGAGTAACAAAGATATTCATCATGATTTACTAATGTTAAGTAAATATGATTATACTTATAAGATTAAGTGTAATTCTGAGTTGATTGAAAGAGTTTCAATAAATAGCAGAAAAAATAAGAAGAATCAAGTAGGCAGAAAGATAAAAGTTTCTCTATTCTAAGAAGAAGGGAGAGTACCTTTTATTATTTTTTATGATAGGTGTTAATGGTTAAGAACCATATCTCAATTGATCCTCTAAGTGAGTCTTAGTGTAATTGTATGTCTGAGAAGAGGAATCAAGAATTGAAGAAATGGTTAAATCAAGAAGTCAATCATACTTCGTTCCAAAAACAAGTCTTAGAGTTAAGATTGTGAAATTGAGTGACAAGTATTAAGAAGTTTTATAACATTCATCAAATGTGGAATTTAAAAAGGTTTTCTTATTCTTGCACATTTGAAATTGGTAAGTTGTGATGTCTTGGATAAGACAAAGACCAACTAGGACCAATTTTGTGAAGTGTTTTGTCTTGATAAAAGCTACACTAACTCTTGAATATTTGTTTGTCAAGAAATGTTTATTGACAAGAGAATCTTATATGTCAAGGAGTCAGTGGGAGTCTTAATGGTCTTAAAAAGTTTCAAAAACTAATCAAGAATAAACCTTATCGATCATCACTAGCACACGACTTGAGGTTTACAACCTATCGTGTTGACACTATCTTGTTTCTATGCCGTTCCAATTGAGTTAATTATGCATGTGAGTTCTATGAGTTCTCATTTGAACGCATAAAAGGCAAGCACCTTGATCAATGAAAAGTACATTGATACGAAAGGGTGAGCTGCTTAACTACTTGGAAGACATGGTGGGCACTCGTGTTACCATAAGGCTCCATATGAGTTTGGATTTGTCGCAAACTTTGGTTTTGGAAAATTCACATGGATAGGAACTAATAAACCATAAAATCTAAGTGTCATAATATTACCTCCTTCATGAAAATGATTGTGAGGAAATGCTTTCACTAAGAGAGATTTTAAGAGGATAGTGATTGTGAAATTGTATTCTCGAATTCGATTATGGTTACGGTATCCCTTTCCATAATTCGGATTGTGAGATTTCGCAATTAGTCTGAATTGTTTAGACACACATATGAGCTATCTAAGGCAAAGGTGTATAAGTTTAAGAAGCTTAGATAAAGGATTATCAAATCATTAGGTATTAGAAATATGAACTTAAGAAATTCAATAGGTATTGTTTTTTTGGAAGTTAAGCTGTTTTCTGAATACATGTCAAACCTAGTGGGAGCATAAGTGTTATGATTATATGATAATAATCATCATAGTGGGAGCATAAATGTTGTGCTTGTATGATTATTAAGGCAAGTTTTGCAAGTTAGCAATATTAATTATAGAAAACAAGAGTTATACTTTGCAAAGTCGTAAGGGTTGAAAAGTTGTTTTGCTATAATTAAGGGAGAGAATATTATGCTTCATTTCAAATCTAAAGGCTTAGGTTGTGGAATGTTAATAAATTTAGTCAAGGATACATAGTGCGTTCTCAAATTTTGATTATGATTATGGCATCCATCTTCATAGTTCGAATTGTGAGAACGTGGCACATAAAATATTATGGCAGAAGATTGATAAAGTATCGTATCTTTATGTAAGACATTATGCATCGTGCTCCATACACTTCGGGTATAGGATCGATTCCAGGTGCTATAATATTTGACCATTCTAAAATTTTCCAAATGTCTACCACATTAAGAGGAAAAAGGACAAGAATCAGCTTTGACTATGATAATTAAACAACTATCAAAGGACGATCCAAAGCTCGCTAAGGATTGGTCGCTTGTGAGTAGTTGGAAGTATGGTATTGGATGGATCATATCGACATTATTATGAATAGATAAGATTCTATTAAGAATGTGTTGTCATATGGCAAATATGGAAATGTTTCCATATTGGGAGTTGGATATTGAGAATGTATGTCTAGATTAGAAACTTTTATGCAAGAAGGATGTTCAAAGGAATGTACTTTGAGTGAGAGACATCATATGTATAGAATTGTTTCTGATAGAGATTGGCCAAGTCTTGATGATTTTGAGCTATGACTTTACGAAAGGATTAGAATCTAGCATACTCTATAAGTGGCAAGAATTTGATATTCTTATACTTATGATAAGGATTGGGAGTTGTGAAATGAGTATGATTGGAAATGTGTTCATTTGATCTATTTCACAAAGTAAGGACCGTAGGTAAACATTGTGTGCATGCTGAGAGCATGGGACATGTGTAGTAATAATTCAAGTAAGAAGTTGATTACCCAAAACAACAAATAATGAGTAATCAATATGGTGATTAAATAAAATGTTTTATTTATACCCAGAGTTTGGGGCCATATGGGATTAGTATTATTATTGTGTTTCACTTTGCATGTTTTGACTTCCTGAATAATTAATTATTTCTGAATAATCAAATTATTCGAATGGTCCGCAGTCGTTCATATGTTGGAAGTAGGTATGAATGAAGACTGTCGTGAATTGGTGTGTTGATTGTCTAAAGTGTATTAGACATAAGCAAATGTTTGTTGCAACGTTCATGAGTGCTTATGAATATGATTTGAGCATTGGATTAAACCCACGCTCACTTGGATCACTTTATGAATTTTATCACGAGTGATTGGTGAGAAGATAACATATTATATTCTTGAAACCGAGATGTGTGAGTTGTATCTTGCGAGTCGGTTACACATTGATAATATGCAAACACACCAGTAACTTGGTGTTATAAAACATATTGTTGTGTGTGATTCGGTGAGTGAGTGCAAGCAAGCATTTAATCAAAGTTTATTCGTTCCTTTTATCCAAAGTGGGATGAAAGCGATATTTGTGGGCCTCTCGATGATTTAGTGATGACACCTAAGCGCTTGGCCAAGCCGGGACTAATTTGATGTGTTCAATTGTAGTCTGTTGTCAGTCGTCATAAATTGGAAGTCGGGAAATAGCATATAGAGAATGATTAAAATTCATGTCTCACGTCTGTACGATATCTAGAATGGATGAATATATGATCCCTTATCTAAAGGACATGTTTCTGATAAGATCATAGTTGACAGTGGCTTTTGAAAGCTACGATTGCGGATCAGGATCTGAAGTCATACGCAGAATAGTTATTAGACTTATCCAAGTGGGAGACTGTTGGATTAGTGTCTAAGTCCATAATTGTTTTGGTATGTACTTGACCCGATGGTGCATGGTCCTTTTGGGTTGCCTTCACCAAAGAAACTTGATAGGATGAATTATGGAGAGAGAGGATTAATTATGATTTATTAATATATTATGAGAATAATATATTATAGGAGAAATCATATTGTTTAATTAATATTAGTCAATAATTAATAAGAATTAACTTTGTGGCTAAAAGACATTAATTAAATAAAGGGGACTAGAACTGTTGATTGTGTGATAGCTGAATATTGGGCTAATGGACTCCATAGAGGATGGAGTGGACGAATTCTATGGGGAAACCCATTAGAAATCGTCCAAGGCCTCTAAGGAGGGAGTCCATGGGTTGCTTAGGGCATAAGTAGTCAAATTAGGGTTTCCTTGTTAGATAACCCTAATAGCCTCACTATTTAAGGACCCCTAGGGCAAAAAAAACGAGGCCAACTGATTCCTTGGGGTTTCTACACGTTTTGGGTGCCTCCTCTCTTATCATTCTCTATCCTCTTGCTCTTGGTGTTTGTGAGCCATTAGAGGAGTGACACTTGTGACTCTAAGATTTCTGAAGTCATTACAAGGAGGATTTGAGATTGTTATTGCTACATAACAATCAAGGTAAGATCTAAACCCTATTCATATGTTAATATGATTAATTGTATGCTAGACCTAGGGTTTATAGCTTTGGATATTTAATTTCATGTTCATTAGACAAACTAGATCCAAAAGCTATTAGGGGTTGCATGTACACCATAGGAATGATGTTTTGCTCAAAACCCATCAGTCCATTTTGAAACTGGGTTGGCCTTGTCATCTTTGCAAGGAACTCTCTCCCACGACATATCCTGCATATCACAAATAGAAGATGACGAAATATTAGAATCGTTAGAAGATTTTGGAGATTGAACCTTTGGTGCCCATCTATAGTTGGGTTTGACCCATTTCTTGTTCGAGCGGATGGGCGGCTCGGCACTTGATTTTGAACTTGAAGTCGTCCTATGAGATGACTTTGACCTAGTCGGTCTTGGCTTCACTGGAACATCTCTTGGATTAGGCTTCTTTCCCGACATTTCCTTCTTACCTTAAGATTTTGATTCTTGGCCTTGGGAGTTGAATTCTTGCTCGTCTGTGCATTCCAGTCGCCATTGTCTGAATGTGACCTTGAGGGGTTTCTTTTGGAAGGTCTCCCTCTTGGCACATTCTACCATCCTTGTGCGTAGTAGGGAACGTATGTGCGATTTGGACAGTTTCGGGAAATGTGACCAGGTGTTCCACAGTGAAAACATGTCTTTTTCTTCACTGGAAAGTTGTTTCTTCCTGCCCCTGGTAGCGTGTCCATGCCTTGTCTTAGGTTGTTCCCACATGGACACTTGCAACAAGCCGTCGGTTTCGCTTGTTTTGGTGGCTTGTATTTCTCAATAGCAGGTTGATCAGAAGCAACTGATTCAGAGTTCAAGGAGTCATTGGATTGTTCAATTGTTTTCTCTTTGTTCTCATCTTCTGCTACTTTACCTGCACGTGCAACAGAATCATTAGAAACGTTCACCTCAACCTTTTCTGGCACAACCACAGCAGGTTTCCCATATTGAAGATGTGCCTTCTATCAATTTCTTCGTGTGTCATAGGGATGGATATATAGTTATGATTGAAAAGGGGAGGAACACTATCATACCCTAGACCCTTGTTTTGATTATCTTTGAATTTTAATTGGTTTTCAAATAAGGACTCGACTGTCTTATTTGAAGCAGTAAAATTTTTGAAACTAACATCTATTTTTCCACACTTAATTTTCAAAGCGTCAAGTTCTTCAGTTACAGCAACAAGTTTTTTCTTAATGTGATCGTAATTTTCACACTTGTTGCTATAATCTTCTTGTAATTTCCTAAAGTCCTTAGTCTTGGCCTCTAATTGAGCTTTTAGAGGTTTCTGACCTTTCCTAAGAGTATAGTCTTCGTATTTGAGGTCCTCATTTTCTCTTTTTAATAAATCGATTTGATCTCGGAGAAATTTAATAGTAGTTTCACAAGATGGAGTACATGAAACTTCATTTACCGGAATTGATGCGGAACTCATTTTTTTATAATAATTCTTTTTTTTTAATTGCCCTTTGACTTAAACCGATAAATTCAACCATCGAATTCAAATTTAAAAAATCAAACTTAAAGGTCAAACCGAAAGGCTAAATTTGAAAATTTAAAAGGTAAACGAAAAAGTCAAAGTTTAAAGTCAAAGGTCAAACTTGACAGTCTAAAGCCAAATTTTAAAGTCAAAAGTCAAAAATAAAAATTAAAAATTAAAAACTAAAATTTTTGGTTGAAAATTGAATTTAAAAATAGAATCAATTGAATTTTGAGGTTAAAAGTGTTAATTTTGTGAAAAAGGATGCGAGAAAGACTGATTTTGATTTAAATTTCGAACGAATGAATCAAGTGGCAGCATAGCTGAGTTGGTAAAGCGAGGTGCCCGGGTTCGATCCCGTCACCCTCAAAAAAACCGGTTTTTTATAAGAAGGCTGCTGCTTCGGAAGTGTTTATAGATTAAGCAAGCGAGATGTTTAACAAGTTCCTTGGTAGATCAACTGGTAAGAGGTGCGTTTGAAGACTCAAGGGACACGGGTTCGATCCTAATTTCATATACTTTTTTATGTGAAGCTAATGCGAGGACGAGGGCTACTTGCGATCAAGACCGAAGCTGCGATACGATACCGAGGCTGCTGAACGAAGACGTGCTGGCCGCACACCACGGACTGAAAACCGGGCCGAAAACTCAAACCGAAAATCCGACCGAAAGGCCTTCAAAGACCGAAACAATGCTTTCAGATCACGACAAAAACAACGTTTTTCACCATTTTTGCTACAAAACTCGATCAAAAACTCGTTTTAATCAAAAACGCGAAGAACAAACCCCCCTTATTTTGCCAAGATCTATCTAAAAACGCAAAAATCTCTTCAAAATAAGATCAAATAAGCTCCATATCTAAAAAAATTGATTGATACAATCCAAGCTCTGATACCACTTGAAAGTCCCCAAATCAGCTTATGTATCAATCAGATCCAACTGATGGTGCGGAATCCCAATTAATTTGATTATGTCATATCAAAATAGAAGAGAAGGAGAAGAAGAAGAAAAAGAAGAAGAAGATGAATCTATGATGTATTAATGAAATGATTGATGCTTCATACACATAGTTCACACACACTCTTCTCTCTTGTTTCTCTCACACCTTAGAATACACACTTAAGCTCCTTGGCTATGTCCCTCACATGCACTCCTCACCCTATATATATATATATATATATATATATATATATATATATATATATATATATATATATATATATATATATATGGACCTAAGGCCATGCCCAAAATACAAATAATCCAATGGTAGACTGAAAACATGGGTTTTCGGTCCAAGCTACAATTAATCTTATACTATTTTTGGCCCAAATAATTAAAATAATAAATATTTAGAAAAACAAAGTATAAATCATATTTTTAACCCAATATGTATCGTTGGACTAGAAGCTTTTTACTGAGTTTGGTTTTTAGTTGAACCAACATTCAAGCAGTCTTCATAGGTTCATTGTCAAGCGTATTTTAGACTTTAAAAATCAGTGACCTAAGTACCTAACCCTCATGAAGATAATTGCTAAATATTAGTTAACTTTTATCTATATAAAGTATAAATAGATAATTCACTAAGAATAAAGCCTTATTTTTTAGGGGCCATATCGTCACATCTCCTGCGTTCCTTTAAAATTAAAGCTAAATCTCCTTCCATATCTTCTAAATTTTTATTAGATCGGTAGGGCATCATTTTTCTCTCAACACATTTAATTGATTTCAAATATTTCACTTTTTTATTATTATTATTATTATTTTATATATATATATATATATATATATATATATATATATATAAAAGAGTCGTTTTAGGTTACAAATAAACTTATGTTATCGATTTGGATTAAATATAGATTGTATTGTTTTAATTATTTGAATATGAATGAAAAAAATATACCAACTACATTGATCAATGACCAAACAAAATGAGTAAGTCAAAATACTAATCCATTTTGTATAAAATTTCAAATTAAATAAACAAACTATATTACTCGGTTTTTTTCCTAATCATTAGAAAGACCGTATACTTTATTATGAGTTTAAATCATTTAGAATGTAATCGCTAGTAAATACTTATTAATTTCTTGTTTAAAAAACATTTTAAAATTTCATTTATCTTACTTAACTAAGTACATTATACTAATATAACTTTTTATTTATCGAAATAAATAGGTTGTAAAGTTAAGAAAGTGATGTACTTATACGATTTAGTCGTGATTATTTAAAGACATATTTCATTATTATACATTTTGATGAAAGAAACATTTTCATTTGAGAATGCAATTTTTGTTACATTTTCATTTGAGAATGCAATTTTTGTTAAAATAATTATTTCTAATAAATAAAAATAATACTAATTTGTAAATAGTACTCAAAACTTCCATTATATTTCATCCATAAAATATGAGTATTAAGTTGTTTAATATTAATTTTAAACTAAAATGGCTTGCATATAATATTAATTAAAAATAATACACAGTTAAATACATATATAACATTAAAAATAATTATACACAAATAACAAATATGAATATACGATGAAAGGGAAATAATAAAGTTTCTACACTTTAACGATATTTGCTATTTTCCTGTTCGTCAATCAAAGATGGAAGAAAAAGAAAACAAATGCCCAAAATAATTTCGGTATCAAACCAAGTATCAAAATAAAGTATCATTTTTGGTCTGTTATAACAACGCACATTCAGTTAAAGCAATTTGAAACGGTTTTATTTTTCTGTTGTTTTCATTTTTGACTTTCAAAAAGCAGTGACGATCATCATTGAGATCCAAACATGAAAGATAACCGAATTATGAACAATGATTATAATGATTATTAAAAAATAAAATAAAAAACAAGCTTGAACACGGTAGCATTCCTTTCTATTACAATGAGTGGTACAAAAAATCCAAAAAGAATAGATGCTTTGATGTAGAAATTTATATAATTATGACAATAATGATGAACAAATCAATAGCTTAAAAATGAAACATAGGTCAACAATCCATAGACAAATAAAATGAAATTATACTCACTTTAGTGGCTTGCTTCATGAAAGGTATTGAACTAAAAGACCAAATAATTCACTAATTATTCATGTGAATCTATTAACATTGAAATAAAAAAGTTCAACACATTAAATCCTGATTTTAAAAAGCTTAATTCAATGAAAGATTTTTCTTGTTTAGTTTTAACCAAAGAAAATTCTTAAAATTACCATTCTACCCATGCTAAGAAAGGAGGCTTCCGAAAGCCTTTTTGGTCTTTAGCAAACTTGAACAAATAAGTGTAAATTAACACAATTGCTTCAACATCTTTTTCACATTTAACATTATTAAAAGTAAATGGAATTCCATGATGTCCGAACCTAAGGTTTAGTTTACTCTATCAAGATATTTACTTCTTTTATTTTATTTGAAACGTAAACAACCTAATATTTACCAAATCTTCATCTATGTCAAACAAACCCGTATTAATTTTAAACATAGAAACAATTCGTGAGAAATTACATAAAAGAAATATAGATATAAGACCGAACTTATTGAGTTGGTGTTATAAGAAGATGGAAAAAAATGAATGACAACTAAGCTATGCCAACGCCTGGTCAAACATAAAGATTTGATCACAGAAAAAACATCAGTCACGTCATAAGATTATATATCCTCTGTTCCTGAGAAATTGCATAAAGTTTTGATGCCAAAGATATAATAATCATGTTTACCACCAACTAACAAATGATGCCACTTAAAGCAAGCAAACAATACAAAATAAATGTAGTAAAAGCAATATATCTTCCTTATGGACATTAGAGTGTGAAATTTGCTAATTACCTAGAGTTGATGGATAATAATATATAAAACAATTGCCATATGTCAAGAAGAGTATTATTAAACCTTATACATTGTGATGGAAAGTATCTATGATAATGAAAAATCAAGGTCAAATGGGAGAAGATATACATATATGATAAAAGCAAATACGGGGGAAGAATGAAGATGTCACTAATTTAGTATCTTTTTCAATTTAGGTTTCTAATGTTTTGGATTAGGTGTTTAAGCCCATAACTATTATTGGTAAGTACATGACCTGAGAGTAGCATGGTCCATTTGGGTTGCATGGCATGAGAACAATTTAGATAGACCTTTGTAAGAAGAGGATATTTATGATTTATTAAAATATTATAAGTTCTAATATTTTAATATGAAATCATATTATTTAATTAGTATTGATCAAGAATTTGTTTGGAATTAATTTTGTGATGAAAAGAGACTAATTAAATAAATGGGGATTGATTTGGTAAATCATCCATTCTTATAAAGTGGGCTTATGATCCATAGTTCTTCATGTTCGGCTAAACACATGTGGTGACCCATGGATACTCCATGGAGGTTAAAACCCATGGATCATGAGGAATGTGGAAAGTCATGAGTTACATGGTGTAACCCTAATGTGCACACTATATAAGAACCCCTCTAGCTCATGAAATTGGCACTTAAGTGGTCACCTTTTAGTGATAAGAAGTGAGGGCTAGCCGATTTGTGAAGAGAGTGTTCTTCTCTCAAGTTATTCCAATCGTTGGTGGTGTTGTGTGATTCCATTTGAGGTGCAACACTTGGGGCACTAAGTTCTTAAAGGTCCAAGGCTTCCAACTACAACGAAAGGTATGTCTTCTAACTTATTTTGTAGGGTAATACCTTGGAAAGTTCAAGTTTGCATGTATAATAAAGAAAACATAGATCAAAGGTATTTAGGGTTGCATGCACACCTTAGGAGTGTTAGAAAGCTCAGAACCCAATAGTGGTATCAGGGCTTAGGCTTGTTTTCAATTATACTTGATGCTACCTGCTTGGAAATGCTATAAAATTGATTTTTTGCTGTTTTGGATAGTGGACTCGCCGAGTTCACTGGAAGACTTGCCAAGTCCAAGTACAAAGTCATCCAACTCGCCGAGTTTGTTCATACACTCGATGAGTTGGTGCCCCAGAATGCAGATTTTCGAGGTTTTTTTGCTAGAATTGGACTAGGATCATTACCCTAAACTATTTTTGAACTTATAAACCTATTTTTGATGTGGTAATAATCATGCTTATCCAATTTATAACATAATTGTCAAAGTTTCATTATTTGTATTAGTTTATATGGTTAGGCTAATTACGTGAAATTTGTTTGATGTAAATTGTCTTGTTCTTATGAGTTTAGTTTAGATCATAGACAAATTGTTTGATTTTCTTGTAAGAATTTTGATCTAAATGAATTTGATAAATTCCATAACTTCTCCTGAAGTTATAGACATAGGTTGTGAACTTAAAGAGTCTTTTTCCCATAAATGGTTTTATAAACTCCATAACTTGTCCTCAAGTTATGGATGTTCAAGAGTCTTTTCATTTAAACCTATATTAAACTCATATGGATTCCAAAAGTTTTTTTAAATTGTTCAAAACTTGCCCTAAAGTTTTGGAATTTGTAAATATAGAGTCTTCTTTTGACACATTTAGTTCCAAACCCTAGAATTTTAAAAGTTTAAAATTCGACCCTTATACTATTATAATATTATAGTTTTAATATTTATATATATATATATATATATATATATATATATATATATATATATATATATATATGTTTAAGGTAAAGTCAGTCTTACAGTTAGTAGGACTCATTCACGAAGCTTATCTATAAGGGGGTATAAGGTTACTGCCTATAAAATGGTTGTTTAATGGTTATCCCCTCTCACCCACCGCTTCCTTGACTGGTGGAGGGTTGTTAGCTGAACGGGTAGGATAGGACTCCAATTCTCCTTTCATTAGAACTATAATGATAAATCTAAAGTAACTAAACACTTATAAATTCCCAATCTTAGTTACATAGGAAAATGTGAATATGGTGCTAACCCATGAAATTGCACTTTGCACCTTGTTAAGCCGTTAGTGGAGCGTGTGTGGTTAACTGACACACTAATCTCGACTAAAAGTGCGTGGCAAAGGGTAGCTTGATGTTAATCATTGATCAATGGAACGTGTGTAGTTAACCGACACATTGATTAGGTGGTTGTAACATTAGGTGTACCAAGCTAATTTGCATGGATATTCACACATTGTTTGTGATCCTCGGCATCCCAGTCACAAACTTGAAGGGCATAATCGAGATTTAAACATGCCATTTGTGACATCTCCATTTTCACGGCCAGAAAATACTGATTATGTTTATGCTTTATAAAAATCAGAGTACCCTTTTTTTAAAATGTTGCAGAATTTGTTCCCAAAAAAACATTATAAATACGTATCAAAGAATTTCTGAAGAAATATATTTCTTATTTATTTTAAAACATTGGGATGTCATCGTCAATAGAGAAACATAAGCATAAACAAAACTTACATTCATTATCATTAGTGATTTACATCTCCTTAATCTCTAAGTGTAATGTAACTTCATATCGACACCTATGATACAAATAAACTGAGTGGGTTAGGTTGGGAAACCTGATGAGTACATAGGGTTTTCAACCCACAATAATATAATTAACTTGTTTCTTCACATAATACATGTCAAACAATTAACCCAATTACCCATCCTCATTTTCTTCATTTGATATTCCCTAAAGTAATACCTTAAGGTCCATCTCCTATATCGTATTTACCTCTCATCTCTTTGCATTGCATTTCCTTATATGTTCGTTCCTAAGGACTTTTCCTTAGGACCATCGCCTACATCACACAAACAATAATGGTTCGGGGATTACTCCCTCGATACGCACCTAGTAAGGGTTGGAGTATCATCGCATGAATACGTAGTTACAACATTGCCTGAACTCGTAATTCATAGTACGGGTTAGAGTATCATCACATGAATACGTAGTTACAACATCGCCTGAACTTGTAATTCATCACCTACTGGTTATGAGCCTGCTGGTGTTTCCATGGGGTTGTCTATAATAGTTTGTGGTCGCCATCTATACTTTGGGTAGATGACTACATCTCCAAATTGCCGGAGAAGGTTATAGTATCTTTCATCCTACATCACCGATTCATCGTCAACTATCTATCCTCACCTAATTATCATCACCTTCCTATCATTACCTATCTATAATCATTTTATTTCACATCAACTATTTCATCTACCCATGTTTTACCCAACATATTTGTAGATATAAAATAAATATATAGTTTAAATCATTTAAAACATGTATAAAATAAACCATCCAGCATAGACAGCAAGTATTCAAATAATATGAACACATGTCACGTAATTTATATAAAATACTTCATATCTATGTGTAAGATGAAAGGGACCATGCAATCCCTTGATTAGGTGGTGACTCGGCACTCGGACAACGCTTCGTTTACTTTAAAATAATTTCCTTCGACGAAACCTAGTATTATTACCACTAGATTTTAGTATAATATTTACCATGACTAATTATTAGTCTTATTATTATTATTATTATTATATAAGCGTTTAAACAATACTTTCCAACCACTATGTACAGACATGGGCCAGACATAAAACAACGGAGAGCAGGACCATTTTGGCATATAGCACTTCGGAAACCCAACAAACATATGCGGCCCTGTAAACCAGATTCCCTATACCGCGAGTAGTTAAAAAGATATTGTAACGACACTTATATAAGTCATAATAATAGCTCAAATATTTTTTATAAGTTCATAATAACAATACTAATTCTAAATATAAGTTATATTAAAATAGGGTAAGCATAACTTACTTACAAGGGGGTTTTAGCTAGGAGTCGGGCTCTGCAGGGGCAGAACTTCGTCACTGAATCTTTCTAAGAAAGATTCGTGCAGTGCTTCAGCGTTCACCTTACTATACTAAAACTACAGAAAGAGAAGTTGAATCAAGAGAATGGTGCAACAAATATGAGAGCCCAAGCATCTTATTTATAGTAATTGAATTTACAAAAACTACCCTCCATAATTACTTAATGACCTTATAGTTATATAACCAACTAAACACCCCTTCAAAATACTATTTTAAATATATTTAACGATATGTGTACTAAACTAATGTCAAAAGTACTCAACATTAGTCTTATAATAACCGCATCGTTGATACATTTCTAATGATATATACATTTATATATATATATATATATATATATATATGTGTGTGTGTGTGTGTGTGTGTACGTACATATGATTACGTACATATGATTTATACTTTATTTTAATACATAAATATACTATTATAATTTGTAACTCGTTCATACGAATTCCATTTTTGACGTTCTTTATATCAACACATTAGTATTTACAAGTACTACAACTTTCATTTAGATGTCGTCAGCTATCTCTCATTCTATCTCAGATTTACAAAACTGTATCGAATTTATCGTGCTCGAAGAGTAGGGACCATGTTTCGTCCATATCTTTAACATACGAGCTCTACTCTTGACATTCTTTATATCCACGTGCAGGTAAAAACAAGATCTAAAACTTTCATTTAGACTCTGTCGGCTAATTCTCGAACGATCTTAAATTTAACAATAGGAGGAGATTATATTGTTAAATGTCCGCGTAAAATTCATAACTTCTACATACTGACTCCGTTTTCGTCTGGTTTTTTACCGCTGAGTTCCTATTAATGAGATCTTCAACTCTTATTTAGGTCGCGTAGGCCAAAAACCGCTCGAACTAAAATTCAAGTTTCAGGTCGTGCACTGTTATGCAAAATCTTAGAAAATTCGTAATTTCCTCACACAAAGTCAGATTTTGGCGTTCTTTTTTTGTATGTTCTCGGTTTAATGTATAATAACAATTTTTTTTAGATCACTAAGGCTAAAAATTCATTTATAAAAAATTCGGTATTTACGTCTCCTGGTGCCGTGCTGGTTTTGCCGTAAAACTTCGACGGGCCATAACTTCTTCGTTATAAGTCGGATTTCAGAGTTCTTTATATATACGGAACCCTTGAGACATATTCTACAACTTGGTTAAGATTATTTATTCTAAATATTCTTTTGTCGAAAAGTCATTTTCAACCCCTATTATCTCTAAATTGACTAGCCCGGGTCTACGGGCATTACAATTATCTCCCCGTTAGGATGATTACGTCCCGGAATCATCAACGAAACATGGCTCACAGGATGACTCCATACGTTATCTCTTCATCCTAAGTAATAACCATAACTTTGATGTTTCTTTAAACGAGTATCTAACTCTAAGACTTCCTAACTGCAGGCGGTGCCCGATCTTGTACCCGCTCTCTATCTCATGTTAGACTTCCAATCATGATCTTCATGTCATGATCTCGATCTTTATTGGAGACTCCTTCTTTAACAAACTTGAGATAAGTTTCTTCCTTCTATTATCATAATAGACGGATGGGTTATGTTCTAATGACCGCTTATGGTATGATTCATTGCTTGGACTCAGGTCTTTTAGAGTCAAATTCCAGAACAGACTATACCTTCCTTCATGTTCTAATCACATCTTAAAAGGTAACATTTATAACTACAATCAACTATCGCGATACCTCTACCGACCGCTTTGATTATCTTTTATTTTAATCTTCCAGCTTACGTCAGATGCTACATCAAACTTGGTTCTCTGAACCACATAACATACTCACCGTAGTCGGACTCAATTTGGTATGACCACTAGGGTGGGAATAACAATCATCTTCTTAATCTTTAACGAAACGATGTTAATGACATATTTGAATAAAACGGTATCAATTACTAGCTGCTTGATAACCTTGTGACTTTCCCTGATCCAAACGTGAGTCCTGTGCTTCTGAAATTCAACAACCGTATGTGGCCCTTTAAACCAGATTCTCCGTACCGCGAGTAGTTAAAAAGATATTATAACGACACTTATATAAGTCATAATAATAGCTCAAATATTTACTATAAGTTCATAATAACAATACTAATTTTAAATATAAGCTATATTAAAATAGGGTAAGCATAATTTATTTACAAGGGGCTTTTAGGTAGGAGTCGGGCTCTACAGGGGCAGAGCTTCGTCGCTGAATCTTTCTAAGAAAGATTCGTGTAGCGCTTCAACGCTTACCTTACTATACTAAAACTACAGAAAAAGAAGTCGAATCACAAGGGACCGGAATGCTCGGAGATAAGAAGAGAAAGACTCTTGAATCAAGAGAATGATGCAAGAAAATATGAGAGCCCAAACCTCTTTTTATAGTAATTGAATTTACAAAAACTACCCTGCATAATTACTTAATGACCTTATAGTTATATAAACGACTAAACACTCTTTCATAATACTATTTTAAAGAGATTTAACGATATTTGTACTAAACTAATGTCGAAAATACTCAACACTAGTCTTATAATAACCGCATCGTCGATACATTTCTAATGATATATATATATATATATATATATATATATATATATATATATATATATATATATATATATACATATACTAGTAGGTCACCCGCGCGATGCGGCGACGTGGATAGTTTTCTTCGACGAATAGTTTCCATGCGGCGATTAATTTCATTTTCACACATTTCAGCCTTTTGACGTATTATTTTGTGTCAAATTATTCATTCTGATGATTAGATGTCGGGGAAGTTACTTTGTTTCGGCATATTATTTTTGCTAAAAATAAGAGTATGTTGTTATTTGCAATGCGATAGTCAGTGTGCCAAAGTGGTGATTTGTATCTTTTTCCCGGGTAGTTTCGTTTTGACGGTTATAGTTTAAGGTGGGAGGGGAAACAAATATTAATATGTTGTTTTGGTTTGAAAATACAAGTATATTCCGAAAATGACATAAAAATAAAAATAGATTGTCTCTACATTAAAAACAATCATAGTTGTTATTATAGGCTAAAAATAAAATGGTTGATGTTTTGAGAAATAATTTATTTTATGGTATTATCGTGGGGTGGGGTAGGGAGATATTTGTGGCATGGCACATTTTTTATTAAAAAAATACAAAACAAAAAAATTAAATTCAAATGATTAAAAATTCCAACAAAAAATATTTGTTCAGTTACGATTTATATTTTTTCTTACGAATTGTTTACTTGATATATCAATAGTATATATATATATATATATATATATATATATTCTAAAATATCAATAGTATCGATATACTTATCTTATATTATCTCATTATTCTTTTATAATTTCAACCAATTTTGTAATTTTTATAACGAATTTGATCACTCATATTTATTTTAAGGCCTCTCACTTTTTCTTATCACAGATTTGTCCTATGTTCTTCATAGTAATTACAAATTTGATCATTTAGTTTTTATTTTTCCAAATTTAACCAACACTTTTAACTTTATTACTGATTTTTCTACATGACCATTGTTTTTTTGTTAGTAAAACTGATCATAATTCATCGAGCCTCATCTTTTTTTTCCTTTTTCTATCTATCAAAATGATAAGTAGGGTAATAAATTCCTTAATTCAAAGACTTCCTCCTTAAGACGCATATAATCTTTTTAAAACCAACAAATTGTATTCAATTTCATCACTGTTAAATCTGAACCTTTTTTATTACATACTTGATATTTTTTTTCATTCAGCAAGCTCTAAAGCTAATAACAAATCCAAGAACAATCCTACATAAAATCATTAGTTTTCTTAGTAATTCTTTTTGACACAAGTTTTGTAAAAAACAATCAAAGAGGAAATGTAAGTGAGAGTCTGGTTCAGAACTTCATAGAGGATAACAAAATCAAAGATCAGCCCATTTTTCCAATATGTCTTGAGTTATCAGCTTTCTTTGAACAGCTAACCACCAAATGAAACTATGATTTTAAAATCTATGTTGAAACCAAACTAGGTCAAACCTCCTGCAAAAGAAAGAGAGAACGAGTTCAATTTTACCCCTGCAAAAAATTTAATTTTGCTTTCTTTAGAATGTTATGTTGATGAGAGGAAAGAACAATGGTCACAAGGGACCCAAACACTTGCAAAACACAAAAGTACCATTCTAACAAATCAATTACACACAGATGAATGTGAAGCTTAACAGAGGAATGCAAACATGAAATGTGTGTGGTTAGATATAGGTGATTGTGTGTGTGTGTGTTTGTGAACGCATACCAGAAAGATATAAAAGGTGAAATACGATGACATTGGGTGGTTGTGCAGTGTAGTGTCTAGTGTTGTTCAGTGGTTAACGGTGACTTGTACAAAAGCTTACCCGCTTTAAGGTTCCGAAGAGTGGTGTTGACGGGTGGCTTAGCAAACCTATGGATTTAAAAGATTCTCCTTTGTTCTGAGAAAATCGATCCCTTTTGATGACCATTACTAAAATCATTAATGAAATGATAACAACAAAAACCAAGAATCAATAATACGAAGTGACAAAAATCAAGGGTTACCTATTCCTTTCTCAAAACAGAACGAAGACCTAGGATTTTGTTAGAGACTGTGACCACCAAAGAAGTCCGATCTGTCGTGATTGTTAACAGCGAGGCGCTTCAACGTGGTGCCTGGTTTAATCTGCAATTGGTTACGACATAACGGTGCTGTGAAGGTCTTCGGTGAGAAAAGAGAGCCAAAATCACTTCCATGAAGATGTTTCCAGCAAGAAGCATTGCCGATGTTTCCTCTCTGGCTAGGGTTTACAGTGAGAGGGGAATGGAGGAGAACGTCTGGTACGATAGGGAAAGTCTGATTCAAATTTGAAATGACTTTTGAGAGTGTGTTTGTTTGTGAGAACGTGTGATTGTGGACTTATCAGAACCGTTTGATTGCAATAATAATCAACGACCCATGTACATTGAAGAGCGATCCGTGTGATTTTATTGTGCTTTAAGAAATTATGCATTCAAATATAGTAATTTATGCAATATGTATTGTACCTCTTAGTTTTAAGATATTATGCAATGTATGTTTGTAAATCAAGCTTAAATGGTTGTAATTAAGACATTGATTATGTATGTATTATAGATAGATAGATATAGATATAGATATAAATATATGTGTGTGTACGTATATATGATTTATACTTTATTTTAATACGTAAATATGCTATTATAATTTGTAAATCATTCATACGAACTCCATTTTTGACATTCTTCATATCCATGCGTTGGTATTTATGAGTACTACAACTTTCATTTAGACGTCGTCAGCTATCTCTCATTCTATCTCATATTTACAAAATTGTATCGTATTTATCGCGCTCGAAGAGTATGGACCAAGTTTCGTCCATATCTTTAACATACGAGCTCTACTCTCAACATTCTTTATATCCACGCGTAGGTAAAAACAAGATCTAAAACTTTCATTTAGACTCCGTCCACTAATTCTCGACCGATCTTAAATTTAACAGTAGGAGGAGATTATACTGGTAAATGTCCGCGTAAAATTCATAACTTTTACATACAGACTCCGTTTTCGTCTGTCTTTTTACTGTTGAGTTCCTATTAATGAGATCTTCAACTCTCATTTAGGTCGCGTAGGCGAAAAACTGCTCGAACTAAAATTCGATTTTCGGGTTGTGCACTACTATGCTAAATGTTGGAAAATTCATAACTTTCTAATACGAAGTCAGAGTTTGGCGTTCTTTTGATGGACGCTCTCAGTTTAACATATTCTACGACTTTTGTTTAGATTACTAAGGCTAAAAAGTCCTTTATTAAAAATTCATTATTTACGTCTCCCAGTGTCGTGTCGGTTTTGCCGTAAAACTTTGATGGGCCATAACTTCTTCATTATAACTCGGATTTCGGCGTTCTTTATATGTACGGAACCTTTGAGACATATTCTACAACTTGGTTAAGATTATTTATTCTAAATAATATTTTGTTGAAAAGTCGTTTTCGACCCCTATTATCTCTAAATTGACTAGCCCGGATCTACGGGCGTTACACCATTGAATTGTCTTAATGAATCTCAAAGGATCTAGGAGTTTCAATTCACTTAAAACCTAAAATTCCTTTTCATTTTTCATTTTTCATGGTGGAAATTGGTAAATCGTCATTTACCTACCTTCAAATATTTTGCAGTTTGGATTACGGCATCCCTCTTCCAAATTGTAAAATATTGTGTTGGGTCCTAGCCTTAATATTTCATTTTGGTGTTATATTAAAGACTTAAATCAACTAAATTGAATTTATCCCATTGTAGATATATAGTTCAAACAACTATTGTTTTCCCAAATCTGATGGAACAAGCTTTCCTCTTGAAGAGGATGTCCCGCGGTTGGATCGTGAAAGTCATACTTCACTTCTTCCACTTCCTCCAATAATTCTCCCTACCCACAAGTTCAAAGACTTGAAAAATTCAAAGTCACTCAATCCCTACCTTAAATGAAGCACGAAGATGGAAGAACTATGTGTACTCATGTCTTGGAGATGAAGTCACATATTGACAGGGTGAGAGTATTGGGTGTCGGTGTCTCGTGGAAGTTGGCTGTTGACTGGGTTCTTCAATCACTTCCTGAGTCATATAGTGAGTTCATTACGGACTACTATGTGACAGACCATGACATGACCCTTGTTGATCTTACCTATTTGTTTGTTGCTGTTGAATCAGCAATTATTTGGCGCAATGGAAAAGCAAATTTAGTTGGAAGATCTACTCCCCAAACTTCATGCACATTGACAATGGAAACATTAAAAGTCCAGAAAAGATTTCTCTTACTAAGGGAAAGAGAAAGGCTAAGTCTGAGATTGTCCCGTGTACCATTCCCAAAGAGTCTATATGTTTCTATTGCCAAGAGAAGGGGCATTGGTTGCGAAGTGATCCTGACTACCTGAAAGATCTAAGAAAAGTTAGAATCAAAAGGTTTGACTCTGCTTCAGGTAAGTCTACTATCAGACTCTATTAAGTTCCTAATTGATGATTCTTAATACATGATGTGACTAGGTTGCATTTTGATGTTTTGTAGGATCATGCAGAGGGAATGGAGCTTAAAGGAAGAGTATGTTGAATCTGATCACGAAGATGGATTTCAATCGCGTGGTTCGAAGATCGAATTTTTGAGCTATTGCTTAGGAGTTATGATAGATTGCTAGGAAATATGTAATAATATAGTTTCCATTTGTAATTGCATTGTAAGGAAAAGTTTTCCACATTTTAATAAATAAATAAAATTTTATTTTTATTATATCTCCTTGCAATGACATTTGTGAAATATGATGTTTCTATGTTTCTATGTTAGCAATATGAATTTCATTCTTTCGTTTGTGGTTGTGTTGACTATTTGCCAAATAAGGAAAGATTCTCATCACCCAAGTTTCAATTGGACAAAAACTTGGAATCATGCAAGTTGTATTGTATGACGAATGAGAACTTTCATCTTTGGTAAATTAAGACTAATTCCTTGTTCACATGTATATGTGAGTCAAGTGAAGGACTAGGGGATCGAATATCATGGGTGTGCGCTGGTCAAGATCCACTATAAAGATCGATAAGACTATCTATCATGGTTTACTAAAGTTTAGTAAACATGGTTATGCTTACGAGTTTAAGTATAATTCTGAAACATTGGAAAAGGTTCAATGTATGGCAGAACGAATGAGAAGAATCAAATTAGTCAGAAAGATAAAAGTTTCTCCAATCTGAAAATATAGAAGAGTACTTTAGTATTGTTTTTTATGATCATCTTATTGATTATGGAAAACCATATCACAATTGATCCTCTAAAGACATCTTAGTGCATTTGTATGGCTAAGAAAAGGAATTGTAAATTGTATAAATTGTTTAAATCAAGAAGATGAGTCATACTTCGTTCCCAAAACAAGTCTTAGAGTCATACTCCAAGATTGTAACCTCGAGTGACATAATCTTAAGAAAGGTTTAAAACACTTATCAAATGTGGAGTAAAAGTTTTCTACTCTAGTACATTTAAAGTTGGTGAGTTGTGATGTTTTGGATAAAACAAATACCAACTAGGGCCAATTGTGTGAAGTGTTTTTCTTGATAAGAGTCCGCACTAACTCTTGAATATTTTATTTGACAAGGAATGATTCATGACAAGAGAATCTTATATGTCAAGAGGGCAGTGGGAGTCTTAAAGATCTTGGAAAATCTTCAAGAACTAGTCAAGAATAAAACCTATTGTTTTTCACTAGCGCACGACTTCAGGTTTATAACCTATCATGTTGACATATTCTTGTTTCTGTGCCCATTCTAGTTAAAGTTGACTATATATTTGGGTTCTACGAGTTCTTTGTCGTTTGCATAACTATTTGGAAGCAATGGTAGGCCCTTGTGCTGCCAAGTGGCAAAAAATTAAGATTGAACATGTTCAGTCCATATGAGCTTGGATTTGTCACTAACCTTGTCTTATGATTATGGTTATGACAAATTCACATGGATAGGAATACATACACCATAAAATCTAAGTTTTATAAAGTTTCTCTTCGATTAATGAAAATTATGGTGAGGAAACGCTTTCACTGTGTAGATATTAAGGAGATAGCAGTTGTGATATTTGCATTCTCAAAGTTAATTATGATTACAACATCCTTTTTCATAATTCGAATTGCGAGAAATAGAAAAAGGTCTAAACATTTGAGACTTATTGTTGTAAGTTCTTAAATTGTTTAGACACACATGTAAGTTATCTAAGGAAAGGTGTGTAAATTTGAGACGCCTAGATAAAGTCTTATCAAAGCATGTCATACCATAAATCTGAACTTTGGTAAGAAAGTCAACAAAGTGCTGATTTCTAGAAGTTCGACTGATTTCTGAGTACATGTCAAAGCTAGTGGGAGCATAAGTATTATGCTAATACGGATGTAATTATTATGTTAGTGGGAGCATAATCATTTAGGGTGAATGTTGCAAGTTAGCAACGTTAATTATAGAAAACAAAAGTTTCAATTTGCAAGTTAAAGAGTTTGAAAAATTATTTGCTATAATTAACGGAGAGGAAATTATACTTCATTTCAATTCTAAAAGCTTAGATTGAGAATTTAATCACATTCAGTCAAATATATATATATATATATATATATATATATATATATATATATATATATATATATATATATGAATGTTATGTTGAAATTGTTCAACATAAGGAAATTCTGTATACGGAAATGTTAACTGCATTCTGAAAAATTTGATTATGATTACGACCTCCCTCTTCAAAATCAAAATAATGAGAACATGGAAAATAGAAATATTATAGCAAAAGACTGATCAAGTATCATGTCTTTATGTTACACATTATGAATCGTATCCCATATGCTTCGGGTATAGGATCGATTGCACATACTATAATATTCTCTTGTTCTAAATTTTTCCAAATGCCTAGGGAATTAAGAGGGAAAACGGACTAGAACCGATTATGACTAAAGTGGTTGAGCAACTGTTAAGGACAATCTAAGGTTCGCCAAGGATTGGTCGTGTAAGGATAGTTGGAAGTATAGTAATGGATGGACCATATTAACATTATTCTGAATAGACAAGAGTCAATAGTGACTTTCGTATGGTAAATATGTAATGTTTCCATATTGGGAGTTGAAGAATAGATGATAAAGTTAGAAACTTTTATGCAAGAAAGGATGTTCAAAGGAATGTACTTTGAATTTGAGACTTCATTTCCATGGTATTGTCTTGTAAAAATCTCTAAAGGAATATTGTGTAATATCATTGGTCAAGTCTCTGTGACTTTTGGCACATAGACATTACAAAAGAATCTTTGCATGATAGTCTAGAATATAACACTTTCTAGCAGTGACAAGAATTTGGAATTCTTACACTTGCAATAAGGATTTGGAATTTTGAAATGAGCATCATTGAAATGTTTTTCAATTGATCTATTTCACAAAGTAAGGACCATAGACAAACATAGCGTGCATGCTTGGTGCATGGGATAACTATTGTTTAGACAAACATAGTGTGCATGCTTGGAGCATGGCATAACTATTGTTTTAATTCAAGTATTAAGTTGATTATTCGTAACACTATACAATGAATAATGAGTAACCAATATGACTCAAAAGTTTTAGGGCCATATAGGATTAGTATTGTTCTTGTGTTTCACTTTGCATGTTTTGACTTCCCGAATAACTAGGTTACTCAAACTATCCACAGTCGATCATACTTTGGAAGTAGGTATTGAGGCAAGGCTGTCATGAATGGGTCTGTAGTTTGTCTAGGACAAAGAGGCTGCACTGTTCATGAGTACTCCTGGAATAAAATTAGAGTATTGGATTCAACCCACACTTATTTTAATCAGTTCCTGTATTTTATCATGAGTGATCATGAGACGATAATATCTTATATTCTTCAAACGGAGACGTGTGAGTTGTAGTTGCGAGTCGGTTGCACATTGACATATGTAAACGCACTAATAACTTGGATGTTATAAAACATATCGTTGTGTGTAATTTGATGAGTAAGTACAAGCGAGCATTTGGGTCGAAGTTTATTTGTTCCTTTTACCCCATGTGGATAAAAGCGATATATGTGGGCCCCTCGACGATTTACTGTTGACACTGGGCCTAGACTGATTTGATTTGTTCAATTAGTCGGTCGTCATAAATCGAAAATCGGGAAACAACATATGGACATAGAGAATGATTATAATCCATGTCTCAGTCCATATGATATCTATAATGGAGGAATATATGATCCCTTATCTAATAGACACGTCATTGACTACGTCAGAGTTCGACAACGACTTTTAAGAGCTACGATTGCTAGTAGGCTTGGAGTCATGCTTGCAATAATAGTTATTAGACTTATCCAAGTGGGAGACTGTTGGATTAGGTGTCTAAGCCCATAACCACTATTGGTATGTACTTGACCCAAGAGTAGCATGATCCATTTGGGTTGCATGGCATCAGAACAATTTGGATAGAATTTTGTGAGAAGAGGATTTATGATTTATTAACATATTATAAGTTCTAATATATTAATATGAAATCATATTATTTAAATATTATTGATCAAGAATTAGTTTGGAATTAACTTCGTGATCAAAAGAGACTAATTAAATAATTGGGGATTGATTTGGTAAATAATTCATTCTTATAAAGTGGGCTTATGATCCATAGTTCTTCATGTTGGGCTAAACCCATGTGGTGACGGTTAAAACCCATGGATCATGAGGAATGTGGAAAGTCATGAGTTACATGGTGTAACCCTAATGTGAACACTATATAAGAATCCCTCTAGCTCATGAAATTGGCACTTAAGTGATCACCTTTTAGTGACAAGAAGAGAGGGCTAGCCGATTTGTGAAGCAAGTGTTCTTCTCTCAAGTTATTCCAATTGTTGGTGGTGTTTTGTGATTCCATTTGAGGTGCAACACTTGGGGAACTAAGTTCTTAAAGGTCCAAGGCTTCCGACTACAACAAAAAGTATGTCTTCTAACTTGTTTTATTACCCAAGTATCAAAGTTTTGTATGCTATTTAGGGTAATACCTTGGAAAGTTCAAGTTTGCATGTATAATAGAGAAAACAAAGATCCAAGGTATTTAGGGTTGCATGCACACCTTAGGTGTGTTAGAATGCTCAAAACCCATCACAATGTGCCAGTAAAACCCTAACATTAGTCCTCTTATTTTGTGTGATAATCGCATTCAACTATTCACCTGCACTAAATTCGTAATAGTATCATATTAACCAAACCGACACACAAACAAACATACACTTACAAAATAGAGAACATCCAAAATAATTTTTTCCTCTTCAACTGCATCAATGGTTGTTCCTCCTGCTTCTACAACTTACTTACACATCTTTCTTTTGTTCATCAAAATGGCCATGCCTATGTTCTCCAAAATTTACATGTAAATCCAAATAAAAACTAAATCAAATAGAGGTAAAATTGATGATTGTGGTATGCAGATGTAGACCTGAGTCCGTGAAATTGATACACATACATGGTTAAACACAAATCTGCAAACAAATAGGCAAAGGGGTGGGTGATGATTTCCATCCCCAAAGTAAATGCTCATGTAATTGGAAGCTTGAATCAACCATTTGAACAAAAAAACAAACATATCCTACTTCAGATCGGTAGAAACTTAAATCAGTGGTCTTAAATTCTTAGTATCTATAAAACTTGAAGAAATGAATAGATTAGTGATAAATGTAACCTCCACCTCTATACATTACTACATAAAAACGCTACCTTCCACATAAGCTAAAGTAAAATAAAGACTAAGCTTACATGTCGATTTTTAACATTTTTCCCTGTAGAGTAGAACATGTGCTCATTTGAGGGATATGAAGAAAATAAGAAGAAGAAACAAAAGGATGATGTTTTCTTGAGAAGAAAGCAATGACTAACCTGTAATATAACCTTAAGAACCACAAAATAACACTTTTTTGCACAAGAAATCTACAACTAAACAAAAACCAAGATCTTTACTAGTAAAAATTCGACCATGTGTGTCTGGGAAGCAGCAAACACTTGTACGGTAGAAAATAAAAACAAAAAAAATGGATTTTTCACTTACTTCGGCAAATTGAGAGAGATATAAAGATGATTATGTGTTGCTCCGGCAGTGGAGATAGAATTGGATATTGGTGGTGACAGTGGAAATGAAGAGGGGCGGGGCTAGGGTTAGGGTTTATAGATCGACATATATATAGAAAAATGATGGAGAAGAGAGAAGTAGTGGTGCTGATGTAGGGGTTTGGCGTGCTTCTCGGTGATGCGGTTTTCAGGCAGTAGTGGTTGACGGAGGTTGGAGATGGCATGAGTGGTTGTGATGGTGAAGATGTCTAATGAACCAGTTTTGTAGGGTAAGCTGATGAAATTGGAGAAGCACATTATCGTAAAATATATATAGGAGGAGATTGTTCCAGGATAAATGAGATAGGGCCGAGATTAAGGGGAGTTTGGTATTGAGGTATTCGACTATCAGTTCATTAGAACTCAAATCAATATCTTGACTTTTTCATCTGTCATAACAAATAAGATTCATATCCATAAACTGGTTGTACGTGCTGCTTTAAGGAATATACCTCTTAAGTCTTAATATTCAACATTTGAGGCTAAATGCTTATTAAGGTATAAAGATATATATATATATATATATATATATATATGTGTGTGTGTGTGTGTGTGTGTATATAGATAATACTTTATTTATAGAAAATTAAAAATCATAAATTTATATATATATATATATATATATATATATATATATATATATGATTTAATAATATTAGTTGTGTAGTTCTCGTGTTAAGGGTTTATCGCACTACCCCTTACCTAGAAGGTGTGATGTTCCCCTTACCTCACTGCCATGTCACCTCCACCACACCATGTGTTGGAGGCACACTCATCGATCTTAGGCCAATTTAATGATACATTATATTTTGTAACATCCATAAAAATCACAACAAATTTAAAATTTTTAAAACAACACCAAATCATAGAATGTTTACAAAATCATTTTTTCAAAGTATTGATCCATATCGAAGTCTCCTATAGATCAAAAGTACATAAAATAGAGGATTTTTGTGGTCACGCATTCGCCTTCACACGATCATCAGTAGTACCTGAAACAACAACTAAAAGTCGTACGCCGAAGCTTATTGAGTTCCCCCAAAGTACCACCACACACAAGATATCAAACCCAACATGCAAAACCGAGCCTTCAGCCTGACTAGACTGCCTCGTAGGGCCTTCAGCCTATCTGGACCGCTCCCGAGCCTTTGACATGACTAGACCACCTCGTAGGGCCTACAACTTATCTATACCACTTGTTGGGCCTTCAGCCTGACTGGAAAGCCTCATAGGGCCCACAGTCCATTCGGACCGCCGTGGGTATCTTGGCCTTTAGTACAAAGCATGAACAACTCAACCCGACCAACCACAACATATACCTTACATAAGACAATTGGCAGATTTACATATCATTATGCATGCTAACATTCCATATACTAGGATACTGATCTAACATATCACTACAGCATAACAACATCCTATATACCAGGATAAAGATCTAAAAGATCACTATAGCATAACGACATACGGTAAAACATGATATCAATCCAAAGGGCCGACTTTGGTGCCTTCGACCTGTAAGTACAATGACGAAAACTCATCTCACAGTATGAGCAATAGTTGATGAGGTCCCGACTCCGAATCTCAGCTCCAACCGTTACCTATTCATCCAATGACCAATTCTCAAACACCATTTAAAATACCCAAAATACTCCGTTGGTCAAACTTGGTCAAAGTCAAACTGGTCAAAGTCAACTGAGTCAACCCATCCGAGTCACTACAGAGTGCATACGTGTGGCGTACTCCAAATGTATGTTGGGGTACTCGAGCGTTGACCACCATCAATATGGTTCACCTCGTATGCAATGCGTACTCCATGTACGTGGGGCATACTCCCTGATTTCCCAAACTCTCAATAAGAGCTTAATGGCTTAATCTATCACGTCTATCTTTCATATCCAAGGCTAAAGTACCCTCAAGATTCATAAAGTTTCCAACTTTATGACTTTGCATGTCCATTAAGTGTTTAACTCAACTTCTTAATCCATTAAGACCTTCTAAAGAATTCATGGAGCAAACCAACCACTTAGACCCCATTTTTATGACTTAAGACCCTTCCTAAGGTCTGAAAGGACAACTTAATGGGTCAAGAACACATTATGTTCATGAATCCTGACATTTGGGACAAAAAGGACCAAAAATCAACTCAACACAAGTTCTAAATGAAACTTTATCAATTTTAGGAATTTATACCTCCAGATGATGCCAAAAGGTGGTGTGATTCTGGATCTAAAGAGCTTCACTCCTCCAAGATGGTCTCTACTTCCTTCCTTTTTCTTCAAAAGCACAAAACACACACACACACACACACACTCAATCATAGAGATGCTTTACAAGGTGTATTAGGGTTCCAAAAACGTTCTAAGAGGATGGAGGCTGATGAGGTTAGGGGAAATGAGGCTATAATGGGGTTTAAATATGAGTCAAACCCTAAAAATTACGGTTTGCATGCCTGGAACGTACGACTTGTGTACATATGTATGGTTAGTGTACTAGGGCGCGCCCTAGTACGCTCAGTGTACAAAAGTACGCATGGCGTACTCCCCCAGCACCCAAATTACAAAAATGCCACTAGGGACCTCTTTGCACTCTTTCTTAAACTTAAGGACAAAAATGCAATATATTTCAATTTTAGGGTTAATAATGAAAGTACCTCAAAGTAGGATATTACACTTTCCTTCACTATCCAAATCTATAAAATCATTGTTCCTTGCTTTTTGTATTTTTCTACATAATTATATAGGAAATATTATTAATTTAAATAAATTCAAATTAATAAAAATAACTTTTTACTAAATCAAAATTAAGGAATCAAAATTACATATAATAGTTAAAAGAAAACTAAAACATAAAACTAATTTAAAAAGGTTCTCATCTCTAAATTTTTGTTTAACTTGGTGTGTGATTCCTCGTCCAAATTGATGTCTCATTCCTTACATAAGTCATCATTAATAGTATGTACCAAAGTTCTTTAAATATTTTCCACTAAGTTAACGTAGGTTGGGATGTGTATCTTGATTTTATACTTCTATTGCTACATATTGTGGCGAATACATATATACTTATAGAAATGATGGTAGGAGTTTGTTTTCAACATAGTAGGATTTCAATTTTAGTTTGTCTTCCAAAATTATATTATATAATATGACGGACATATAAATTAATCATTTTTTTTTTATTAGGTTGCCATGAACCTTTTGAGTTATTTATTATCTATTAACGTTTCTTATGAATATAAAATGTTCGTTTCGTACTCTCCCTATGTAACACCCAAAGTCAGAAAGACCAAGAAAGGAAAGGAAACCCTAAGTTTAGGGGACGACTCGACGAGTCCAAGGAGGAACTTGGCGAGTCCGAGCGGGATCCGGGTCGAGGAGTAAGTGACCGACTCGGGGAGTCGGCCAAGGAGACTCGGCGAGTCTGGTCTGTGTGAGGAAAACCCTAAATCCGGGACTTTGGGCCCTATTTAAGCTCCTTATTCTCTCCATTAGGGTTCCTTAGAGCCTCCCTCATACAGAAAACGAACCCTAAGTCCCCATTGTTGTGCATTCAAGCTTCCAAGCCATTTTTGGGTGATTTGAAGGAAGAAGAAAGAGGGAAATCATTAAAGCTTCAAGGATTGGTATGTTTCGCTAGTTCGGAGTGGTGCAGTGATTGTGATGGATTGGCTAAATCCCTAGCTATGGCGGGCTTGGGCTCCTCAGTAGATGGGTTATGGAATGGTAGCAAAGATCGGGATCTCTTTGAGTAATGAGCAGCAAGGGGTAAGCAGGATCGAAGTGGGGGAGAATCCTCCGGGTGTGCCCAGAGAGGAGCACGCAGACCCAGAATGAGTACATGACCTCCGAGAGGGAAGAGAAGTAGTTCAGCGTCTGATGGATTGAGGATTTCAGGGTTGGGAGTTTGAGAAACTCCACATCAGCTAGCGCGTGTGATGGTAATGGTTAGTATGGTTGAGAATTCAGGTTGTGGATCGCCTGAAGGACTCGCGAGAGTCGGAATAAGGATCTTGAGAAGCTGATGGCACGTGGGTGCCTTCGTATTAGCAGTCAGTAGTGGAAGTGTTGTAAGACTACAGGGCAGCTGTAGCATTCACTAGAGGTCAGCAATGGATGGTGATGTAAGCCTATGGGTAATCCGTAGCATTCCTTATAGTTTCGTTAGCGGAGCCGGGGCGAGGCCCTTATCTCCTAGTGATCAGGTAGGGATCAAGATTGGGTAAGTGGATGAGAATGATAGGGAGTTGCCTGTACAGCTCTAGAGAGGTGAGACCTTGGGAGAGGCCGCTCCAGGATATAGTTGGGTGAAACCCGTGGGCGAGGCCCGTATGAGATTAGCAGTGTAGATGAGACCTGGGAGCAGGGTTGCTCAGTAGTATGGTCGGGTGAGACCCGTGGGCTAGGCCCGAGTGATAGTGACTAGACTAGTGAGACTAGAAGGATAGAGGCGGGTGGGACCCGTGGGCGAGACCCGTGAGTTTTAGCAGCACAGGTGGGACCTGGTAGGGACCTTAGTGTCAAGTTAGGGGATCGGGGATCCCAGGTTTGTAGTGCCTGGATGGCAGGATTGATTGAGCAGTTATAGGCGGTCGAGGTTTCTTTGGAAGTCGCTGAGAGCGACCAGTGATGGTGTTGGGACTAGCTACCGGTGGGAGCCGGTAATCCAGTCATTGATAGGTTGGTAGGGACCAGGGTGGTCTCAGTTCATCAGAGAGTCAGACGAGGAATAGCAGAATTGCCAGTCGGTGGCAGTGCGAGTATGCAGCGTATGGTGGAATCCAGTTAGTTGAGTCGAGGGGTGCTCGACACCAAGCGTTGGCAGAAAGGAGTGTCAGTGAGTACTGACGGTGATGACCCGTTCTGGGAATAGCGGGGGGGGGGGGGGGGGGATGGAGTTAGTGAAGGTTAGGACCTTCACGGTGTCAGAGGAAAAGTCGGTTATGAGGCTTTGCCTTGGGAAGGCAGAGAAATTGCACAAGGAAAGTAGTGGGGAACCTCTGCGGGTTCAGTACAGTACTCGGTGAGTACCAGAAGGATTATCAGTTGAGTAAGTTCTGCTTCTAAGTTGTTTAGGGTCAGGTTTGACACGAGGTTTACCCGCGAGGTTGATGTTAGTCAGAATGACCAGGTGGAAGACCAGCGCAGGTAGGCGGCTGGTGTTGGGTATTGGAGGCAGATCGCAGGCGGTGGGCCATGGTAAACTTCGAGGGCGAAGTTCAGTTTAAGTGGGGGAGAGTTGTAACACCAAAGATTTTGAAAGCCAAGAAAGTAAAGGAAACCTCTAAATTTAAGAGGGAGTCGGCGAGTCCAATGAAGGACTTGGCGAGTCGGAGCGGGATCCGGGTCGAGGAGTAAGTGACCAACTCGGCGAGTCGGCCAAGTGGACTCGGCGAGTCTGGTCTGTGCGAGGAAAACCCTAAATCCGGGGCTTGGAGCCTATTTAAACATCTGAATCTTCTTCCTAGGGCTCCTTTACAGCCTCTCACACCCAGAACGCCGCACCTTAGGCCCCCATTGTGTTCATTTAAGCTTTTAGCCATTTTTGAGTGGTTTTAAGGAAGAAGAGGGAGTGGAAATCTTTGAAGCATCAAGGAGTGGTCTTGGATCTGAAGTTTGGGGGGCATTTTAGAGCATTTGAAGGTATTAAGCCGTTTCTCTCCTCCAGATTTTCCTTGGTTATGAGTTTTGGGGCTTTTATGCCATGTTTAAGATCAACCTTGAGCTTGAGGTCCAGATCTGAGGTTGCAACCTCAGATCCATGCTTGTTTTGGTTTAGAATCCCGTAAAGTATCAGTCATTGGGTGGAATTTGGAGCCTCTTGGTCTTAAACCCTATTTATTAGTGCATTTTGCCTAGATCTCCCTCTCTACACGTAAAATTTGCAACTTTACGTGGGGAATAGGCTTGGGAAGGGTAGATCTACAGTTTGGAGTTCATGCATGACTCGGAAGTCCTCTACATGTAAGTGGATCTTATTGGACTCGGCGAGTCCTTCGAGTGGACTCGGCGAGTAGCTTGAAGATGAGGAGGAACTCGACGAGTGGGATGAATAGCTCGTCGAGTCGGATGAAGATAGGCATGAACTCGGCGAGTTGGATGAACAACTCGGCGAGTTGGATGAACAACTCGGCGAGTTGGATGAAGATTGTCGTGTGCTCGGCGAGTCTGTTCTTAGACTCGGCGAGTCAGGTCGAGTGGTCCCAAACCCTTCGAGTTGAGTCTCGAGTCAGCGAGTCGAGCCAGGACTCAGTGAGTTGGACAGGACAGAAATCGGGAATCAGTAGACTCGGCGAGTAGGGTCGCGAGTGGAAGGACTCTGGAATTATGAACTCGGCGAGTCAGTAGGGTGACTCGACGAGTAGGGTTGACCTGGAAGGTTGACTTTGACCAGGACGTTGACTTTGACCAAAGTTGACTTGGTTGACCTTTGAAGGTCAGTTAGACTAAGTGTTATGTTGATATTGGTAGCTCGGGGAGCTAGCGGAGCAGCAGTTCGGAGTCAGTGGTCAGGTAGCGGTCAAAGGGGTTAGTAGCAGCAGTTCAGCAATATCAGGTGAGTTTCCCTTTGTATGAATGGGTCTACGGCCACAATGCCGACCCATGTAGTTATGAGTAGAAGACCCGGGGGTTAGCCCTAGGCATAGTATGCTAGTATGATTTTCGGACGAGGTCCAATGATAGAGGGCGGGTGCCCAATGAGCGGTGTATGTGATAGTTTATACTTGTTGTCTGTGTGATGCTTGTATGTGCCTCGTAGGGAGGTGAGTGTGGGCGAGGTCCCATATCTCACCAATAGCAGAGTGTGGATGGTGTTCCATATCTCAGTAGCAGCAGAGCAGGGGCGAGGCCCAAGTCAGGAAAGGAGTGAGGGTGGGTTGGGCCCGTATCTCACTATCAGTAGGAGTATGGACGAGGTTCCATGACTCATCAGTAGTAGGACACGGGCGGGGCCCAGAGATAGGAGAGGCCTTAGAGCAAGAGTTGTTAGTATATGTTTAGTTTATGTAATGTTATGTGATATGCTTATGTGCTATTATATGATAGTGGGCGAGGCCCTGTGACAGGCGAGGCCTAAGTGAAACAGATCTGTATCCGAGCGGGGCTCGAAGTCAGGCGGGGCCTGGAGCGGCGGGGCCGTTGTAGCGGGCGAGGCCCGAAGTAGAGGGCGAGGCCCAGGATAGCGGGCATGGCCCAGTATGTGCAGTGTGTGATTTTGCATGGTATGTGGTAAGGTGGGGAACTCACTAAGCTTCGTGCTTATAGTTTTCAGTTTTTCTTTCAGGTACTTCCGGTAGCGGAGGGAGGAGCTCGGGGTGATCGCATGGCACACACCATAGATTAGTTAGCCTGGGAATGTTTACTCTGATAATAAACATGTGTTTTGAAAACTCATACTCAGATTATGTTTTGGAATGATGTCTTTGTTAAAAGTAATGTTTTATTAAAAAGAAATTTTTGGTCTTGGATTTTGGGATGTTACAAGTTGGTATCAGAGCCTTGGTTTGAGGGATTCAGGCATACTCTCGGGTTGGCCTGAACTCAAACTGAGGGGTCGGATAAAAAGTTTTCAAAAGTGAAAAGACAATTTTGTAAAAAGAATTTTGAGAACGAAAAATAGTTTTAGAAAAGCAAAAAGAATTCAGAAAGAAAAGAACTTTGAAAAGAGGAAAGAGGTGTGGTGCATGCAATCAACCGAGCTCAAGTAAGTACCCCAAAATACCCATACAAGCTTATGTTATGATTATCAGTTTATAGAACAACATGCTAGAATAGGACTAAGGATCTAGGGATGATGCCTTATGTGCCTGTTATTTGTGCTTTTGAGCTGCATGATAGTGCTGATTAGACAGTAGTAGGATAGCCTGTTTAGGTTATGCCTGAGTTTATGAGTTTGTGTTGCATGCTAGTTCAGATTCTTGCTAGTTGGATATGATTGCTTGAGTATGTTGTGGTTAGATTTTCCCCTTGTCCGAATGCTGCTTGCTTTGTGCATTATGGGATTTTGAGTGATGGGAGTTAGCCATTAGGTGGATACGTCACGTCACATGTGATCAGGGTTGAATAATCTCAGAGTGCTGGATTTGGCCCTATTGCGCAGTTCTCGTCTGAGTCTAACCGTTGTAGGGACGAGTCTTTTACTTGAAGGATTATCTGAGCCTCGTCGCATGTGATGGTATCCAGGTGATGACTAATTGGCATCACAAGGAGACCTTCAGCAACTGAGGATTGGTTTGAGTTGAGTCAGAGGTTTCCCTAGGGTAAGCCTAGGATGAGATAGTGCTGGGAGCAGTAGTAGTGGATAAGGGACCTGGTGGAGTCAAAGAAATTCTTGAGGAAAGTACGGATAGATGTGGAAGGTAGTATGGGCCCGTACTACTGAAAGCAGAGGATCCGTACTCGATTCGGGAAGGGCAGAGACAAGACCGGGAACCTGGTAGGGCATGTTTGGTCTCGTATCAGTGATAAGTATTCTGATAGTGGTTGTGGTATATTTTCAGCATGGTGACATTGCGAGAGAGACCAGCGGGCGGATGAGGCGCCGGAGAGGGATCATGCTCGGGTTCAGGGACCGAGCAGCTCGAGGAGCGGATGAGAGAGTTGATATCAGCTGAGGTTACACGCAGTATTCTAGCTCAGACTCCTGTGATCTTTGGCACGGTCAAGGAGGGTATACTGGAGATCTTGGAGGAGAGGCTGGGAGCCTTCTGTACTGAGATGATGGCATTGATGGGAGCGCGTACCTTGACATTTCGAGAGTTCAGAGCCTGCGGGGCACCAGATTATCATGGGGCTAGGGACCCCATTGCTAGCAGCAGATGGTTGGCTGATGTTGCCAACACTTTTCGTACGAGCAGGTGTCCCGAGGGGGACAAGGTTAGACTCGCTTCCTGTCTTCTGAAGGACAGAGCGAGGTATTGGTGGGAGGAGATTGGTCATGCTTTGGGGGATGATGCCGCGTTGGACGTGATGACTTGGAGCGATTTCTTGGCCTGGTTCAGGGCGGAGTTTTCGCCGATTATTGAGGTGCATCAGCTGGCACGAGAGTTTCAGGATTTGACGCAGACTACTGAGACTGTGGCGGAGATCACCGCCAAGTTTAGGGAGAGGGCTCTTCTTGTACCGCAGTATGTCGCGGATGAGGAGATGAAGAAAGCTCGGTACCATGAGATGTTGAGGGATGACATCAGGGAGTTCATGAGCAGATCCAGCTGTAAGACGCTGGAAGATATGATTTCTCGAGCTAGAGAGAGAGAAATTGATTTGGAGCAGATCCGGAAGAGGAAGCCGGATGAGGTTCAGGTAGCTACGGGTTCGGGCAAAAGGCCCAAGGGACCGGATTCGAGATCGAGGGATCATCAGGACCGCAGTCGGTGCGGAAAGTGTGGCAGGGCGCACGGGGGTGCGTGCAGGAGTGATAGTGGTGGTGAGTCTGGCTGCTTCAAGTGCGGTCGGACTGGTCATTTCAGCAGGGATTGTACTATTACCGCCGCGCAGGGATCAAACATGATATGTTTTCATTGCAACCAGCGGGGCCACAAGAAGGCCCAGTGCCCTAGTTTGTCTTCGGCAGGACAGGTGATGGCACCCGCCCCTGTAACTTTGAGGATCGCAGATGGCCATCAGGACCGGGTAGAGACACCTGCAGCAGGGAGCAGGGCTTTTCAGATGACGCCCTTGGAGACACGAGCAACGCCGGACGTTGCAAGTATGCAATTTCCCATTTTCAGTTCTTTTATTTGTGCATGATTTCATTGTTATGGTTCTGCATCATTAGCAGTAAAAGTATTTTATTTTGATTGGGTTTATTATGATCGAGTTATATGCCATCTGCATACCTTGGATATTTGTATGGTAGTTAGGGGATGTGCTCTATTGAAGAAGGTTTCGAAGGATGCAGTAACTATAGCATGCTTGGGAGGGATTTGGTACGTTTCGCTAGTTCGGAGTGGTGCAGTGATTGTGATGGATTGGCTAAATCCCTAGCTATGGCGGGCTTGGGCTCCTCAGTAGATGGGTTATGGAATGGTAGAAAAGATCGGGATCTCTTTGAGTAATGAGCAGCAAGGGGTAAGCAGGATCGAAGTGGGGGAGAATCCTCCGGGTGTGCCCAGAGAGGAGCACGCAGACCCAGAATGAGTACATGACCTCCGAGAGGGAAGAGAAGTAGTTCAGCGTCTGATGGATTGAGGATTTCAGGGTTGGGAGTTTGAGAAACTCCACATCAGCTAGCGCGTGTGATGGTAATGGTTAGTATGGTTGAGAATTCAGGTTGTGGATCGCCTGAAGGACTCGCGAGAGTCGGAATAAGGATCTTGAGAAGCTGATGGCACGTGGGTGCCTTCGTATTAGCAGTCAGTAGTGGAAGTGTTGTAAGACTACAGGGCAGCTGTAGCATTCACTAGAGGTCAGCAATGGATGGTGATGTAAGCCTATGGGTAATCCGTAGCATTCCTTATAGTTTCGTTAGCGGAGCCGGGGCGAGGCCCTTATCTCCTAGTGATCAGGTAGGGATCAAGATTGGGTAAGTGGATGAGAATGATAGGGAGTTGCCTGTACAGCTCTAGAGAGGTGAGACCTTGGGAGAGGCCGCTCCAAGATATAGTTGGGTGAAACCCGTGGGCGAGGCCCGTATGAGATTAGCAGTGTAGATGAGACCTGGGAGCAGGGTTGCTCAGTAGTATGGTCGGGTGAGACCCGTGGGCTAGGCCCGAGTGAGAGTGACTAGACTAGTGAGACTAGAAGGATAGAGGCGGGTGGGACCCGTGGGCGAGACCCGTGAGTTTTAGCAACACAGGTGGGACCTGGTAGGGACCTTAGTGTCAAGTTAGGGGATCGGGGATCCCAGGTTTGTAGTGCCTGGATGGCAGGATTGATTGAGCAGTTATAGGCGGTCGAGGTTTCTTTGGAAGTCGCTGAGAGCGACCAGTGATGGTGTTGGGACTAGCTACCGGTGGGAGCCGGTAATCCAGTCATTGATAGGTTGGTAGGGACCAGGGTGGTCTCAGTTCATCAGAGAGTCAGACGAGGAATAGCAGAATTGCCAGTCGGTGGCAGTGCGAGTATGCAGCGTATGGTGGAATCCAGTTAGTTGAGTCGAGGGGTGCTCGACACCAAGCGTTGGCAGAAAGGAGTGTCAGTGAGTACTGACGGTGATGACTCGTTCTGGGAATAGCGGGGGGGGGGGGGATGGAGTTAGTGAAGGTTAGGACCTTCACGGTGTCAGAGGAAAAGTCGGTTATGAGGCTTTGCCTTGGGAAGGCAGAGAAATTGCACAAGGAAAGTAGTGGGGAACCTCTGCGGGTTCAGTAGAGTACTCGGTGAGTACCAGAAGGATTATCAGTTGAGTAAGTTCTGCTTCTAAGTTGTTTAGGGTCAGGTTTGACACGATGTTTACCCGCGAGGTTGATGTTAGTCAGAATGACCAGGTGGAAGACCAGCGCAGGTAGGCGGCTGGTGTTGGGTATTGGAGGCAGATCGCAGGCGGTGGGCCATGGTAAACTTCGAGGGCGAAGTTCAGTTTAAGTGGGGGAGAGTTGTAACACCAAAGATTTTGAAAGCCAAGAAAGTAAAGGAAACCTCTAAATTTAAGAGGGACTCGGCGAGTCCAAGGAAGGACTTGGCGAGTCGGAGCGGGATCCGGGTCGAGGAGTAAGTGACCAACTCGGCGAGTCTGGTCTGTGCGAGGAAAACCCTAAATCCGGGGCTTGGAGCCTATTTAAACATCTGAATCTTCTTCCTAGGGCTCCTTTACAGCCTCTCACACCCAGAACGCCGCACCTTAAGCCCCCATTGTGTTCATTCAAGCTTTTAGCCATTTTTGAGTGGTTTTAAGGAAGAAGAGGGAGTGGAAATCTTTGAAGCATCAAGGAGTGGTCTTGGATCCAAAGTTTGGGGGGCATTTCAGAGCATTTGAAGGTATTAAGTCGTTTCTCTCCTCCAGATTTTCCTTGGTTATGAGTTTTGGGGCTTTTATGCCATGTTTAAGATCAACCTTGAGCTTGAGGTCCAGATCTGAGGTTGCAACCTCAGATCCATGCTTGTTTTGGTTTAGAATCCCGTAAAGTATCAGTCATTGGGTGGAATTTGGAGCCTCTTGGTCTTAAACACTAGTTATTAGTGCATTTTGCCTAGATCTCCCTCTCTACACGTAAAGTTTGCAACTTTACGTGGGGAATAGGCTTGGGAAGGGTAGATCTATAGTTTGGAGTTCATGCATGACTCGGAAGTCCTCTGCATGTAAGTGGATCTTATTGGACTCGGCGAGTCCTTCGAGTGGACTCGGCGAGTAGCTTGAAGATGAGGAGGAACTCGACGAGTGGGATGAACAGCTCGTCGAGTCGGATGAAGATAGGCATGAACTCGGCGAGTTGGATGAACAACTCGGCGAGTTGGATGAAGATTGTCGTGTGCTCGGCGAGTCTGTTCTTAGACTCGGCGAGTCAGGTCGAGTGGTCCCAAACCCTTCGAGTTGAGTCTCGAGTCAGCGAGTCGAGCCAGGACTCAGTGAGTTGGACAGGACAGGAATCGGGAATCAGTAGACTCGGCGAGTAGGGTCGCGAGTGGAAGGACTCTGGAATTATGAACTCGGCGAGTCAGTAGGGTGACTCGACGAGTAGGGTTGACCTTGGACTCGGCGAGTCTGTTCTTGGACTCGGCGAGTCAGGTCGTGAAACCCCTAACCCTTCGAGTTGAGACTCGAATCAGTGAGTCGAGTGGAGACTCGATGAGTTGGACAAGTCAGGACTCGGAAATCGGACTGACTCGGCGAGTCGAGTCGCGAATGGAAGGACTCTGAACTTATGAACTCGGCGAGTCAGTAGGATGACTCGGCGAGTAGGGTTGACCGGGGAGGTTGACTTTGACCAGGACTTTGACTTGGACCAAAGTTGACTCGGTTGACTGTCGGGGGTCAGTTAGACTTAGTGTTGCATTGATTTTGGTAGCTCGGGGAGCTAGTGGAGCAGGAGTTCAGAGAGTTGCCGGTCGACAGCTAGTGGGATCATCAGCAAGTTCAGCCAGTGCAGGTGAGTTTCCCTTTGTGTGAATGGGTCTACGACCACAATGCCGACCCATGTAGTTATGAGTAGAAGACCTGGTGGTTATCCCTAGGCACAGTATGCTAGTATGATATTCAGGACGAGGTCCAATGATAGCGGGCGAGTGCCCAAGGAATGGTTTATGTGATTGCTTATACTTGTTGTCTGTGTGATACTTGTATGTGCCTGGTAGGGAGGTGAGTGTGGGCGAGGTCTCGTACCTCACCAAGAGCAGAGTGTGGATGGTGTTCCACATCTCGTTAGCAACAGATCAGGGGCGAGGCCCGAGTTAGGGAAAGAGTGAGTGTGGGCTGGGCCCGTATCTCACTATCAGTAGGAGCATGGACGGGGTTCCATGACTCATCAGTAGTAGGATAAGGGCGAGGCCCAGGATAGGCGAGGCCTTCGGACAAGATCCGTTTGTATGTGTTTAGTTTATGTGTTGTGATATGTTTATGTGCTATTGTATGTTAGCGGGCGAGGCCCTATGGCAGGCGAGGCCTAAGTGAAACAGATCTATATCCGAGCGGGGCTCGAATCCAGGCAGGGCCGTTGAAGCGGGCGAGGCCCGAGGTAGGGGCAAGGCCCAGGTTAGCGAGCGTGGCCTAATATGTGCTGTATGTGGTTATGCATGGTATGTGGTAGGGTGGGGAACTCACTAAGCTTCGTGCTTACGGTTTTCAGTTTTGGTTTCAGGTACTTCCGGTAGCGAAGGGAAGAACTCGGGGTGATCGCATGGCACACACCATAAATTAGACAACCTGGGAATGTTTTACTCTGATAACGAACATGTGTTTTGGAAACTATTACTCTGATTATGTTTTGAATCGATGATTTTGCCTTAAGTGATGTTTTATTAAAAGAAATTTTTAGCCTTGAGTTTTGGGATGTTACAAGTTGGTATCAGAGCCTTGGTTTGATGGATTCGGACATGCTCTCGGGTGTGTCTGAACTTAAACTAAGGAATTGGTATAGAAGTTTTCAAAATGGAAAGACAGTTTTGTAAAAAGATAGTTTTGAGAAAGATAACAGTTTTAGAAAAGCAAAAAGAATTCATAAGGAAAAGAACTTTGAAAAGAGGAAAAGGGTGTGGTGCATGTAATCAGCCGAGCTCAAGTAAGTACCCCAAAATACCCATACAAGTTTATGATATGATTATCAGTTAGTAGAACAGCATGCTAGATTAGGACTAAGGATCTAGGGAGGATACCTTATGTGCCTGTTATATGTGCTTTGAGCTACATGATAGTGCTGATTAGACAGTAGTGGGATAGCATGTTTAGGTTATGCCTGAGTTTATGAGTTTGTGTTGCATGCTAGTGCAGATTCTTGCTATGAGATCATGATTGCTTGTGTATGTTATGGTTAGATTTTTCCTTGTCTGAATGTTGTTTGCTTTGTGAATTTTGGGATTTCGAGTGATGGGAGTTAGCCATTAGGTGGATACGTCACGCCACATGTGATCATGGTTGGATAATCTCAGAGTGCTGGATTTGGCCCTATTTCGCAGTTCTTGTTTGAGTCCAACCGTTGTAGGGACGAGTCTTTTACTCGAAGGATTATCTGAGCCTCGTCACATGTGATGGTATTCAGGTGATGGCTAATTGGCATTATAAGGAGGCCTTCAGCAGCTGAGGACTGGTTTAAGTTGAGTCAGAGGTTTCCCTAGGGTAAGCCTAGGATGAGATAGTGCTGGGAGTAGTAGTAGTGGATAAGGGACCTAGTGGAGTCGAAACAATTCCTGAGGAAATTACGGATAGACGTGGAAGGTAGTATGGGCCCGTACTACTGAAAGCAGAGGATCCGTACTCGATTCGGGAAAGGCCGAGACAAGACTGGGAACCTGGTAGGGTGTGTGCTTGGTCTCGCTGCAGTGATGAGTATTCTAATAGTGGATGTATTATATTTTCAGCATGGTGACGTTGAGAGAGAGACCAGTGGGCGGATCAGGCGCCGGAGAGGGATTAGGCTCGGGTTTAGGAGCCGAGCAGCTCAAGCAGCGAATGAGGGAGTTGATATTAGCTGAAGTTATGCGCAGTATTCTAAACCAGACTCCTGTGATCTTTGGCACGGTCAAGGAGGGTATACTGGAGATCTTGGATGAGAGTCTGGGAGCCTTCCGTACCGAGATGATGGCATTGATGGTAGCGCGTACCTTGACATTTCGAGAGTTCAGGGCTTGCGGGGCACCAGATTATCATAGGGCTAGGGACCCCATTACTAGCAGCAGATGGTTGGCTGATGTTGCCAACGCATTCCGTACGAGCCGGTGTCCTGAGGGGGACAAGGTCAGACTCGCTTCCGGTCTTCTGAAGGACAGAGCGAGGTATTGGTGGGAGGAGATTGGTCATGCTTTGGGGGATTATGCCGCGTTGGACGCGATGAATTGGATCGATTTCTCAGCCAGGTTCAGGGCGGAGTTTTCGCCGATTATTGAGGTGCAGCAGTTGACACAAGAGTTTCAGGATTTGACGCAGACCACTGAGACTGTGGCGGAGATCACCGGCAAGTTCCGGGAGAGGGCTCTTCTTGTACCGCAGTATGTCGCGGATGAGGAGATGAAGAAGGCCCGATACCATGAGATGTTGAGGGATGACATCAGGATGTTCGTAAGCAGATCCAGCTGTAAGACGCTGGAAGATATGATTTCTCGGGCTAGAGAGAGGGAAATTGATTTGGAGCAGATCCGGAAGAGGAAGCCGGATGAGGTTCAGGTAGCTGCAGGTTCGGGTAAAAGGCCCAATGGATCGGATTCAAGATCGAGGGATTATCAGGACCGTAGCCGGTGCGAGAAGTATGGCAGGGCGCATGGGGGCGCGTGCAGGAGTGGTAGCGGTGGTGAGTCTGGTTGTTTCAAGTGCGGTCAAACTGGTCATTTTAGCAGGGATTGTACTGTTACCACCACACCGGGATCAGACTTGTTATGTTTTCACTGCAATCAGTGGGGCCACAAGAAGGCCCAGTGCCCCAGTTTGTTTTCAGCAGGACGGGTGACGGCACCTGCCCCTGCAACTTTGAGGATCACGGACGGCCGACAGGGCCGTGCAGAGGCGCCTGCGGTAGGAGGCAGGGCTTTTCAGATGGCTACCTTGGAGACGCGAGCAACATCGGACGTTGCAGGTATGCGATTTCCGTTTTCAGTTCTTTTATTTGTGCATGATTATATTGTTATGGTTCTGCATCATTATCGGTATGAGTATTTTATTTTGAGCGGTTGATTGTGATCGAGTTATATGCCATCTGCATACCTTGGATATTCGAATGGTAGTTAGGGGATGTGCCATATTGGAAAAGTTTACATAGGATGCAATAATTGTAGCATGCTTGGGAGGGACTTGGTATGTCTCGCTAGATCGGAGTTGTATAGTGTTAGAGATGGATTGGTTAGATCCCTAGCTATGGTGAGCTTGGGTTCCTCAGCATGTTGATATTGGAATGGTGGCAAGGATTGGGATTCTATCCGAGCTTTGAGCATCAAGGGTTAAGCAGGATCGAAGTGGGGGAGAATCCTACGAGTGTGCAAGGGTAAGAGCACACAGGTCCTGGATGTGTGCACGATCTCTGAGAAGGAAAGGAGGTAGTACATCGTTTGATGGATTAAGGATTTTAGGGTTGGGAGTTTGAGAAACTCCCCATCAGCTAGTGTGTGTGATGGTGATGGTTAGTACGTGGTTGGGAATTCAGGTTGTGGATCGCCTATAGGACTCGAGGGAGTCGGAATGAGGATCTTGAGAGCTAATGGCACATGGGTGCCTTCGTATTAGCAGTCAGTGGTGGAAAGTGTTGTAAGACTACGGGGCAGCCGTAGCATTCCCTAACAGTCAGTGGTAGAAGGTTTTGTAAGACTGTGGGGCAGCCGTAGCATTCACTAGCAGTCAACGATGGATGGTGATGTGAGACTACGGGTAAGCTGTAGCATTCCTTAGTAGCTTCGTTAGCGGAGATGGGGCGAGGCCCTTATATCCTAGTGATCAGTCAGGGATCAGGAATGGGTAGTGGATGAGAATGATAGGGAGTTTCCTGTATAGCCCGAGAGAGGTGAGACCTTGGGAGAGGCTGCTCCAGGATATAGTTGGGTGAGACCCGTGGGCGAGGCCCGTATGAGATTAGCAGTGTAGGTGAGACCTGAGAGCAGGGTTGCTCAGTAGTATGGTTGGGTGAGACCCATGGGCGAGGCCCGAGCGAGAGTGGTTAGACTAGTGGGACTAGAAGGATAGAGGCGGGTGGGACCCGTGGGCGAGGCCCGTGAGTTTTAGCAGCTCAGGTGGGACCTGGTAGGGACCTTAGTGTCAAGATAGGGGATCGGGGATCCCAGGATTGTAGTGCCTGAATGGCAGAATAGATTGAGCAGTTATTGGTGGTCGAGGTTTCTTCGGAAGTCGCTAGGAGTGACTAGTGGTGGTTTTGGGACTAGCTACCGGTGGGAGCCGGTAATCCAGATATTGATAGGTTGGTAGGGACCAGGGTGGTCTCAGTCCATCCGGAAGGCAAATGAGGAATAACAGAAATTTTCGGTCAGTAGTAGTGCGGGTAATCAGTGTATGGTGGAATTCAGTTAGTTGAGTCGAGGGGTGCTCGACACCAAGTTATGACAGAGAGGAGTGTCAGTGGTTACTAGCGGTGATGACCCGTATTGGAAGTAGCAGGGGTGGTGGAGTTGGTGAAGGATAGGACCTTCACAGTGACAGAGGAAATAGTTATTTATGGAGCGTTGCCTTGGGGAGGCAAGGAAATCGCGCAAGGAAAGAAGGGGTGAATCCCTATGGGTTCAATGCAGTATTCGGAGAGTACCAGAAGGATTGTCAGTTGAGTAAGTTGTGCTTTCAGGATGTTCAGGGTCAGGGTTGACCCAGGATTATTATCCACAAGGATTAATGTTAGTTGGAATGACCGGGCGGAAGACCAGCAAAGGTAGGCAGCAGGTGTTGGATTAATTTGTAGAGTATGGGAAGCAGATCGCAGGCGGTTGGCCATAGCGAACTTCGAGGACGAAGTTTAGTTTAGGTGGGGGAGAGTTGTAACACCCGAAGTCAGAAAGCCCAAGAAAGCAAAGGAAACCCTAAGTTTAGGGGACGACTCGGCGAGTCCGAGCGGGATCCGGGTAGAGGAGTAAGTGACCGACTCGGCGAGTCGGCCAAGGAGACTCGGCGAGTCTGGTCTGTGTGAGGAAAACCCTAAATCCGGTACTTTGGGTGCTATTTAAGCTCCTTATTCTCTCCATTAGGGTTCCTTAGAGCCTCCCTCATAGAGAAAACGAACCCTAAGTCCCCATTGTTGTGCATTAAAGCTTCCAAGCCATTTTTGGGTGATTTGAAGGAAGAAGAAAGAGGGAAATCATTGAAGCTTCAAGGATTGGCCTTAGATCTGGAGTTTGTGGAACCTTTCTGAGTTATTGAAGGTATTAAGTCGTTCCCTTCCTTTAGATCTTCTATGGTTGTGAGATTTAGGGCTTTTAAGCCATGGTTAGTCATCCATTTGAGTTAGAAGCCGGATTTGGAGTTGCTACTTCAGATCTAAGCATATTTTGGTCTTGGGAAGCATAAAGTATCAGCCCTTGAGTCGATTTTGGAGCCTCTTTGCCTTAAACCCTAGTTTATGGTATATTTAGCATAGATCTCCTTCTCTACACGTAAAGTTTGCAACTTTATGTGAGGAATAGGCTTGGGAAGGGTAGATCTACAGTTTGGAGTCCATGCATGACTCAAAAGTCCTCTGCATGTATGTAGATCTGAATGGACTCGGCGAGTCCTTTGAGTGTACTCGGCGAGTAGCATGAAGGTTAGGAGGAACTCGATGAGTGGGATGAACAGCTCGTCGAGTCGGATGAAGTTGGGCAGGAACTCGGCGAGTTTGAAGAACAACTCGGCGAGTCTATTGAAGATTGCCTTGGACTCGGCGAGTCTGTTCTTGGACTCGGCGAGTCAGGTCGTGAAACCCCTAAACCTTCGAGTTGAGACTTGAATCAGTGAGTCGAGTGGAGAATCGATGAGTTGGACAAGTCAGGACTCGGAAATCGGTAGACTCGGCGAGTCATGGACTGACTCGGCGAGTCGAGTCGCGAATGGAAGGAATCTGAACTTATGAACTCGGCGAGTAGGGTTGACCGGGGAGGTTAACTTTGACCAGGACTTTGACTTGGACCAAAGTTGACTCGGTTGACTGTCGGGGGTCAGTTAGACTAAGTGTTGCATTGATTTTGGTAGCTCGGGGAGCTAGTGGAGCAGGAGTTCAGAGAGTTGCCGGTCGGCAGCTAGTGGGATCATCAGCAAGTTCAGCCAGTGCAGGTGAGTTTCCCTTTGTGTGAATGGGTCTACGACCACAATGCCGACCCATGTAGTTATGAGTAGAAGACCTGGGGGTTATCCCTAGGCACAGTATGCTAGTATGATATTCAAGACGAGGTCCAATGATAGCGGGCGAGTGCCCAAGGAATGGTTTATGTGATTGCTTATACTTGTTGTCTGTGTGATACTTGTATGGGCCTGGTAGGGAGGTGAGTGTGGGCGAGGTCTCGTACCTCACCAAGAGCAGTGTCTGGATGGTGTTCCACATCTCGCTAGCAACATATCAGGGGCGAGGCCCGAGTTAGGGAAAGAGTGAGTGTGGGCTGGGCCTATATCTCACTATCAGTAGGAGCATGGACGGGGTTCCATGACTCATCAGTAGCAGGATAAGGGCGAGGCCCAGGATAGGCGAGGCCTTCGGACAAGATCCGTTAGTATGTGTTTAGTTTATGTGTTGTGATATGTTTATGTGCTATTGTTTGTTAGCGGGCGAGGTCCTGTGGCAGGCGAGGCCTAAGTGAAACATATCTGTATCCGAGCGGGGCTCGAAGCCAGGCGGGGCCTTGAACGGCGGGGCCGTTGAAGCGGGCGAGGCCCAGGTTAGCGGGCGTGGCCCAATATGTGTTGTATGTGGTTATGCATGGTATGTGGTAGGTTGGGGAACTCACTAAGCTTCGTGCTTACGATTTTCAGTTTTGGTTTCAGGTACTTCCGGTAGGGGAGGGAAGAGCTCGGGGTGATCGCATGGCACACACCATAAATTAGACAGCCTGGGAATGTTTTACTCTAATAACGAACATGTGTTTTGGATACTATTACTCTGATTATGTTTTGAATCGATGATTTTGCCTTAAGTGATGTATTATTAAAAGAAATTTTTAGCCTTGAATTTTGGGATGTTACACCCTACTTCCTTCTTGAGCCACTTCAAACTTTATATATTTTTCGCCATCCATACATGATCATTATTTTACAAATAAGGAATAATCATGATATATCTCATCATTAGGATAATACCATGTTTGTATGATACTTTATTCACTTCATTTACCAAGTCATACGTCTTTCCAAGAAAGATGTCGCCGAATACCTGTAACTAGTTATGAACAATGTGGTCATTGTTAGAACATGCAACTCCAAAGAATACATGCCAAATTCATAGATCAATATGACACCAATGCTTCTAGATATATCAAGAACATTAATCACTCCATCCAATAAGGCACATTACCCATGGTCAATGTTACATAGCATTCCAAGAAGTCGATGCTCGTTTTCACGTGCCACATACATATTGGGATGTTTAGGTTACAATTCATTTGTATATGTGGAATTTCACTTAACTCTTAAGGGTACATGCAACCTAAATTGGATCTATCTCTTTTAAATTTTAATAGCAACATACTTATGAAACAAAAACTATAAAACTTATGATATCCAAATCATGAATAGAACCACATAACTTTCGCTTAAGTCGAGTTAAGCAATCAAAACCTTTGTACTCTCCTTTGAAAAACTATCTCCAAAGTGTGCTAGCCTCTAATGTGTCACACCTAAAACTCAAGAAGCTCTAGGATTGAAGGAGTCGGGCGAGATAGAGAATATTCAGAATTCTCTTTGTGTATGTGTTAGGTTGAAAATACAAGCGTTTGACCCCTTTATATAGCTGCCTGATAATCTTAGAAATCCTATACTGGAACTTAAAATAGTAATATTTCAAATCAATATCTATCTAGTTTCCTGTTATCAGTTGGTGACTTCTGGAAACCATATCCAAGGGTACCAACCCCCTCCTCCCGTTGGAGGATTCTAGATAATCCCTATTGTTCAACTATTGAACTATTGCAACTCAACCCTTGCACATTTAATTAATTCTAATTAACCTATAATTAATTCCAAATTAATTCATATTAATTCTTAATTAATTAATTAATTAATTAATTAATTCTAATTAATATATTAATAAATCATTTTTATCTTTCCTTTGATTAATCAAAACCATTTCTTGGTTTTGAGGGAAACCCAAAAAATCCTTTACTCTTATTTATCAACATTATACCAATTTAGTTAAGACCTTAGACACCTTAATCCAATAGTCTTCCAATTGGATAAGTCATAAACTACAATTGCAAGTACAACTCTGAATAAATAAGTAAAAAGTTTTTTCCAAAGACACTGCCAAACTATGATTAGATGTTGGTCCTAAGAAAAGTGATCAACTACCCCCTACATTCTTCCTGGTATCATATGGACACGAGACATGGATTAAAATCAATCTCATTGTCCAAAAGTTAGTTTCCCGATTTGTGATGACGTCAGATTACTAATTGAACACATTAATTTAGTCTCGGCTGGGCCTAACACTACAATGTCAATATCAAATAACCGAGGGGCCCAAAGATATTGATTTTTCTACTAAGGCAAAAGGACAGAATAAACTTTGACTATATAATCATAGATTTTACTCACCAAATCATGCATGGAAATAAATTTTGTAACATCTAGTTACGAGATGCGTTGGAGTAAACCAATTCACAACTGATTTGCAAACTATGACTTATATATCTCTGTTTTAAGAATAGAAGATATCATTGTCTTATAGTTACTTATGATGAAATCCATGAAGTAATCTCTAAGAGCGTGTTAAACCAATACTTAATAATCTCCATTTTAAAGTAATTATGAATTTTCCAGCAATCCCTATGCAATGTTCAATCCCTATCGACAATCTACAAACGATTCATGACAACCTTAAATCAATACTTACTCCCAAAGTATGTCTGACTGTGGCATTTCGAATAAATTAATATTCTGGAAGCAAAACATGCAAAGTGAAACACAAGAATGAATTAATTGACAATTGGTATCACACTTTGGACATAAATGAATATCCATTTAATTGATCACCATTTAGTTAGAATTTATTATTGTTATATTGTTTCAAAAATATCAACTAACTACCAAAATCTAAAATCCAATATCATCTCTTAGTCTGATGCTCCTAGCATGCTCAAACTACTTGATCTTGCTCAAAGCCTTTGTGAGAGGGTCAACAAGGTTACGCTTGAATGATACGTAATTCACCACGAGTGCACCTTCTTCTACTTTATGTCTGATGTAGTGGTAATTCTTCTTGATGTTCCTAGATCTACCATGATTCTTTGGATTGATAGAACAACTCCAAGATCTCCAATAAAATTCTTCATCCACATTACTTCCGTTGTTGCCTCACTTACTGTGATGTACTATGATTCACAAGTAGAATTATCCAGCTTCTACTGCTTGGAAATCTTCCAAGTCACCGTTCCACCATTCAATAAAAAAAACCCAGCCATATTGTGAAAAACTATTATCACAATATGCTTGAAAGTTGGTGTCACTATATCCATTCAACTTAAGTTCGTCTTTGCCACCAAATACTAACATCATATCTTTTGTTCTTTGTAAATACTTAAGAAAGTTTTTCACTGCAGTCCATTAAGCTAAACTAGGATTTCCATGACATCTACTAACCATGCTCAAAGCATAAGCCACATCAGGTTTAATACATGTCATAGCACACATGGTCAATCCTATAACAGAAACATATGAGACTCCACTCATCTTATCTATTTCCTTATCATTATTGGGACATTGAGCGTTGCTCAATTTAAGTTCTAGTAAACGTTTCTACCTATTCCTGCAAATCCTTATTCCAATAATGTGTGTAGCCTCTCCCAGATCCTTTATGTGAAACATTTTCCAATCCAAGATTTCACTTCTTTCAAAGTTGGAATATTGTTTCCTATTAGGAGTATGTCATCCACATACAAAACTAGAAATGTCACTACACTCCCACTAGTTCTGGCATACATGCAAGAATCATCTTCACTTCTAGAAAATACAAAGTCTTTCATCTTTTCATGGAAGCAAAGATTGTTGGATTATATGTCTAAGCCCATAACTATTATTGGAATGTACTCGACCCGAGAGTAGCATGGTCCATTTGGGTTGCGTATCATTAGGAAAATTTGTTACGATGGACTTTTGAGAGAAGTTTTATATGATTTATTAATATATTATAAGTTCTAATATATTAATATGAAATCATACATTTTAATTAGTATTGATCAATAATTAATTTGGAATTAATTTAGTGATCAAAAAGAGACTAATTAAATCTATGGGGACTAATTATGGTAATTAGTTATATTTATATGTGTTGGGCTTATGATCCATGTTGGACCAAGTTTATGTATGGATACATAAAGATTTAGGCCACAGGAACCATGGATCATAAAACCCATGGATATGGATTTGGGTTATATCCATGACCCATGAAATACTACATATAAATATATAGTCCATTGCCTAAAAATGCCACTAGAAGTTCTTGGAGTCCTTGGAGGTGTTTTTGGTGCATGAAGATTCTCTCTGAAGCTTCATCCTTGTCCATGATGTGTTGTGTCTTCATTTGAGGCTTCCACACTATTGGGGGTAAGCTCTTAAGGCCAAATGCATCAAGACTTGAAGCTACATAAAAGGTATGTTACCCTAACTAGTATCTTATATGGTTTATGTCAAATACATGCTAGTTATAGGTTTAATGCCTTGGAAACGATTTGCATGTATAATTAGTGAAAACATATTCCAAGGTATTTAGGGTTGTGTGTGCACCATAGGATGTTGTAGTACACAAAATCCAACAGTGGTATCAGAGTCAGGGGTTGTTTTTAATTATACTTGATGCAATTTGCTGAAAAAAGCTGGAAAAAAATGAATTTTTTGTTGTCTGGACAGGGGACTCGACGAGTCCATGTATAAACTCATCCAACTCGTCGAGTTTGTTCATGCACTCGGCGAGTTGGACTCCATGACAACATTTTCTCGAGTTTTTTTTGGATGGAATTAGACTAGGAACATTACCCTAAGATGTTTTTGAACTTATGAACCTATTTTTGATGTGGTAATGATCATGCTAATCCAATTTCAATGATAATTGTCATTATTTCAAGATTTGTATTAGTTTGTATGTTCATGCTAATTTCTTGAAGATTGATGATTTGAATTATCTTGTTCTTATGAGTTGATTTAGATTAATAGAAAAATTATGTGATAATGTGTTTTCGATCTAAATTGATCTAAAATTTGTTCATAAAATGTTTTTTTGTAACTTGTCCTTAAGTTATATGAAAAGTATCATTTACGATTTTTAAAAACTCATAAGATTTCCATAAGTTATGAAAATGAAGAGTCTCATTTTTTTAAAATGTTTTAAAGTCTTCCATAACTTGTCCTCAAGTTATGGAACTTGAGGAGTTTTTTTCATTAAAACTACTTTAAACTCATAAGTTATGGAAACCAAAAGTTTTTGAATTGTTCAAAACTTGTCCTCAAGTTTTGGAATTTGTAAAGTTCCCCCCCATGAATACTTTGATTCCAAGTAAACCCTTAGAATTTTAAAATTTAAAATTCAACCCTTATACTGTTATTATATTAATAGTTAATAGTTATATATATATATATATATATATATATATATATATATATATATATATGTATGTATAAGAGCAAAGTCAGTCTTACCGTTAGTAGGCCTCATTCATGAAGCCGGTCTATAAGGGGGTATAAGGTTACTTCCTATAAAATGACGGTTTAATGGGTGTCCACTCTCACCCACCGCTTCATTGACTGGTGGAGGGTCGTTAGCCGAACGGGTTTGACAGGACATTGATTCTCTTTTCATTAAAAGTATAATGATAAATACTAAGTAACAAAACACTTATAAATTCTCAATCTTAGTTACTTAGGAAAATTTAAAATTGGTGCTAACCCATGAAATTACACTTTGTACCTTACCAAGTCGTTAGTGGAGCGTGTGTGGGTAACCAGAACACTAACATGGACTAGTAAGAGTGGAAAATGGTGACTTAATGTTTATCATAGACCGGTGGAACGCGTGTGGGTAACTGGCATATCGATTAGGTGATAAATATTAAGGGTACAAAGTTAATTTGCATGGTTATTCAAACCTTGTTTGTGATCCTCGGCATCCCAGTTACAAACTTGAGAGGTCACAATCGAGATTTAAACATGCCATTGAAAAGTTCAATGAATCTCAAAATATCTAGGAGTTTCAAACCAATTAAAACTTAATACGTATTTCGTTTTTCTTGGTGGAAATTGGTGAATCGTCATTCGCCTACCTTCAAATATTTTATAGCTTGGATTACGACATCCCTCTTCCAAGTTATAAAATATTGTGTTGGGTCCTAGCCTTAATATTTCATATTGGGTGTTACATTAAGGACTTAAATCAACTAACTTGAATTTCTCCCATTGTACATGTCTGGTTCAAATAACTATGATCTTCCCAAATTTCTTGGAACAAGATTTCCTAATGAAGATGATGTCCCGCGATTGGATCATGGAAATCGTACTTCTCTTCTTCCACCTCCTCCAATTATTCTCCCTAACCCACAAGTTCTTGAAAAGTTCAAGGTCACTCAATCCCTGTTGGCAAACAATGTCTATATGTGCTTAAATCTTGGAGATGAAGTTACATATTGACAGGCTAGGAGAGTTGGGTGTCAAAGTGTTGAGGAAGTTGGTTGTTGACTAGGTTCTTTAATCATTTTCTATGTCACATAGTTTATTCCTTTAGGACTACTATATGACAGACCATGACATGACCCTTAATGATCCTACCTATTTGCTTGATGCTGCTAAATCAGCAATGATTTGGAGCACTGGTAAAGAAAATTTGATTGGAAGATCGACTTCCCAAACTTCCATGGACATTGACAATGGTAACATTGGAAATCCATAAATGCTTTCTCTTCCCAGTGGAAAAGGATCGGCTATAGTCAACTCGGTTGACCAAATGGTAAAGAGAAAGGCTAAGTCTGAGATAGTCCCGTTTACCATTCCCAAAGAGTCCATATGTTTATGTTGCCAAAGGAAGGGGCATTGTTTGCGAAGTTGCCGTATTTACCTGAAAGATCATTAGGATGGTAAAGTCAAAAAGTTTGACTTAACTTCGGGTAAATTCCACTATCTAACTCTATTAAGTTCCTATTTTGAGATTCTCATTACATGATCTGGCTAGGTCGCATTTTGATGTTTTAAGAATCAAAGAAAAGAGAAGAAGCTTAAAGGAAGAATATGTTGATTCTGATTGCGAAGATGGATTTCGATTGCATGGTTCGGTGATCAGAATTTTAAGCTGTTGCTTAAGAGTTGGGATAGATTGCCTAGGAATAAATAACAACATTGTTTTCATATGCATTTGCATTGTAAGGATAAGTTTTTTCCACAAGTTTTAAAATAAAAGAATTTTATTTATTTTAAATATCCTTACAATGACATTTGTGAAAAATTGTTGTTTATATGATTCTATTGATAGCAATATTGGAAAATGGATTTGATTCTTTCGGTTGTGGTAGTGTCATAATTTACCAAATAAGGAAAGATTCTCATCACCCAAGTTTCAGTTGGATAGAAGCATGGAATCATGCAACTTGTATTGTATAATGAATGTGAATTTTTAGCTTTGGGAAATTAAGACTAATTCATTGATCACATGTATATATGAGTCAAGTGAAGGATTAAGGGATTTGGTACACTTGAGTGTGTGTTGGTCAGGTCCACCACAAAGAACGATAAGGTTATTCGTCGTGATTTACTAAAAAGTTTAGTAAATATGGTTACACTTACAAGTTTAAGTATAATTCTAAAACATTCACTACAAGAAAAAGACCCTTTTACGACGCACAAACCACAACACTCATTGATTTATGTTACGCAAAAGAGAGTGACATTAAAAAAGTGTCATCTCTTCAAAAAATTTAACAATAGAGGACACGCATTATTGCGTGCCTTTAAATTAGTGTCTAAATAAAAAAAAACACGGAGGGCACCTATAATAAAACGCGCGTCGTCTAAGGATGTCGCTTTATAATTTTTAATGGAACGCGCGTTCCATCCTTTAACAGTGGGGGGAAATGAAATTCTGAAAAAATTAAAAACCCCGCCTTCCTTTTTTTCTCCTTTCCCTCTTGCCCAAATTATGGACGCTCCTTCCTTCCCCCTCCCGACATTGACTGCTGCCTACTTCTTCCCTCACTTACTTCTACCTACTGGAACCACCATATCTCCCACTCGATGTTGAAATTGTTAGAAAAATCCCTAATTATACTCTCAAGTCTAAATATTAGGAATGCAAATCTTGATTCTCGTTTGTTTCAGATTCCCCAAAGATTAATCGAAAAACACATAGACGAAGAACTGTAACTTTGCTCCATTAACTTCCCGATTACATCTCGTTATCACCTTTGAAACTTCTGCGTTAGAGACCTAGGTAATGCTTTTATTTTTTCGTTTCTTCACATATCTTTTTCTAGTTTTGAATGATTTGGTGGCTCCTATGTAAAAATTTGGACCGTATCCAGCAAAAAAATTGGACATTTTGAATAGAAAGCGAATCTGAATCTAGCACTCTCGATATGATTATCAGGCTCAAAGGAGTGGGCGTCGTTAGGAAGCTCGTTATGGGTCGCTAAGGGCGCTAAACACCTCCCGCTATCTTCCGCCAAAGGGGTCGCCAACCAAGTCTCGCCAGCAGCTTAACGAGAAGAGAGAGAGAGAAAGGAGTAAACATGTTCAGGCCTTCATAGTGGTAACTTCCATCCCTAAATCGATTTATGTTCATCTGTTTTTTTTTACTTCTCGATTTATTATGTTAATCCATTGTGCATCTCTATTGTTTCTGTTTTTGTTCATATTTCAACGAATTATCAACTCCTATACTCCATTTTTTTATTTATGTGTTTGATTTCTGCAATTTACCTTTGTCTTTCCATGGTTTTTAGACGAACACCAAGTGTTCGATGAAATTTCCCAGATATTATTAAGTCTTTAGCACCTCTTACATATGTTTTATGAAGTGAGAAATGCTTCATTTGATTATATTCACATGTATCTTTATGTTTTAAATATTTTCCCTTTAATTTCTCCTTTTTCTTTATATCGTGACTTCTAATTTGATAAGGGTTACCAAATATTGATGCCTATGAGGATCAATTCGATAAGAATATAATCTGGAAATTACCAAGGTACAGAAGATGAAAAAAAATATAGATTAACAGGGGAGAACGGAAGTAGAACAGGGGACAAATGACTTTCTGGGAAAATTTCTTTGTTGGTACGCCTTATTAATAAAAACGAGAACGTGATGCCTTTCCTTTTGTTCCATGTTTGATGAGTTAGAAGAAATAAACTTGTAGGTATGGTCTGATTAGGATCCCAGACCCACGTTTGCTGAAATCTTCTAATATTATTTGTTGGTCTGGTTTTTTAGCCCCTGTAATACAGTTTCTTTTTTACTACATGACATGGACTTCACTATTGTTGGTCTGATTTTTTTAGTGTTGTATTACTATTTGTTGTTAGTGTTGTATTACTATTTGCTGAGGATATTTTTGTCATTTTCTTTTATTTCATGATTGTTTTTAACTATTACTATTGTTGCAGGTGGTCACTAGGTGCAATAATGTATGAGATGCTTGTTGGATAACCTCCATTTTATTCAGATGACCCGATATATAACTGCATGTAAAAAGGTATACCAAGCTGCAACTGATTATTATTTTTATTTGCTGTATATTTATTATTTTGTTGGGTTCACAAAAAAGATCTAGGAAATGCGAAAACAACTATCTATTGGGTGACTGGTTATCTTCCAAAAGATATGCTTCAAGTGGTCATCATTTATGTTCAGTTAAATCTGTATAAAGACGATGCATTACATCATTTACAAGATCTTTGTGTATCTTCCATGGTTTTGACTAAAGTGATTTCTTTTAATAAGCACAATGTTAGACATGTTGGCTAGCATTTTTTTCAGTCTCTTTTGTGATTTTGCCTCACACTCTCACAGTATGAAAGTATAAATGAAGTTTTTTTTGTTTTTTTTGCCACTAACTTGAATGCAAAACAGGTGTTGGTTTAGATAAGCCAAACGAATGGGGATTTGATACTACACAGGTTGATAATATTCTCAAAAAGTTGAAAGTGGTAAGTTCTTCAATTTTCTTCACCTGAGCCTGTTCTCTCTCTTTTTTTAAGTTTATTAACATAAATTATCTTATTAATCAAAATTTCATATATATTTTGACAGCAAGCAACACAAACAAAACATGATGAACGTATATATGCTTAAGTAACTAATTTGTAATCGTGATGAAGCTTTAGTATTTGTTAACTCATGATCCTTGTTTTCTTATCTCAGAGGATGATGATGAAGAAACAAGCTTACCAAAGGACAATAGTGAAAAAACAACACGTCCCCAAGGAAGGTCATTTTCTTGCTCAAAATCGAATTTAATGCTAAATTGTTCATTATATCCAAATTATTAATACATAGGTATATATTAATATATTATTAGATACAAGAAATGAAAAAGAAACATCCATTTACATACTATATATATTATTAGATTAAGGGGTTGTTTTTTTTTACTTAATGGGCTTAATGGGTTAAGAACTTAATCTTGATTTATTCTACACAAAATGATTTGATGGGTTAAGCCAAAAAAATTCAGGCTTAATGTATTAAAACACTAATTCTATGCTTGTTTTCCCTTCTTTTTTTCTTTCCTCCCAACTCTTCTTTGGAAAGGGTAAAATGATCATTTCATTTCATTAATTAGATGGTTTATTTAATCTAGAATAGAAACATACTCCCAACTCTTCTTTGGAAAGGGTATAATGTTTAAATAAAAAATCAAAAAGTTTACAATTATGATAATCACACTTATTATTTCAGTTTTACCAAAAGGGAATCATGGTAACAGTTGTTTGCCCTAGGCCAATAGAGACATCAAATGCACCTTCATTCTTTATTTATATATCTACATGGTATAATTATTTTTAATTCTTCCTTTTGCAAAAAGGTATGCTTTTGATCAGTTGGAGGCTTTGCTCTCCTTGAAGAAGAGTGGCAAAATTGATGAATTATTATTACAAATAAAGCCAGCTGTCCATTTTTTTATTTTTTTATATTAACATTTTAAATTTATAAGACTTAACAAGATTACCTCAATCATGCTTTTCAGGGTAAAGAGTACATCTTGTTGCTAAACTCAGATAATTTGGTTGAAGTTGTGGACCCAAGTATCCTTTTTAAGTTTATAATTGTTAGTTTCTTTTTGACTTAATGAACTTAATATATATATATATATATATATATATATATATATATATATATTTGAGTATGGCTTCTCAAATATTTTTATAAACATCATTTATCCTGGGAAAAATGTTATAAATTAAACAATTAAACAATAACCAACTATATGATTTTGGGATCCTTATGATATGTACCAGAGATTCTAAATCATCTTATCCAGAAAAACATTGAGTTTTGCATGGAGGTAATTACTATAATGCCCTTTTCTTATATTTACTTTGAAAATGTTAATTCTTACCTTTTGTCTATGTAGGATCCACCAGGAGCAGGAAAAACACAAACAATTCTTGGGCTTCTTAGTGCCATATTACAAACCAGCTGAGTATATAAGTCTCTTAGTAACTTATGCAGGTAACAATATTGTTCATAGCTGGGCTGTTAATGTTCCTGTTTGTTTTCATTTATGCAGGTAACAATCTTGTTGAAAGGACTTATGAATCAGATATTAATGGTAACAAGTTTAACACTCGAGTCCATACGATTAGATGTTAATGGTAACAAGTTTAACACATGTGTCTTTGTTATACATACAAATTAAATTCAATGGATTGTATTTTTTGTATATGGTATTTTATTTTATATTATGCAATGGATTGTATTTTTTGTATATGGTATTTTATTTCTATTATGAGAGATTAAATGCAAATTTAATTTATAAATTAATAAATATATAAATATATTTTAAAAAAAAAAAAATTAAAATTACGATACGCAAAAATTTGTGTCGTCTTCATTTATGACATGACCTTTCTTGACTGGTGCTTCCTTGATACGCATTGCGTGTCATAAACACGCGCGTCGTAAGGTTACGACACGCAAATGCGTGTCGTCTTCCTTTATGACAGGGCCTTCCTTGATACGCAATGCGTGTCATAACCGCGCGTCGTAAATGCGCGTCATAAATGCGCGTCGTAAATGCGTGTCGTCTATAGACGACGCGCAAAAGCACGTCATCTGTCTTTATGACAGGGCCTTCCTTGACGCGCATTTGCGCGTCCTCTGAGCGTTTTACGACGCGCAATGAGCGTCGTAAAAGGCCTTTTTTCTAGTAGTGATTGAAAAAGTTTCAATGTATGGCAGAACGAATGGGAAGAATCAAATTAGGCAGAAAGATAAAAGTTTCTCAAATTTGAAAAGATGGGAGACTAATTTAGTATCGTGATTGATGATTATCTTAGTGATTAAGAAACCATATCACAATTGATCCTCTAAGGACATCATAGTGCATTTTATGACTAAGAAGAGGAATCGTGAATTGTTGAAATAGATAAATCAATAGATGAATCATACTTCGTTCCAAAATTGAGTTTTAGAGTAATACTCTAAGATTGTAACTTGAGTGACATAATCTTTAGAAGGTTTATAACACTTTTCAAGTGTAGAGTAAACTGTTTTCTTACTCTTGTACATTTGAAATTGGTTAGTTGTGATTTTTGGATAAAACAAAGACCAACTAAGGCCAATTGTGTGAAGTGTTTGTCTTGATAAAAATTCGCACTAACTCTTGAATATTTGCTTTTTCAAGGAATAGTTCTTGAAAAGAGAATCTTATATGTCAAGAGGTCAATGGGAGTCTTAAAGATCTTGAAAAAGTTTCAAGAACTAATCAAGAATAAAACCCGTTGTTTATCACTAGCACACGACTTAAGGTTTGTAATCTATCATGTTGGCATATTCTTATTTCTATGCCCATTCCAGTTAAAGTTGAAAATGCATGTGAGTTCTATGAGTTCTCAGTTCTTTTCATAGCTACTTGGAAGCAATGGTAGGCCTTTGTGCTGCCAGGTGGCAAGAAATTAAGAATAAACAAGTTCATTTCATATGAGTTTGGATTTGTTACTAACCTTGTCTTGTGATTATGGTTTTGACAAATTCACATGGATAGGAACACATACACCATAAAATCTAAGTGTCATAAGGTTTCTCTCCAATTAATGAAAATGATGGTGAGCAAACGCTTTCACTAAATAGATTTTAAGAGATAGGAATTGTGATATTTGCATTCTCAAAGTCGTTTGTGGAGCGTGTGTGGTTAACCGACACACTAACATGTACTTGTGAGAAATGGCAAAGGTCTAAACAATTGAGACTATGATTACGACATCCCTGTTCAAAGTTCTAAAAATTGTTTAGACACTCATATGAGCTGTCTAAGGAAAAGTGTATCAAAGCATCTAGTGGGAGCATAAGTGTTATGCTAGTAATTATTATGCTAGTGGGAGCATAATCAATTATGATAAGTGTTGCAAGTTAGCAACATTAATTATAGAAAACAAAAGATTCAATTGGGAAAAGTTGTTTTGCTATAATTAAGGGAGAGGAAATTATACTTCATTTCAATTCTAAAAGCTTAGATTGAGATTTTAATCATCTTTAATCAAGGATATATATATATATATATATATATATATATATATATATATATATATATATATATATATATATATATATATATATATATATGAATTTTATGTTGGAATGGTTCAACATAAGGAAATTCTATATACATTGCATCCTCAAACTTCGATTATGATTACAGCATCCCTATTCATAATCGAATTACGAAAACATGGCAAATACAAAATACTGTAGCAAAAGACTGGTCTAGGATCATGTATTTGTGTGAGACATCATGAATCGTGTCCCATATGCTTCGGATATAGGATCGATTACATGTTGTATAATATTTATCCTTTCTAAATTTTCCGAATGCCTAGGACATTAAGAGGGGAAAAAGTCTAAAATTGGATATGACTGAAATGATTAAGCAATTGTCGATGACAATTTGAGGTTTACCAAAGATTAGTTGCTCATGGACAGTGAGAAGTATAGTGTTAATTTTGGAAGGACCATATTGACATATTCTGAAAAGAGGCAACTTTTGTTCAGAAGTGATAGTCAAAGTGGGAATGTGGAAATGTTTCCATATGTGGAAGTTGTTCTTCAAATTTGTGTATGATTATAAAACTTAATGCAAGACGATGTTCAAAGGAATGTACTTTGAATGTGAGACTCCGGTTTCATGGAATTGATCTCTATTGGAATACTTTGTAATGTGTGTTGGCGAGTCTTTGTGACTTTGTGCATAGTCATTACAAAAGGATCAATGCATATAAGTTTAGAATCTAACAGATTTCGGTAAATGGCAGGAATTTGGAATTCTTACATTTATAATAAGGATTTGGGATTGTGAAATGATAATCATTGGAATTATGTTCAATTGATCTATTCCACAAAGTAAGAATCATAGGCAAACATAGTGTGCATACTTGGAGTATGGCATAACTATTGTTTGGACAAACATAGTGTGCATGCTTGGAGCATGGCATGACTATTGTTTTGATTCAAGCAGAAAGTTGATTATTCGAAACATTATACAATAAATAATGAGTAATCAATATAGTGTTTAAATAAAAAGGTGTTTTATTTACTCTCAAAGGTGCTTGGGGCCATATAGGATTAATATTATTCTTGTGTTTCACTTTGCACGTTTTGACTTCCCGAATAACTAGTTTATTCAAACTCTCCACAGTCAATCATACTTTTGAAGTAGGTATGAATCAAGACTTTCATGAATTGGGCTTGTAGATGTCTAAAGTGTTTAGACATATCAAAAGTTGCTGCAACATTCATGAGAGCTCTTGGAATAAGATTCAAGCATTGGATTAAACCCACACTCATTTCAATCACTTCATGGATTTTATCACGAGTGATAATGATATGATAATATATTATATTCTTCAAACCTAGAGATATGATTTGTTGACTATGAGTTGGTTATACATTGATTGTACGAAAACGCATCAGTAAATTGATGTTATAAAACGTGCCTTTGTGTATGATTCAACAAGTGGTTAGTACAAGCATATGAGTCGAAGTTTATCCATTCCTTTTACCCTTGGAGGGATAAAAGCGATGTATGTGGTCCCCTCGATGATTTAGTGATGACAAACGTAAGTGCTCGATTGGGCCTAGACTGATTTGATTTATTCAATTAGTCAGTCGTCTTACGTCATAAATCGGGAAACAACAAATTGGCAGAGAGAATGATTATAATCCATGTCTTAGTCCATATAATATCTAGAATGGAGGAATATATGATCCCTTATCTAGTGGACTTGTCATTGACTAAGTCAGAGTTCGGCAGCGACTTTTAAGAGTTATGATTGCTAGTCGGGATCTTGGAGTCATACCCAATAATAGTTTTAGACTTATCCAAGTGGGAGACTATTGGATTAGATATCTAAGCCCATAACTATGATTGGTATGTACTCGACCCGAGAGTAGCATGGTCCATTTGGGTTGCATATCATCATGACAATTTGTTAGGATGGACTTTTGAGAGTAGGTCATGTATGATTTATTAATATATTATAAGTTCTAATATATTAATATGAAATCATATGTTTTAATTAGTATTGATCAAGAATTAATTTAGTGATCAAAAAGAGACTAATTAAATTTATTGGGACTAATTATGGTAATTATTTATATTTATATGTGTTGGGCTTATGATCCATGTTGGACCAAGTTTGTGTATGGATAGATAAAGAGTTGGGCCACATGAACCATGGATCATAAAACCCATGGATACGGATTTGGGTTATATCCATGACCCATGAAATCCTACATATAAATATATAGTACATTGCCTAAAAACGCCACTAGAAGTTCTTGGAGTCCTTGGAGGTGTTTTTTGTGCATGGAGATTCTCTCTAAAGCTTCATCCTTATCCATGATGTGTTGTGACTTCATTTGAGGCTTCCACACTATTGGGAGTAAGCTCTTAAGGCCAAATACATCAAGACTTCAAACTACATAAAAGTTATGTCACCCTAACTATTATCTTATATGGTTTATGTCAAATGCATGCTAGTTATAGGTTTAATGTGTAACGTTTGTAGATCCGGGCTAGTCAATTTAGAGATAATAGGGGTCGAAAACGACTTTTAGACAAAATATTATTTAGAATAAATAATCTTAACCAAGTTGTAGAATATGTCTCAAGGGTTCTGTACATATAAAGGATGCCGAAATCCGAGTTATAACGAAGAAGTTATGGCCCGTCGAAGTTTTACGGCAAAACCAACACGGCACCGGGAGACGTAAATAATGAATTTTTGATAAAGGACTTTTTTAGCCTTAGTAATCTAAAAAAAAGTCGTAGAATATGTTAAGTTGAGAGCGTCCATAAAAATAACGCCCAAATCTGACTTCGTATGAGGAAGTTATGAATTTTCTAACAATTGGCATAGCAGTGCACGATCTGAAACTCGAATTTTAGTTCGAGAGGTTTTTGGCCTACGCAACCTAAATGAGAGTTGAAGATATCATTAATAGGAACTCAATGGTAAAAAGACAGACGAAAACGGAGTCCGTATGTAGAAGTTATGAATTTTACGCGGACATTTAACAATATAATCTCCTCCTACTGTTAAATTTAAGAGCGGTCGAGAATTAGCTGACGGAGTCTAAATGAAAGCTTTAGATCTTGTTTTTACCTATGCGCGGATATAAAGAATGTCGAGAGTAGAGCTCGTATGTTAAAGATATGGACGAAACTTGGTCCGTACTCTTCGATCGCGATATAATCGTTACAGTTTTGTAAATCTGAGATAGAATAAGAATTAGCTGACGACGTCTAAATGAAAGTTGTAGTACTCGTAAATACCAACATGTAGATATAAAGAACGTCAAATATGGAGTTCGTATGAACGAGTTACAAATTATAATAGCATATTTATGTATTAAAATAAAGTATAAATCATATATACGTACACTTATATATACAAATGTATATATCATTAGAAAGGTGTCGACGGTGCGATTATTATAAGACTAGTGTTGAATACTTTCTACATTAGTTTAGCACAAATATTGTTAAATCTATTTAAAATAGTATTATGAAGGGGTGTTTATTCGTTTATATAATTATAAGTTCATTAAGTAATTATGGAGGGTAGTTTTTGTAAATTCAGTTACTATAAATAAGAGGCTTGGGCTCTCATATTTCTTGCACCATTCTCTTGATTCAAGAGTCTTACTGTTCTTATCCCCCGAGCATTTCGGTACCTCGTGATTCGACTTCTCATTCTGTAGTTTTAGTATAGTAAGGTGAGTGCCGAAACGCTGCATGAATCTTTCTTAGAAAGATTCAGCGACGAAGTTCTGTCCCTGCAAATCCCGACTCCTAGCTAAAACCCCATTGTAAGTAAGTTATGCTTACCCTATTTTTAATATAGCTTATATTTAAAATTAGTATTGTTATTATGAACTTATAATAAATATTTGATCTATTATTATATAAGTGTCATTATAATATCTTTTTAACTACTCGTGGTATGGGGAACCTGGTTTAAAGGGCCGCATAGGGTTGTTGGATTTCAGAAGTGCTATATGCCAAAATGGTCCTGCCCTCCGGTGTTTTATGTTTGGCCCTGTCTGTACATAGTGGTTGGAAAGTATTGTTTATAATAATAATAATAAGACTAATAATTAGTCACGGTAAATATTAGACTAAAATCTAGTGGTAATAATACTAGGTTTCGTCGAAGGAAATTATTTTAAAGTAAACGAAGCACTGTCCGTGTACCGAGTCACCACCTTATCAGGTGAGTGCATAGTCACTTTCATCTTATACATACATATGAAGTATTTTATATAAATTACGTGCTATATGTACATATTATCTGAATACTTCTATGCTGGATAAATGATTTTATACATGTTTTAAATGATTTAAACTGTTTATTTATTTTATATCTATAAATTTGTTGGGATAAGGCATGGGTAGATGAAATAGTTGGCGTGTGATGAAATAAAATGATGAGAGATAGGTGATGATAGAAAGGTGATTATAATTAGGTAAATAGATGATGATGAATAGGTGATGTAGGATGAAAGGAGATACCATAACCTTAACCGGAAATGTGGCGATGTAGTCATCTACCAGAGTATAGATGGCGACCACGAACTATTCTAGACAACCCCGTGGAAACACCAACCGGATCATAACATGTAGGTGATGAATTACGAGTTCAGGCGATGTTGTAACTACGTATTCATGTGATGATACTCTAACCCTTACTATGAATTACGAGTTCAGGCGATGTTGTAACTACGTATTCATGTGATGATACTCTAACTCTTACTATGAATTATGACTTCAGGCGATGTTGTAACTATGTATTCATGCGATGATACCCCAACCCTTACTAGGCACGTATGGAGGAGTAATCCCCGAATCATTTCTGTCTATGGGATGTAGGAGATGATCCTTAGGAATGAACATATAAGGAAATGCGATGTAAAGAAATGAATGGTAAATACGATATAGGAGATGACCCTTAAGATAGTACTTTAGGGAATATTAAATGAAGAAAATGGGGATGGGTAATCGGGTTAATTGTTTGACATGTATTATGTGAAGAAACAAATTAACTATATTATTGTGGGTTGAAAACCCTATGTACTCACCAGGTTTCACAACCTGACCTACTCAGTTTAATTGTATCACAGGTGTCGATATAAAGCTACACTACATTGAGAGATTAAGGAGATGTAAATCACTAGTGATAATGAATATAAGTTCTATTTATGTTTATGTTTCTGTATTGACGATGACATCCCAAATGTTTTAAAATGAATAAAAATACTTTTCTTCGGAAATACTTTGATAAGGCATTTATCATGTTTTACTTGGAACAAATTCCGCAACATTTTTATTAAAGGAGTTACTCTGATTTTTATAAAACATAAACAAAATCGGTCTTTTATGGCCATAAAAATGGGGATGTCACATAATTCCTTGGAAACCATTTACATGTATAATTAGTGAAAACATAGATCCAAGGTATTTAGGGTTGTATGTGCACCATAGGATGTTGTAGTATACAAAACCCAACAAAGATTACACCTACGAGATGCTTATTTCAATCTATAAATGGACTTATCAAGCTTGCACACCTTATTAAGGAATTTGGCATGTTGGAAACCTTCTAGTTGTGCCATGTAAATAACCTCAGCTAGTCTCATTAAGGAAAACAATTTTAATATCCATTTTCCATACTTTATAGTCATAATGAGCAACTGTGGCAAGCATTATCCCAAGTGACTTAATCTTATCAACTAGTGAAATGGTCTCATCATATTCAATCCCTTGGGTTTGAGTAAAGCCATTTGCAACCAACCTTTACTTGAAGGTCTGTATATTACCATCCATGTCGATCGTCTTTTTGAAGATTCGCTTGAAACCTACAGTCTGCCGACCAAGGGCTTGATCAACTAAAGGTCTGCCATCGCTTTCCATTGCCTCTTTCTATTTCGCAGCCTCAAGGCCTTCCATCGCTTCCTTGTATTTAGCAGCCTCAAGGCCTGCCATCGCTTCCTTGTATTCAGCCGGCTCATCCAAAATTACTAGTGTTTTCACTGATAAACATATCCCCATATGTCGTTATATGGAAACCATAAAACTCAGGTGGTGAGCTAACTTTACTGTATCGAAAAAAGGGGTAAAGAATTGTCAATGGGCTCAACAAGCTTAGCCTCAGTTTAAGAGGTAGTGTCATCGAAGGTTCCTTCATTGGATGACTCTTGAATTTCCTCATGATCTTTCTTCCTCCCACTGTACTCTTTGTATATGAGCTCTCTCTTTCTATTTCTCTCTCGCGAAAGACTCCCCTTTGAGCTATGAAGACTACATTCTCACTAGGTTTGTAGAACAAGTATGCAAAGGAGTTTTATGGATAGCTAATGAAAATACATCTCTCGACACTAGGTTCCAATTTATCTTGGGTCTCCCACCTAATGAGTAATTCACAACCCCAAACCTTGATATGTACGAGCGAGTGAGGTTTCCCTGCCCACATCTCATGAGGTGTTTTGGCAAGCTTTTTGGTAGGAACAAAATTTCGAATATGGGTTGTTGTTTCTAAAGAATATGCCTAGAACTATATAGGGAGTGAAGCTCGACTCATAATGGCACAAACCAGTTCTGGCAAGGTTTGATTATGCCTCTCATATACACCATTAAGTTGTTGTGTCCTACGAGGTTTCAATTGTGAAACAATTCCAGATTCCTTTAGATAGTCATTGAACTCGATCCTAAGATACTCTCCATCTCTATCAGATCGAAGCATCTTAATCTTCTTGCCCAACTAATTCTCTACTTTTTGCTTAAACTCTTTGAACTTTTCAAAAGTTTCCAGTTTATGCTTGATTAAGTAAATATATCCATATCTACTATAATCATTAGTAAATGTTATATAGTAGCGATTAGCATCTCTTATGAAGGATCTAAAAGGACCACATACATCAGTATGGATGAGGTCTAACAAATCTTTGCATCTTTCACAAGTACCAGTGTAAGGTGATTTATTCATCTTTCCCAACAAACAAGATTCACATTTATCGTCTGATTTTAAGTCAAATGAATCCAACAATCCATCCTTTTGGATTTAGGTGATGCGCTTCTTGTGGATGTACCCACAACGATAATGCTGTAAGTTGGCCTTGTCTAAAATATTAGAAGAACCCATACTATAACATTATTTGCAAGTTCATTCACACACATAGTAGTTTCATACACAATATCAAAAGGATAAGATTTGAAAATAAATGTACCATTATGAAAAACTGAAATCATACCATCATTATTATTAAAAGACAAAATTGCAAAAATGGTACCTGTGTTAGGCAATTTTTTGGGATTTTAGTCCAAACCACGATTTTTTTGGATTAGTGGTCCTTTTGAGGTAGTTTCCTTGTGATTTTGGTCCTTCGATAAACTGAAAAGACTAAATTGCCCATACTATATTTATTTTCCATAATATTTTTGCTATAAGTATTTATATATAAAAAATAAGAATAGGGACCCACATACTCTCTCTCTCTCTCTCTCTCTCTCGTAATTATGATCATCGTTCACATAATTTTCTCTCATCGTAATTGTGATCATCGTTCACATAATTTCAATCCAAACTTGAACTCCATCGGAGTAATTTGAGCTTGGAATCTTATCTAACCGACTATAATTCATATTCAAATACAAATCGAATTAACCCTTTTTCATTGTTCTTCATATTCACAAGTTTACATATTCAACAAGATGTATGGCCAGACCCAACATTTGAATTTCGTCTCTACTGTCATAATGTTTGGAGTTGTAAAGCCCATCTTGTAGGAGCAACCAAAGGCCAAACTCTTCTAAAAAAGAAAAGCAATGCGCTAACAGTCCATTAAAAGTCATCCTTAAACAAATCGTCACAACAAAAGAATCGATGGGAATTGTAATGAAAAACTTTGCTTTCCTTCAACTACAAATTAGTAAAACCGTTGACAAACCATGGAATTGAACCATTTAGATGATTTCCTACAAGATTAAACACGCGAAGATTCTTCAATTGGATAACAAATTTGGTATATTTCTAGACATCTGATTAAACCCAAGGTTAAGAACCCTAAGGTTTTCCAAATCACTGAAACTGGAGTTTAAATTCCAATCGAGCATGCTCCCTTTGTGATTAATCGCTTCCATCTTCTTCATACCCCAAAATTCACCAGGAATTTCACCACTTAAATCATTGAACGAGAGAGATAAGATTTGAAGTTTTGAAAGCAGACAATATTTGACAACTTACCCACCAATTTCGAATTACAACCCACATGAGAATCCTGCCCAAGAACAGAGATCCGAATACCTTTCTCTCCAGCTTGCCAGCACTCTCGATGGGTTGAAAACGGAGCTCTTTAACTCCAGAAGTGCCGATTTGTCCAAATCATTGTCGAAAATGGTATAGAAATTGAAAGAAGTGATGAAGACCCAGAGAAGAGATGTAATAAGAGCTTTAAGGGTTTACTTTAACATAGTGTGCGACTCGTCTTGGAGATTGGAAAATAGAGATTGATGCTTGGCGCCATTGGTAGGGATGAAAATTGCCGTTGGAAGCCTTTCGATTATGTGAGCATTGGAATCAATTGTTTGAGAAAAGCATCGGAAATCAATTGTGTGGAGTAAATGTTGTTTCGTATTATCAGTATTATTGTATAGAGAGAGAGAGAGACTATGTGGGCCCTTATTTTTATTTTTTATATATAAATACTTATAGGAAAAAAAAGAAATATGGAAAATAAATATTATAAGGGCAATTTAGTATTTTTAGTTTATCGAAGTACCAAAATCACAAACAAACTACCTTAAAATGACCACCAATCCAAAAAATCGTGGTTTGGACTAAAACCCCAAAAAATTGCATACCACAGGGACCATTTTTGCAATTTTGTCTTATTAAAACTATAATTATGCCCTTGTCTAAATAAAGAACGAAATGAAATTATGTTCATTGTCATTTCTGACGAATAGAAAGAGTTGTTTAAATCAACCTTAACATTATCAAGCATAAGCTCATAAGTCTCAATCTTGGTAATAGTCAACTTTCGCCTATTCCCCATGATCAGGTTCCGCTTCTCATGCTCAACCTCTTCACTTTCCTTTAGTACCTGTAAATCAAAACAAATGTGGAAACCATAACCTGTATCAAGGACCCAAGAATTTAAAAAACAAGTGTTATTGATTTGGATAGAGGATATACCAGATGAAGAGCCAACCACCTTGCCCTTAGCTTCTCTCACTTCTTGTAGGTACTTGGGGAAGCTTTTCTCAAATGGACTTTCTGGACACAATGAAAGCATACGACTTCATTCGGATTGACACCAGGAGGAATATCAGAGTTGGGTTTTCTCTTTGACCCACTGGACTCTTTAATATGGGATTCCCTTTCCACTTGGGTTGGGAATCGACCTTTCTTTTCTTGTATTTTCCTTGTTAAATACCCATGATTAGGGCATCTGTAATACTGTTAGAATGAGACTTCTTTATTCCCGCCTCATCTGTTTGCAATAGATTGTGAAGCTCAATCAACTTTGTCTCAATGTTATTCAAATTATAGGTCAAGATAAACTAATCATGACTACTAGGCAAGGAGTTGAGCAGCATGTCAAAGGAAAGCTTCTTGTCGAAGTTCACATTGAGCTTTTCCAATCTTTCCAGGTGTCTCTGCATTTTCTGCACTTAAGTGCACACAAATTCCCCATATTTCAATTTGCACTCCATAAGCGCCTTGACAACTTCATAATGTTCTTGTTTTGATTTCTTGATAAACATATTAGAAAGAGCCAAGGAAGCTAATACTTTTGATCCAGTTGACCTACAAGAAGTTCTATTTTCCGTTGGCGACTAGGAAGTTTGCTTTGACAAGAAAGCATTCTGCCTGGTCATCGACCTGTAGTTTCGGGATTATTTTCATCCCAGTTCTGGATTTGTATCATTCAGAGAACATTTGTTTCCATTTGTGCCACTGTCACATTCAATGAGTATGGACGACCTTACGAACGTGCTTAATAACCCACTTCCAATTAAGCAATGAAGACGTGGTGAGAGTCTCCCTGCTTTATATGCTAAAGCAAGGATTTTGGGGAAATACCCGCGACAGCTAGTTACTAATGAACCTATGGAACTCGTTTCTAATTTACATGAGTTTAACAGGTATAACAGTTTTTTACACACATTATATCAAAATGATACATATATTTATTAATTGTAATTTTTTGATATAGGTACCCCATGGGGCAAATTGATATGAGATTTCACTTATAAACAACTGTGTATTGTGTTAGATAAGACTGAGGACCATTTGAACCCAAATTTGGCAAGAATCTACAATAGACACACATATACTCTCCATGGATTTGTCTATGCATTTAAGATATGTACACTCTGTTTAATAAGAGTTTTTAAACAACAAGTATTGTAACTTTGTTAACTTGGTAAGTTGTTTGTCATCTTAATTTTGTAGATTTGGATATTTGAAACATCTCCCAACAGTTGTATTGTTGGTTCCACTATATTGGGTGTTATCCCATAGGAAATTGCATACCCTAGGATGAGGCGTTTGCATGCACCTGGTTATGAACGTATTCTCGATGTTATTAATGTATCTACTTTGGTCCACCTTATAATTTATAAGTTAATATGACATAAATAAGTTATGATTAACCTTTATATATTGTTTTTCAATCCATCGTCCCCCAATAAGTTGTTGCAACCTACTATGCATGAGAGTGTTTCTAGGTGGTGGATTGAGAGTGTCTAGTGGATAGATGCGGCATATTATGCTAATGTTTGAGTTATGGTTTTTTTTGTTAATGTTTTAAAACAATGGCCTTTTGAAGATGTAACTAAAACAAGTTTATCCTAAAAATAATATTATGATATCATACATGCATCACTATGGGCTTTTTAAATTAACAGTATCATACTGTTGGCTACCTTTTTTACTAGTATGTCTACTCTTAGATTGAACATTATTTTTGCCACTTGACATGGTCTTACTTCAAGATTCACTTTTTTTTGACTCTATAGGAAACATATCATCATCGTTTCTACTTGTGTGACCGATCCTTTGACAATGGTTACATTTTTTCTGAATCAGACCTTCACCTTGGGATGTGATACGGTTATGGTTTATAGATCATAACAATTCCACCATCGAAAAACGAAATTTGAGGGAAATTAAGTTAAGTGAAATTCCTAGATTTTTTGAGACTCACTGAAACTATTCAATGGCATGTTTAATCTTAGATTATGCTCTTCCATTTGTGACTGGGATATCGAGGATCACAAACAAGATGTGAATAACCATGCAAATTAGTTTGGCACTCTCGGTGTCACTTATCATCTTATCTTAATGTGTCGATTAACCACACACGCTCCATTAATCAATGATAACTTTTGAGATGCCTATTATGAATCTTTATAGTCACTATTAGTGTATCGGTTAACCACACGCACTCCACTAACCACTTTAAAGTATAATGTTCAATTTCATGGGTTAGCATACAAATTCAGATTTTTAAGATTGAGATTTAAAATAAAAAATGTTTAGTTACTTTTAATTGCATTATACTTATTAATGAGAACTAATTGTCCTATCAAACCCGTTTGGTTAACGACCCTCCACCAATCATGGAAGCGGTGGGTGAGAGTGGACATCTAATCAACTACCATTTTATAGGAAGTTTCGTTATACCCCCCTTATAGATCGGCTTAATGAATGAGGCGTACAAACGGTTCGAATGACTTAGTCTTATATGTATAGTAATAACTAAACATTTAATTTTATATATAATATAAGGTGGATTTTTAAAAAAAAAACGTTTTCAAGAAATACTAGTTTATTTTTAAATTTTGAAAATTAAACAATTAATTTAAATTTAAAAAATAAACCAAATAATATTTGACATTAATTTTTAAGTTCAATTAATATCCAAATTAATTATTTATACACTTAAAAATCAATCATATTAATTAACAAGTAATTAATCATGTCAAAGACTTTTCTTCTAACTTCTAGACTTTTATTCTATCATGATATATTTAGTAAAATCAGAGAAACAGGTTTCTTTTCTTTTGATCAATTCACCAATGTGCAAATACATGAAAGATAGTCATAGTCTCTGATACCACTGAAGGCAAAATAGGTTACAAAATTCTATGCACTAAGTAGAAAAATATTTAACAATTAAACGATTAGGGCACATGCAACATATGAAGGATATATGTCCTTCACGTAAAGGCAACATACTATGAACTATTATCCTACAAAACTTTTGTATATGAATCCTAATTCATAAGGATGAAAAGTTACCTTGATGATTGTTGTAGTAAACAATCTTGAATTCATTCTTCAAAGCGATTGGTAGTAATCACCACAAATATCGTGCCTCTAGTTGTTCACACCCAACACAAGCAAGAAGGATATTGAGGAGAGAGAGGGGAAGACGATCAGAATTTCGACCTAATTCTTCTAACTAATGAGTATCCGAAAATCATATCCCTAGGGGCTTTTATATAGTGCAGTCAGGAAACCTAGATAAGCCGAAACCCAATATAATAATATTATCTTGAACCGGGTAATTATCCAACTTCCTAATTATTCACAAATGATAATTCTAGAAACTCTAAAAGCTCCTTAAAACCGTCCATAGCCTCAAGGAGGGTTCTAAAATGCATCTTGTTCAACTATTGAACAATTGCCATTTAGACTCTACACTTTCAATTAATTCTTTTAATCACCAAATTAATTCCAATTAATTTCTGATTAAATATTAATTAAATATAACTATTTCTAATTAATATATAATTTCCGTAATATATTAACAAATTATTTATTTCAATTTATTTATCAAATAATAAATCATTCTCTCTCTCCAAAAATATCATGTCCATTGCTAGGTTTGAGGGCAACCCAAAAGGACTGTGCTACTATCAATTCAAGTTTATACCAATTATAATCATAGGCTTAGACATCTAATCTAACAATATTACCATCATCAACCAACATTATTAGTTTTTCCCCATCATTCGTGGATCCATCAGCAACAAAATTAATGTCATCCTGAACAACAACCTTACCTTTAGACCTATAATTACCCCCATGTATAGGGTCATTGTAAGAAGGAACATGGTTGGTTGTCATAGGTAATAAGTTATAAATTGGTTACCTCCAGCACCGAAAGAACTATTTCCAGAACTATTTTCCCTAGGAAATCAATTAGTACCACTATCCATAACATTATTAACAACAAATAGTTGTACTGTGTTGGGAGGCATAGTAGTAGCAAAACTAAGAAAATATCTATCACTATCGTCAAGAGTCTTCATAACTATATTTGACCTAGGACATTGAAAATAGACAAATTTGATTTTTATGTAACTTGGACTTGGAAGCAACCAACGTAACTAACCCAACGAAGTTGATATCACTGGTTATATCTACACCAAAGCATGTGTAATCCGAAGCAAGGGACTGCATACATCCGTTTATATGCAACCATTTCCCTCCACTAGAAACTGGAACTCGGAAAAAACCCGTATACGTACTCATTCTGGAACATTTTTTCGAATGTATCGAACACACAAATTTATTAAAAACACAAATGTATTGCGTATTTGGAAAAAAACATAGAAAAACCCTAATTCTATCTCTCTGAAACGCCACTCCAAAACGTACGACCGTTCCGAACATCAGTCCTGAATGACCTTTTCTAGTCCGGAATGTACAGAATGTCAGATTTCCGACCTAATCCCCACCAATCGGCAACCCCTCCGGAACAATATCATAAATACTCTGGAATATCGTGTTCCGGAGCACACCTCTGGAACACGATATTTCGGAACAAGTGGTAATTTTTCCAAAAAAAAAAATTGTTGGTTATTTTTGTCAAAAATGTTATTTATAAGGGTTAGATTACTAAATTTCCCTTAAATAGTTGTTTCCTTATTTACTTTCTCAAAATTCGAATTAGGGTTTCAAAATTATTTGGTTTTGATTTTATTAGATAAAATTGCAGATAATGAGTAATAATTAACCTACTAATCAAATTAGGAAAACAGATCCGGATAAAAAGGAATTTTTGAAAGATACGTCGCGTCCTGCGAATATTTTTTTAAGGTTTCATCTACTATGCATTATCAATTAAAAAGACGTGTCTCTGATACCGCTATTTGGATTTTTAGGTTACAATTCAGTTGTACATGCGAAATTTCACTTCACAATTAACAGTATATGCAATCTAAATTGGATCTATGTCTTTTCACTATTAATAGCAACACAATTACGAAACAAAAACTATAAACTCTATGATATCAAAATCATGAATAGAACCACATACTTTTTTCTTAAGTCTAATTAAGCAATCAAAACCTTTTGTAGTCTCCTTTGAAAAACTAGCTCCAAAAACAGCTCAGCCCTCTCCTGGTCGTTAAGTATTCTGTCACTGTTTACAAGGTTTAAACCCTAAACTAGCTAAGCCGACACGAAAATAAATGGGTTAAAACTACATGGCACGATAACGAATCGAGTCAGATTAAAGTCAAGATTTCTCAATCTAATTAAGTTTTAACCTGACATGAACTCGACACGACACGGTACATTTGCTAGGTCTATATACTTTCCTTTAATCTTGTTTCTTTCATGATTTATACAAATTTCTCATAGCAATGATCACAACCTTTTGTTTTGAAAGGTCTAATATTGTTTAAATAATCTAATCTTTCTTTAGCAAACACTCTTTCGTCCGGTCCTTGTACTGATCGTGCCATTATTATCATAGTGATTTGTATCAGCAGACCTGGTCTTGAAATATTGGAAGCTCTGTGCAAAAATTAAATTAAAGCCTCATACTTTTTTGGTAAAATATTATTAAGAAAATTTGTTACCGCTAAAAACAAAGAGAGTCAACTATTTTAACAACATAATTTTTATTGTTAATAATTCAAATAATGTTTTGAACATGTAATTATACTTTAATTAACATATTATTTTTTTTTCTTCTACCTTTTTAAGTAATATAATACTAAAGAAAAATTTCAATCGGAGGACTTCGAATACCATTGGAGGCCCGATGCAATCACTTGCACCACCCAAGGGACGCCACTTTGTACCAGTAGTTCTATGATAAAATTAAATTAAATTAAAAAAAAAAAGAAAAGAAAAAAAAAGTATAGTAATGGTACGTATAGCCATCTGTTCGTATTGGTCTCACATTGGAAGTGGTATACAAATCTTTATTAAAATTTCCACGTCACGTAATGCTCGAAGATGTACAAGCATACAGTCACTGGTACATGATGAAAAACACGCGCAACATCCATGATCCATATATAAGTGCCTCATGCCTCACTTGTTCAAGTACCACCATTAGTGGAGACAAGTATCTAGCTACCTCGCAAGAAAAAGAGATGGCTATAAAAGGAAAGATATCACGTGAAGTTGAAGTCAAATGTAATTGTCACCTGGTCTTTGAGCTCTACAAGCAAAGGCCAAACGACTCGTCAGCCGTCGACCCTGCAAAGGTTGAAGCTTGCCATCTGGTGTCTGGTGAATGGGGTGTTCCTGGATCTGTCGTGGAGTGGCACTATTACCATGGTAAACTACTCATCTGTGCTAATATTCAACATAAAAACGTGTTCTATGTTAGATCTATACCACTACTACACACACACACACACATATATATATATATATATATATATATATATATATATATATATATATATATATATATATATATATATATATATATGTACAAACTACTTAATTATGGTTTTTCCGTAGATGGAAAAAAGGAAACTGGGAAAGAAATCATTGAAGAAGTTGATGATGAACTACCCAAAATTTCGTTCAAACTGATTGAAGGAGATATTTTGAAGGTGTATAATTCCTTTATCAACACCCTTACCACCAAATATGTGGGCGATAAGAAGTTTGTTATCTGGACTATAGAGTTCGAGAAGGCGGACGCAAGTATACCGGATCCAACATCATATCTAGACTTGCTTTGTGGAATTGCTGGAAATATGGATGCTCATTTTCTCAAGCAACCATGATCTCGCCCATATATTCAATAAATAAATATCGCCGACATCCACTTTAATTGCTTGGTAACAATAAATTGATTAAAGGGAAGTTATTCTCCAATAAATAAATGTCGCCGGTATAGTCATGATAATAAAGAATATTGACTTCTTGTGAAGATATGTATTTGTACTGTAAACTATGGTCTATTTCGATCACTTTTGCGGGAATTGTTTCATCTTTTGCTTGATTTTGAAACTAAAACTCACTTTTTTATACGTTCAAGACTTTGGAATGGTTTAAGTAATGTGTAACCACTATAACCCGTGGATTCCCATGAAACAAAAACGGATTTAATATATATAGTGTCGCTTACCAGAACGTTAATTTCTGGGTTGGATTATTTAACTGAAAATCAATGAATCTCTTCAAATCATTTCTAACCAAAACAAGAAACTTTACAAATCGGAAATTTTCTTATGGCAAACAAAAAGACGGATTGGGTTAATCGGTTTGTTCGTGGATCACCTGGATCATGGGTCGAAGTTGTGGATCAGGTCACGGGTTTACAATAGTTTAGCGGGTTTACAATAGTTTAGCATATTGTAACCAACTCATTTATTCTTTTATTTTACAAGTATTATTAGAATTTACCAGGTCACAAGTCATGGGCTTGTTCTTCCAGGCTTTTAGGGAGTCCACGTATAGTAGCTGTAGGTTGGGTACCTTTTCTTTAGGATTAAGTTTGTTTGTTTCTTCTTTAATGTAAATTGTGAGATCCATGAAGAGCGTTTAGGATGTAAATTCAAAATCTACATTACGTGAGTCTAAGGTGTTGTTTGTTATTTTAGAAAAAAACCTCTTTAAAACTCTTATTGCTGCGCGACGCAGCACACGCACAACACTTTTCATCTCGTAGTTGTTTGTTTTTTAAAAGTCTTCTGAGTCGAAAACTTTTGCGCGTGCTCTGTTTGGTGCAACACTTGTACTGCCTATTCCAACCTCTTTTTCTTATTTTTTTATTGCTGAAATTTTGATTATATGTTGTTAAAATTTTATTTCACATTTTTTTTTCGTTTATTCTTATTGAATTTATTTTTCGTTTTTTTATATTCAATATGATAATTTCTTGATGAAATATCATTATTTTTTACTAAAATATCTTTATTTTTTGTTAAAATATCATTAATTTTTATCGAAATGTTATATATTATTAAATTTTACGTATTAAAAAGTTATTTTCGGTTTATAAAATTAGTTTATTTTAGTTTTTTAATATCTACAGCAGTATGCAGATGTTAAAAAAAACAAACACGCTTTTTATTACAGTCTGTAGCCGTTTGGTCCACCTCTTCTACTGCAGAGGGTTGCAGAGGTAGTCCGCAGACTTTATGAATTTTTGCTTCAGAAAATCAAACAACACCTAAGTGTGTGTTTTGTGGGGCTGAACCAACAGAGGATGTGTAAACGAAAGGTGTACCGTGTAGGGTCAAGCTTCTATAGAAAGGAGCCAATCACACGTATCGGATTGAGGTCCATCAACACGTCACGTATTCCTCACTACGGTGGATTTCGGGTGCAAGTATGCACGTATTAAAAGTAAAACATAATAATTTGTTGTTGATCTATAAATTTGGTTAATTTTTTTTACCATTGTTAATGTGTTTATTTACAGTTCAACATCAATGCTTCTTCAATTCGCTCAGCTTTTGACATCAGTTGTTAGGGGCTTTCGTTTTCAATAGTGGTTCGTGGGTTGGGACTTTTGGCATTGTTCTGTATATCTAATATACCCTCATGTACATTGCACAATTGAGGATCCAACAGAATACCTGAAACTGCGTTTGTGAAGTGGCATCAGGTCTGAAATAGAACTAAATCAAATGTAGGGACTTCTTTAAGAAAATACCCATTTTTATGTCACTTAGGGACCATTTTTGTACTTCAAAGAATTTTTTCTGAACCGTCGAATATTGTTCAAAACACTCCTTTAATACTTCCGCACAATAATAATAGCCCACATGGGGTTTAGAATAAGGTTTTGTATTAAAAATAGGATTAATATCAATAAAGTTTAAAGTTTAACTTGTGTAATTGAAAAAAATCTTAAAAATTATTTGGTTGATTGTGGCCATAATTTTTTATTGAGAGTTATCACTCTAGCAAATTAATCACACTACTACGAAAGAGAGCATTACCGACGGCCAAAACCGTCGGTAATCAGTCGCTATCTTTTTATTAACCGAATTGTAACAGACCAATATCCGTCGGTAAGCAGTCGCTACAACAAATTTTAGCGACGGATTTTCCTTCTGTAATTAGTAACGGATCGCAAACAAAAATATTTTTTGCAATGCATTACCGACAGAATAATTCACTAACGGATTACCGACGGAATCCGGAATAACTTACGGATTACGGAATCTTGGAATATCTCAGTAACAAATTACCGACATATTTTTTGTGACAGATTAGCGAACGATTTTGGCACCATAAAATAAATTTATAAATTCATGAAAAAATTAAAAATAGTTAAATATTCAACACATAAAAAAAATTAAAACATATACCAAATATATATTTTTGGAACCAACAAATATAAAAGTGAAAAAGTTTCAATATTGGACATACGTTAAATCCCTAAATTTCAATCCATATTCGACATTTAATGCATAATCCCAAAAAATAGTAGCAATCGACTTTTTAAGAAGGCATGCAAGGTAGATAATTCTTAGGGCTTCAACTACGAATCATTCCTGAATAACTCATGGATTCCACATACCTGTGATTGAGAGTTGTTATTAGCTTGAGAGATTTATATAACTAGACTATGATGTTATTTCTTTCTTAATTCATACAGAAACAGTCAAACAACAACTTAATTTCCCTATTAATTGCTAAATTTTTTTACAAATTTTCCCTCTTTGTTTCCTTCCATTTTCTCAAATTAAACATCATTTTACCCATGTGAATACTTGATGAAAAAAAGAAACCAAGATAATTATAAAAATAAGATCAAAGATTCTTTAACCTTTAGTTTTGAGACGTGTGGAGGGCAATATGGGTAGATGATAGTTTCAAAGTCTGGCCTCCACCATACAACCACACACTCACCAATTTGCAAAACCATGAGTCTATGTTAGTATAATATCTAAAATACCCCTTAGCAAGTTTGCTTGCCAATTTCTTTTACAACCCTTCAACTTCAACATAATGAAAAGGAACACATAAATATACGTATTACATACATAATATCAAATTGTGGAACTAATCTTAATGATGGTTGTGTAAAATACAATATCATTTTCACCAAATATAGCTATACAACAAATAGCAACATAGTTTCATAATTTGTATATGATAGCTTTTTACTTACATTTCTTTCTATTACATCATTGATAAAAACTCTACCCAATTATAACAATGTATGTTAAATTTCTAATTCATTACGAAAACTGTTGGTTTGAGAAGTAGGATGTTATATAATAAAAGAATCAATAAAAGTACATGTCATTTCTTAGAGAATTATACCTAGTCCATTTTTTTTAGCTTAAAATATCGCCATATAGATGATCTCCAACATAAAGAACCGAACAAAATTGAAACAATAGCATCAAATTTCTCCAAAAAGTACCAAATTAAAATAAATTAATTCTGCTCCACAAAAGTATCAATGTAAGTAAAAAAATGGTGATAAATAAAGTTACAAAACCTGTGAACTTGATTCCACACTCGATAGCTTATGTAAATGACCAATATTACCTATCTAAGACAATGAATTCAGACTAAAATTACCATTCTCATCATTACCACTAACTTCCACTCTCTTATCATTACTAATGGGTATTTATGAAATTCGAGGTATACTGATTACCTGAACCACTTTGTGTACTTTATATCACTGTTGTAAAAATCCCGAATAGGTCCCGATTAATCTCCGATTAATCCTTAGGCGTTACTCGACCGATTAGAGGGCGCCTAGCGATTAATTCTTACATACACAATGAGTGAAACAGTATAAAACAATGAAATTTTAACATTTTGTAGAAGTTTTATCTCAATGGAAACTATTTGAGGCATGATTAGTGTTGTATTAATCATATTAACCTATTTTGTTATGATATTAGTGGTATTTATGAACTTTGACATGGTATTAGTCATATTTAATTTTTTAAAATTCAACAAATTAGCAATTAATGGTCCCCGATTAATCTCCGCCTAGCCGATTAATCCTTTAACCCTAGTCCACCGACTAGGTAACGTCGAGCGTTTTTTACAACCTTGCTTTATATGGGATGTACTGATCTGGTAGATCCACAAAAGAGGCCTTGACCTAAAAAAATCAATTAAAATATATAAAAGACACATAGGGGTAAATTAGTAAAACATTATATTATATTAACATGACAAAAACAATTTGAACAATTTTAACCAGCAAGTAAGGGTCAAAATATATAAAGGGTCCCTCCCTTAAATCAACATATTAAGATGTATTATATGTCTCAAGTCAAAAAGAAATGAGCATATCAGTAAGATATGTGTCTGGCTTACTAGTTACATCATGTAAACACTGACTAAGAACTAAATATACAATTATTTGCATTATAAATTATGTCAAATAACAAATGTATTATATATAGCACCTATATTTAAAACATACATGACTTTGATGATGGCATTCCTAACACGTATAGTAACATGATAGTGCTTGTAATAACCCTAAAGTATAAATGACATATTAAGAAGAAAACTGTTTTCAAAGTAATAATAATGAAAACCAGAAATATAAAATTCATGTATTTAACCTACTCATGGCTCTGTGTATTCCTTTACTCCAAAGTTGAATGATGAAAGTTGTTTTGAGGCTGTAATTATGGTGTATACATAGAGACTATATTATAACTCTATATGAAGCAAGATCCGAATCTTTACCTGTGTTGGCAATATAAGCATCATTTTCAAACAAGTCACTACTACAATTTCATGTATATGTTTTCCTCCAATGATATCATTCTTCATTGAGCTTTATTTGATGACTCTAGGGAATCTGAACTCATTACACCTACTACCAAAAACGTGCATCTCTGTAAAAGCCAAAAGCACCTCTTGACTGGGACCATTTTGGGTATACCATGATATTAAAGCAAACCAAGCAACTATAAATGGTTTAGAACTTTCATCGAGCAACTTGCGTGCACTCTAGAAAAACCGAAACTTTGAATAAAAAATGACTAATTCATTCCTATGTTTTGGATTATTCTCCAATCTGTGACAACTCGGGATTTTCATTCGGTCAAACCCTAGAAGTAAATCATTTCTTATTTTAACAAATTTAGAGTTCGTTTGATTTTTTTAATATTATTCTTTAAACGAACGGGCGTGAGAAAGTGTCGTCTCGGGTTTTGAATTTTAAAAACCGCAAGCACCTCGCGTCTTAGAAGTTCCCGGCCAAACTATTTCGTTTGGGTTGAAAAATCATACAAAAATCCTAAAACTCATGCTTATCCATGAGTTTACTCCCTAAGTCTAGTCAATATGAGTTTACTCCCCATTTATCCAAAATAGTAAACTCCCAAAAGAGTAAACTCAAGAAACACTCTCAAGTAGCAAACTAGAAACAATTCAAGATCTCCTAAGTTGTAAGTATTCTATCCATTTCGAGTTGATTAAACACTTAATCTAGTGTTTGTGCATCTATTCATCCATTCACTTTTGTATTTTTGGTTAGATTTCCAAAAACACCAAGAACACACACTAAGTGTTCTTGGACTTTTAGCTAAATCCAAGCTTCCTTATAGTAAGTACTTCCATCCTTTAGTCTTCTTAAGCTTGTATTACATATTAGCATCAAAGAAAAGTCCCAAGAACACCAAGATCAAGGTGTTCACGGTTTTGGGAGACTCCCAAAACCGTAAACACCATTTATGGTGCAAAGTGGTGCCTTAAGGTGCCTAGATGCTTCACTATGCCTTAGGGACTTGTCTAGCTTCATCCTTGATGAGTTTATCACACAAAAAGCACCAAATACTTCCATTTTTATGTGTTTACGGTTTGGGGATCTCCCAAAACCATAAACACCCCAAAAGGTGCTTAAAAGTTGTATAAATGTCCCATGGTTGTACCTAATGCCTAGAATCTAATCTAGACTAGTGCCATGTTTGAGCTAAGGACTGGAAAACTGCCAAATACCAAACTTATGAGTTTAAGGTAGTAAACTCATGAGTTTAAGGTAGTAAACTCATGGAGAAATGGTCCTTAGACCGTAAACTCCATTTAGGAGTGTTTTGATGCCACACAACACTTCCTAAGACTTAATCATGAAGTAGGAATGCTTGGAATAGCTTAGTAGTCTTCAAAACAACAAATGGTCATAAAGTGTAGAGTTTACGACCGTAAACCCTTGAGTTTACTGCCGTAAACTCCTTGGGTAATGGTCATGAAAACTGTAAACTCCAAGGGAGTTTACCCTTGAACCCCAAACACACTAGCCTTTCCCTACAACACTTAGATGCAACCCTTGAGACTTATAACACTTGTATAAGGTGTTTAGCATGTCCTAGAGTGTCTTAACTTTGTTTATTAGTTGTTTAAAGACTAATTGTTTATATACATATGCCCTCATATGTAATTAGGATCTTTGTGTGTGTCTAAGTCTTCACTTGACACCAAGCACTTATCCGACACTTCCTTCCGATCCACTCGCAACAGGTGAGTTCATACCCCTTAATCAATGTTTTAAATGATTTTAAATGCTTTAATGGGGGGGGGGGAATACAAGTAGAAAACAGTATGTTATTAAATCACTCTTATGTATTTTATAACTGTGTTTTCACCCAGTAGATTTCACATACTTCAAAATGTGATACATGAAATGGTTTTCTATCTTAAAATACCTTGATAAAAAAAGTATTAGTTTTGAAATGTTTATTAAAATGACATCAAGTCACTCTTAATTATTGTTCAAAACTCTTAGATATCTTACAAAACCATTATTTTTACCTTCTTGATCAAAACTATACTTATACACTTATGTTCTTATATATGTATTGAGGTTATAGTTTTCATCCTTCATTCAGTTTCCCACACTCTTGTGTAACAAGGGTGTATAAGCTCACTTGAACAACCAATTACCTTCCAGTTAATTATCATAGGGATAGTTAGAAGATGCAAAACACTATTCCTATTACAAGGAATCAAACAAGAGTCAGTTCATTCATGAGTCTATACCAGTACATTACCTGATACATGAGTACATTTACATATGCTTACATGATACATGAGTACATTTACATTAGCTTACATGATACATGAATACGCTTACATGAATACATTATATGAGTACCATTACATAGATACATTTTCCTGTATACACTTACATGGATACTTGTACTTAGAGTTACGAGGATGATTTATTAGTACCTTCTGTGTAAATTGTCCTGCCTATCCCAGTTCGACGGGATGTCTAGACGGGACTAACCATTCCGAATCCCAGCTGATTAGCACCAGTGGTTGATGAACATCTACGGATGCCTACGGTTATTACTTATATTAGTCTACAGCTACGGGACTAACCATTCCTCGAGCCTACTGTTCGCCACAGAGGTTGATGAACATCAACGGATGTCTACGGTTAATACTTATATTAGGATTCGTTTACGGGACTAACCCTTCCTCCGCCTTGCTGCTGCTACAGAGGAAAATTGGACAATCTTCGGATGTTCATTAGGTTATACATTTCGCTTTCTGCGATGTCGTGTTAATCCTAATACAAAAGGATAACACTTACATGATTATATTGTTCCTATTTACTTTATTTTGTGATACATTCACATAAACGATGAGTTAGACTAAGTACTGTTTGTAATAGTCAAAAAAAGGAAAAGCTATCATTATCATAGCAAAACATTCGGGTCTTGGTAAAAGACTACATTTCACACTAGTAGGAAATAAGGGATTTTCTAGGGTTTTCATACTTATATCAATTGTTTCATTTAAAGATTTACAAGGCATTCATAACAGCTTTCCAAAACAAGACAATGACACTTAAATACTTATGAATTCACTAGCTTTAGGTTAATACTTGCTTTCAAAATAACTTGTATTCTCAGGTCACCAGTTAGAGAGGTACGATGGCCAGGCTTTGAGAAGACGGAGCACAGACAAGACTCGTCTTATTTTGATTATTCATTTTATTGTTGTACATTAACAAAGAACACACATGTATTAAAACTTTACTTTTAATTCAATGGATGATGTTGTTGTTTGTTTACTACTTTACACTGTTATGATACTTTACATGACGTCCTCCACCCCGGAACATTTCCGCCGTTCTTGGTTTTGGGGTGTGACACAATCCGATTTTGATCAGGTGGGTATGTGTATTAACCTAAAAAAAACATCTGTCAATTTTTTTTTGAGCCGAGATATGAGTTCGTAATTTCTCATAAATATTTTAGTTCTCCAAAGAACCTCTCTTTCTCTCACTCTCTCTCTCTCTCTCTCTCTCTATATATATATATATATATATATATATATATATATATATATATATATATATATATATATATATATATATATATTTATCTTCGTTTTTGTATACTCTAATAAATTCATATATTTTATATTTTTCATTTTTTCATATTTGATTTCGTATTATTTTTATTTTAATTTTTTCGTATTTTTAGTTTTTTTATTTTCTCCTTTTATTTTTCATTAATTATATAACGTTTTCTTGACCTTTTTTTTTTCAAAAAAATATAAAATATATTAATATATTAGAGTATATTAAAATTATGATATTTATGTTGTTTTTTTTTTGTTTTTTTATTATTTTATAATTTTGGTAATTTATGGTTTTCGTATTTTTTTTATTGTTATTTAAGTAAATAAAAAAGTTATGTTCAGTGCAACTTATTTTCTTTATGTTTTTGTGTTATTTAATGCTATTATATTTTTGTTACGACAAATTAAAAAAAATCAAACGACTTATTAATTGAGAATTAATCTTTGAATTTATGATAGTTACGATTTATAATTATTAAAATAGAAAAAAAGCTTAACATTTTATAATATAACTTGTAAATTAAATCGTATTTCTATTTGTGGTATCAATAATTTAAATTCAAGATAATAGTCTTTAATATGATAATAGACTAAAAGAAATAACAAAAGAAATAGTATTAATCAATCTCTATTTAAAAAAAAAACAAAACAAAAAACTTCTTATAATATTTTAAACTATATTCAAGTTCATTTATTTGAATCAAAATAAAAAATAAAAAAAATATTAGAAAACCATAAATAACTAATATATATATATATATATATATATATATATATATATATATATATATTACAAAAGGTCAAATAGGTAAAAAAAAATCAAATAGTTGATAAATAAAGTTAAAAAGCAAAAATAAATAATATATATATACCCATCTATCGGTATTGGGCTCATATACAATTGAAGTGGTATTATAATTTTCCATTAAAATTCCCATGAAATGCAAAGTTTGAAGATGCACAACTATAAATGGAAATAACGATAAAAGATGCCTAAAACACATGTGAAAATAACCATAAAGATGTCTAAAACATGTGGAACATCCATATATAAATGCTTGCCCATCGGTTGTTCAACCACTATATATAATACTAGAGGGACAACAAGCTAGTTATAGGCCCACAAGAAAAAAAATGGCTAAAATAGGTAAGTTAGTCTGCGAAATTGAAATCAAAAGTGATATTATCTTGCTCTATGAAATCTATTAGCTAGCACAAACCAAATAACTCTACAGTCATCACCCCTGATAAAGTTCAAGGTCATAACTTAGTTTCTGGTCAATAGGGTGCTCTTGGATCTGTTATTCTCTGGCGCTTCATCCATGATAATTAAACATTAAAAATTTGTTTTATTTGTGATCGATACACACATATATATATATATATATATATATATATATATATATATATATATATATATATATATATATATATATATATATATATATATATATATATATATATATATATGGTTAGCAAGAAATCTTGTGCACAAGACTGCTATAGGGATAGGTTTAAAGTCCACTTAAATCTTTTATATATTAGACGTTGAATTCAATATGGAAAGCTTGATATTTGAAGATTGGAACACATTTTATCATCATCCCAAGGTATGTGTTCAGTACTGCAAATTAAGGATGTTGAAATTTTATTTCTTAATAGTTCTTTGAAAAATTGCAGGTGCAAGAACAAAAGAACTACCTATATAAGCATGAATTTTAGCTGCTTCAAGAAGTTGGGACTTGACTTTGATATGCTTATTGAACGATGGGACACAAGCTAGTAAAATATAGTGTTAAGTTAGAACTTTGAGAATGTAAATTGTTGTGTATATTATCTTCATGTATTCACTTAGAATAGAAAAGGTTCAATCCTTAGTGACACCCTAATATTCGAATATTTAGAATGAAGAATATACTAATGTGAAATTCAATCGTCACGATATTTCATTTATGCATCAGTTTGTTGTTATGTTTTTTGTTTTTAAATTAATCAATATTACACTTAAATGGGGGAGGTTTGTTGGTGATTTGTTTCACTAATGTGATTTAAGTGTAATGGGATTACTTTGTATGACCAAAAGTATCTTGATAAATATTAAACAACTAAGGAAGGTGTGGAGTGCACACTTGTTTAAATTTATTCAAGATTAAAAGTAGACTGTCATCTAGGGGCAGCGCCCCTGAACAAACGGGGGTCGTGGGGCCAGCACCCCTGGGAGCGGGGTCTAAGGGGCGGCAGCCCTGGCGGGGTCCAAGGGACAGAGCCCCTGGCGTGGAAATTTTTTATTTGAGTTATATTGTTGTTTTGAAAATGCATCAAAAATCCAAATTCAGAATATTTGACCTATTTTTGGCTTGGTATTAATCCTTATAGAAAACCCGGATTTATGACAGTTTTTTGACTGTTGCCAAACTGTTTTATGACAGTTTTGATAGTTTTCAGACAAAGGATAACCAATTTTGGTCAGTTTTTTCTGGTACTTACGAAATTCATATCTCATTCTCTGTTCTTTTCTCTCCTTAGTCTTATCCAATCAAAGATTAGGGAGTACCACCCAATACTTTGATTTGATAGTGAAATCACAATTCTTAGAATTTCGAAGGCTATTATTATTCCATTTTGTAACAAAAATCAAAGTATTTTGTGATCATGGCAAGTGGCGATTCTTTGAAGGATATTACAAGTAAGTTTGAAAAATTGAACAAGTTTGAAGGGCAAGATTTTCGTAGATGGTAGAAGAAGATGCATTTTCTCCCTACCACTCTGAAAGTGGTGTATGTTCTGAGTACACCCATGCCAGTTTTACCAGAATTTGTTGAAGATGAACCTTTGGAGGCAACAAGAAGGAGATCAAAGTGGGAAATTGATGATTACATATGTCGTGGTCATATTCTTAATGGTATGTCTGACTCTCTTTTTGATATCTATCAAACTTTCGAATCTGCAAAAGAACTGTGGGATTCTCTTGAATCCAAGTACATGGTTGAAGATGCTTCTAGCAAGAAGTTTCTTGTCAGTAACTTCATGGGTTACAAGATGGTTGACTCCAGGCCTGTTATGGAACAACTCCATGAAATGTTAAGGATCCTAGGACAGTTTGCTGAACACAATCTGAAAATGGATGAAGCCATTTATGTGGCTATGATTATTGACAAACTGCCCCCTTCCTGGAAGAATTTTAAACACAATCTAAAACATAACAAAGAGGAATTGACTTTGACTCAATTTGGAAGCCATTTAAGGATTGAAGAGTCCATAAGGACTCAAGAACTTGATAACAATCCTAAAGGCAAAAACCAAGTTAGTTCCTCTTCTGTGAACATGGTGGAAGGAGAAAGTTCAATGAATCCCAAGAAGTCTAATGAAAAAGGAAGTTTAAAGGAAAGGATGACAAGTTTTCCAACAAGAAGGCTAAGTTGGTTTGTTGGAATTGTAACAAACCAGGTCACTTCAAGAAAGATTGCCGTCTTCGCAAAGTGAATAAGGATGGTGCTGGACCAAGTGGATCCAAGGATCCAGAAAAGCAACCAGGTCAGATTTCTGTTTCATTGCAGAATTCTAAATATATTCAAAATTATATTTCTATGATTTCTGAAGCATTTTATGTGCAGGATGATAAAGTTGCAGGGTGGGTGGATTTGGGAGCAGTCATGTTTGCAAAGATCTATATTGGTTTAAGGACTTTCGACCAATTGAAGATGGATCTGTTGTAAAGATGGGAAATGTTGCAATTGAACCAATCAAGGGCATAGGATCTGTTTTACTTACTTTTACTTCTGGGAAATGTTTGTGTTTGAACAATGTTTTATATGTTCCAGTTATTCATAAGAATCTCGTGTCTGAAATTGTATTAAATAATTGTGGTTACAAACAAGTGTTAGAAAGTGACAAGTATATCTTGTCAAGACATGGTTCTTTTATGGGATTTGGCTATATATGTAATTGAATGATTAGGCTTAATATTAATTATCCTTTTAGTGATAATTCTATTTGCATGGATTCTAGTAGTACTAGCAATAACTTTCATAAATCTGAGTTATGGAATGCTAGACTAGGACACATTCATTACAAGAGATTAAAAGACATGTCTAAAATGAGTTTAATTCCTGCTTTTGATATGCAAAATAATGAAAAATGTAAAACATGCATGCTAACTAAAATCACTAGACAACCTTTCAAAGATGCTGTTAGGGAAAGCAAGGTGTTGGATCTTATACATAGTGCTTTATGTGATTTCCATGCAGCACCTTCCCTTGGAAACAAGAAGTATGTTGTTACTTTGATTAATGATGCATCTAGATATTGTTATATCTATTTGCTACATTCTAAGGATGAAGCACTTGATAAATTTAAAATTTATAAACAACAAGTTGAGCTTCATAAAAATGAATTAATAAAAGTATTGGGTACTGATAGAGGTGGTGAGTATTATGATCTAGTTTATTTTGAATCAACTAGAATAATACATCAAACCACAGCTCCATATACACCACAACAAAATGGTGTAGTTGAAAGAAAGAATAGGACTTTGAAAGAAATGGTTAATTCCATGTTGTTATATTCTGGTTTAAGTGAAGGGTTTTGGGGTGAGGCAATGTTAACTGCATGTTACATCTTGAATAGAACTCCAAATAAAAGGAGTAAGAATACTCCTTATGAACTTTGGTGTAAAAGGTACCAAATTTAAGTTATCTCAAAGTTTGGGGTTGTAGAGCAGTTGTAAGGCTCACTAAACCCAAAAGGAAAAAATTGGGTGAGATAGGTATAGATTGTATCTTTATTGCATATGCTGAGCATTCCAAAGCATATAGATTCTATGTTTTAGAATCTAATGACTCTGTGTCTGTAAACACAGTGATAGAGTCAAGAGATGTTATCTTTGATGAAGAAAGATTTACATCTATACCTAGACTAAGGGACATGATTCATCAATCTTCCAGCAAGAGTACTACTCAAGATGAAGATGTTTCTGGTGGTGCAAGCTCTGTACCTGAACCTAAGAAAAGCACCAGAGCTAGAAAAGCTAAGTCTTTTGGATCTGATTTTCAACTATATTTAGTTGAAGGAACAATGAATGAAACTGTTTCTCAACATCAATATTGTTTTAATATTAAAGAGGACCCAAAGACTTTCAGTGAAGCTATGGCTTCTAGGGATGTTCATTTCTGGAAAGAGGCAATTCATGATGAAATTGATTCTATTATGCATAACAATACTTGGGTATTGGTTGATTTACCTCCTGGTTGCAAGGCATTATGATGTAAATGGATCCTCAAAAGAAAAATGAAGGTAGATGGCGCAATTGATAAGTATAAATCCAAATTGGTTATCCAAGGCTTTAGACAAAAGGAAGGCATTGATTTCTTTGATACTTATGCTCCTGTTGCCAGAATTTCTACTATTAGATTATTATTAGCTCTTGCAGCTATACATCATCTTGTGATTCACCAAATGGATGTGAAAACTGCATTCTTGAATGGTGACTTGGACGAGGATATATACTTGAAACAACCGAAAAAAGGGTTTGTGATGCCTGGAAATGAACACAAATTGTGCAAGTTGAAGAAATCATTATATGGTTTGAAACAAGCACCAAAACAATGGCATCAAAAGTTTGATTATGTTGTCTTGTCTAGTGGTTTTGCATTAAACCTAGCTGACAAGTGTGTATATAGCAAATTTGAAGAAATCATTATATGGTTTGAAACAAGCACCAAAACAATGGCATCAAAAGTTTGTGATGTTGTCTTGTCTAATGGTTTTGCATTAAACCAAGCTGACAAGTGTGTATATAGCAAATTTGATACTTCTGGTAAAGGAGTCATGATTTGCTTATATATAGATGATATGTTGATTTTTGGTATTGATTTAGAAGAAGTTGATAAAACCAAGAAATTCTTATCATCTAGTTTTGATATGAAAGACATGGGGGAGGCTGAGGTAATTCTTGGTATAAGAATTAGAAAAGGAAACAATGGGATTTCAATTTCTCAATCTCATTATATTGAGAAGATATTGAAAAAGTTTAACTTTGAGAATTGTTCTCCTGTTAGAACTCCTATAGATCCTAGTCTTAAGCTTCTACCTAATAAAGGATCTCTAGTGTCTCAACTTGAATACTCAAGGGCTATTGGTTGTCTCATGTATGCCATGATTAGTACTAGGCATGATATAGCTTATGCTATGGGAAGGCTTAGTAGATATAGTAGTAATCCTAGTTCACATCATTGGCAAGTTGTGAGTAGAGTATTCAAGTATTTGAAAGAGACCATGAATTATGGTTTAACTTATAGTGGATATCCTTCTGTTTTTGACGTTTATTCAGACGCCAGCTGGATTAACAACTTAGAGGATCACTCCTCTACTAGTGGTTGGGTGTTTTTTCTTGGAGGAGGTGCCGTTTCTTGGGCATCTAAGAAACAGACTTGTATTACTAACTCAACCATGCAACCTTGGCTAAGGCTTATAGTCAAGTGTACAATGGGAAGTCTAGACATTTATGTGTTAGACATAGCATGATTCATGAGCTCATCATTACTGGTGTGATATCTGTGGAATTTGTAAGAAATCAGTTGAATTTGGCTGATCATCTAACCAAAGGGTTAGCAAGAAATCTTGTGCACAAGGAGGCTATTGGGATGGGTTTAAAGTCCACTTAAATCTTTTATATTGAGATACCCAATTCGCATCTAATGCAATGTTATATGCTGAATTCAATGTGGAAAACTTGATATTTGAAGATTGGAACACATTTTATCATCATCCCAAGGTATGCGTTCAGTAATGCAAGTTAAGGAGGTTGAAATTTTATTTCTTAATAGTTCTTTGAAAAATTGCATTTGTAGGTGCAAGAACAAAAGAACTACCTATATAAGCATGAAGTTTAGCTGTTTCAAGAAGTTGGGACTTGACTTTGATATGTTTATTGAAGGATGGGACACAAGCTAGTAAAATATAGTGTCAAGTTAGAACTTTGAGAATGTAAACTGTTGTGTATATTATCTTCATGTATTCACTTAGAATAGAAAGGTTTCAATCCTTAGTGACACCCTAATATTCGAATATTTGGAATGAATAATATACTAATGTGAAATTCAATCGTCACGATATTTCATTTACGCATCAGTTTGTTCTTATGTTTTTTTGTTTTTAAATTAATCAAGATTACACTTATATGGGGGAGGTTTGTTGGTGATTTGTTTCACTAATGTGACTTAAGTGTAATGAGATTACTTTGTGTGACCAAAATTATATTGATAAAATTAAACAAGTAACGAAGGTGTGGAGTGCACACTTGTTTAAATTTATTCAAGATTAAAAGTAGACTATCATTTAGGGGCAAAGCCCCTGAACGAACGGGGGTCCGGGGGCAGCGCCCCTCGGAGCAGGGTCCAAGGGGCAGCAGTCCCTAGCGGGGTCTAAGGGGCAGAGCCCCAGGCGTGGAAATTTTTTGTTCGGGTTATATTGTGGTATTGAAAATGCATCAGAAATCCAAATTTAGAATATTTAACTCGTTTTTGGCTTGGTATTAATCCTTATAGAAAACCCGGATTTATGACAGTTTTTTGACTGTTGACAAACTGTTTTATGACAGTTTTGACAGTTTTCAGACAAAGGAGATATTTAACTAATTTTGGTCAGTTTTTTCTGGTACTTACGAAATTTATATCTCATTCTCTATTCTTTTCTCTTCTGAGTCTCACCCAATACTTTGATTTGATAGTGAAATCACAATTCTTAGAATTTCCAAGGCTATTATTATCCCATTTTCTAACATAACGCTAATTGATGCAATTGTTCAGTTCATCCAACAGACGTTTGCAGATGACAGTGTCGTGGGAGGTAATTTAGAAAGTTTTTATAAACCATTAAAATATCCATAATTAACTATCCTTTTACTTTTCAACGATGTTGAACACCGTATTCACCCCTTACGCAGAGATGGTCCTTCACAAGAGAGTGCAAAAGTCTTTACAATGGAAAGCAACTAAAATTCCACCTGAGATCCCGTCTCCGTTCCCCTCTGATATTTTCTGAGTTTTTGATATAAAAAGAATATGTATTGTAGATCTTAATCGACACACATGTTCTTGTGGGAAATGGCACAGTCTGGGTATAACATATGGTCATGCTATTGCTGCAGCACATTATACAAAAAACACGGAATTAACCAATATGGTTCAAATATATTATATGGCTGATGTGTTTCGAACTACATACCAGACTAGAAATGTGAATGTTGTTCCCCCTGCATTTGAATGGGAAATACCAGAGCTGTTGATGGTCGTTTTAATCCCTATGTAATCTTATTTTACTATTATTTGCTAATTGTTTTCTTTTTAAATTGATGTGGAGTAACCTGAGATTTTGGTTTTAATAAATGATGCAAGCGTATAATATTCGATGTGGAGTAACCTGAGATTGTGGTAATGAACATTTCCATTTTACTAAACCATAATGTTTATATTACATTAGGTGGTATAAATCAAAAAATATTTACTAAACATTAGGTGGTAAAATTCAAAGAAATTGCATTGCAACATTTCCTCTTCTTTAACAATTAATAGCATCTACAACATATAGTTATTGAAAAATTAAATCAGTATATTTATGTAAGTTATACTACAATTTGACTACTCTTTCACATTATTTCACAACGGTTTCATAAATTTTGACTACTAGTTTCTAGAGTGAATAATGTTTTGTCATTTTGAACAGTAAAATTGTCCTTTCAAACAGTACTTCTATGTTGGTCTCACCCTATTAATATGCAACTAACATACATCTTAAACGCGATACATTAAAACATTCAAAAATTTAGAATGAATTCATCTGAGTTCGGTGTTTGGCATTGTGAAGAAGAAGATTGCTATTTTGTTCCGATAACAATCCAATTCCGGAAGGCCTAGATTTCCCACTCCCAGATAACATGGCTAACGACATTTTCCAGGCTATGAAGGCCACTGAAGAAGTCAACAAAAGGGACTCTCAAATTAGTCGCATACTCAACCAATGTGCAAACAACCTAGCAGATCAAGTAATTGAAAAAGAAAAATGGATTGTTGAAACTACCGAAAAAAATCAAAGAGGCTAAGAAATGGATTCGAGATGCAAATAAGGAGTTTAATAAGCTTCAAGCTGAATGGGACCGTCTAACAGACGTTGTTAGAATTAGAGGGGATTTTATCGATCGTGAACAAAATTTGTATCCCAAACAGTTTCCTAATCCGTGGAAACCAATTTAATTATGTTATGTTTATTATGTCACAACTTATGTTATTTTATCGTAAGCTAAAAATGGCAACTTATGTCATTTTATGTCGCTTTTAACAGCACGAAGCATACTTTGGAGGGTAAAACCAACGATGTAATGATATCGGATTTGAAATCCGGATATTTTCTGACGAAGAACTATGTAAAAACAATGTAACCAACATATAAAACATGAAAATCACACTAAAAACATACTTTTATCGTAAGCTAAAAATGACAACTTATGTTATTTTATGTTGTGTTTAACAGCATGAAGCATACTTTGGAGGGTAAAACCAATGATGTAACGATATCGGATTTGAAATCCGGATATTTTCCGACGAACAAGTATGTAAAAACAACGTAACCAACATATAAAACATGAAAATCACACTAAAAACATACTTTTGTCGTAAGCTAAAACTGGTAACTTATGTTATTTTATGTCGTTTTTAACAACACGAACAAATGGAAAATGTATTATAAAGACAATGGCAAATACATTACAAACATAATATATTTCAAATATATTACAAACAAGAATGTCAAATATATTAAAAAACATAATATATTACGAATATATTACAAACACAATAACAAATATATTACATACACAAAGACAAATATATTACAAACATCATTGTTTAAAGGGAATAAAAATTACATTGGCAATAAAACAACCATCAATGGGTCTGGTATTTCCCATTCAGATGGTGGGGGAAGATGGTGAACGGTTTGTGTCTGGTAGACGAGCTGAAATACATCAGCATGGTAATATACTTGCACCGCATCAACTAATTCATGCATGTTTGAATGACGTGCTGCTGTGATAACATGACAACATGTTATATCGAGACTGCGCCATTTGCCACATGAACAAGTATGATCGTTAAGGTCTAAAACACAAGTTGTTTTAAAATCAAAAACTAGATAAACATATGTCGGCAAGGGAGACGAGATCTGTTGGGGGGTCTGTGTTGCTTGCCAACCAACAGACTTTTGCATCCTTCTTTCAAGCACCATTTGAGCACACGGTGTTAGTACAATAGTCAAACTCCTTGAAAAATAAATATGGTTATAAAAGGTTATTGTACTAGCTATTTAGTACTTTTATATTGCACCTAAAAATTTACCTGCCATTATACTTCAGTCAAAAAAAGTATTTTGCATGTACTCACGAATCCCTCGATAACCATTATTATCAGTACATTACGTTGATTAAGTGATAATACTGAAAAATATTGAGGAACTTCCATGTTGAGTACATTCCAACGAATGATAGGGAAATAGGCTCTTGCCTATTTCGGATGACCGATATTCGTAAGCACGTCACAAGCATCATGGCTTAGCCTAAAAACATTTTGTTCAAAAATAGACATAGTGTAGGATTTTGATGTTATCCAGAACAAAGTTTCCAATGATCTTCCAGAGCCTACTCTTGTGCGTAAATATTTGTTGAAACTCTTACAAGTGTAACCATGATAAGAATTAGTGAAAACATTATCTACGCAAGAACTAACGACATCGTCCATAATGGATATGAACGGTACTTCCTTACCCTGTCCGAGACTTTCTTTTAACCTCATCAGGAACCAGCTACAACTTACCAAATTATTTTCAACCGCCATACCAAATGCAATAAGGAAAGTCAGTTTGTTCCCGTCTTTAGCAACTGCTACAAACATTGTTTTTAGGTAGTTCCCTCGATGACGTACACTACCAATGAAGATTACTGGAAAGAAAAAATTTATGAATGCATGGACCTGTATTTTTTAAGAGTGCAAACCAATTAGTTTAAATGTACAAACAATATCAAATGTAAAGAAACAATAGAAATTTGGAAAACAAATATACCACCCATCTAATAACCAGAAAACAAGACTGGAAACGATCCATCAAATCCGTTTTGATGTGAGTGTGAGTATGCGGGTTGATTTGCCTTAGGTTATGAAGGTAAACAGGCAAGTTATTAAAGTTTTCTTCCTGCTCACTGTCAGAGAAACTCATTTTGAATCAGTTATAAGAGACAATTATCAATTACTTAGTGTGCCTAAGGTTGTGGATGTAAGGGGCTTACCACATGCGGACACATATATATGTAGGAACTATAAAGGAACGGTCCATAATGTATTATCCTTTCGAACAATAGATTTGTCATTTCAAATAGTATCTCTGTGTAAGGTATGTGACAATTGGACTACTCTTTGACATTTTTTTACTACGGTTTCATAGACTTTGACTACTGCTTTGTACACTGCATAATGTATTGCCTTTTCCAACAATAATTTTTCGTTTCAAACAGTATCTCCGTGTAAGGTATCTGACAATTGGACTACTCTTTGACTACGTTTTTATAGAGTTTGACTACTACTTTGTAGCCTGCATAATGTATTGTCATTTCCAACAATAGATTTGTTATTTCAAACAGTATCTCCATGTAAGGTATCTGACAATTGGACTACTCTTTGACAATTATTTGACTATGGTTTTATAGACTTTGGCTACTGCTTCATAGCCTGCATAATGTAGTTTCAAACAATACTTATGGGAATCCACCTAATTGTTTATCATTCTTTTTTCTTATTTAAGTACTCCTATAAAATTAAAGCAAACTAACAAACAAATTTAAAAAATGGCCTCCAATCAAACAACTTCTTCCTATGCAGCTGCTCCGTCCAATACTCCACATCCATGGACGATAAGAGAGGTAATGGTGGTAACATGATGTTGGATGAACTTTTACGAGGATGTAACAACCATGGTTAACCCTGATTGCTTTGAAGGTGATGAATGGACCCACATAACAGTTATGTTCAACCTCTCGTTGGGAGAAGGAAAACACCGAACACAAGAAGATATTGTTGGTAAGTTGATGGATTTAAAGGAAAAAATCACATGGTTCAATCGATGGTATCATCATCTTAAAAATAGGTATCGTTATCCAAACAATGACGAAGATATTTTAGAATTGGTTAAAGATCATTACATTTTGGAGCACGAGGGAAGTGACTTCGAGTATGAGGATGCATGGATTCTAGTTAAAAATAACAAATATTTCATGTAGAAGACTCCTATATGTGAAATGTCTTATATAATGTTTGCTACTGATGTATCTCGTTTTCTATAATGTTTTATGTTTGCGTTTTATTTTTCATGGAATAAAGTATATAATAAGTGGGGTATTAGATTTAATTAATAATGTCAGAAGTGTAGTTTAATACAAGCAAAACAAATTACAAATACGAGAATTCATTACTTTCGTACATTAATTTAAGAACAATTTAAAACAAATGTGCTGTTGAAATCAAAAGTAGGGTACACACTTTCATTCTATGACCCACTTCCGGATGCGGTTTCATTAGTCATTATTCCCTTTTGTGTCGATTTTTTCCTACCCCCAGATCCACTCCCCGATCCCCTACCAGTACAATCATTCCTCGTGTGTCCAAAATGACCGCATGTAGAACATTCTTTTCATATGGGACGCTCACATTGCGATGGAATACGGCCAGTGTTTCTTGGTCTACCCGGCTGACGTCTCTCCATTATGAGTGGCTTCACAATCATCAAATCATCGGGAATCTCCCACTCATATGGACTTGGTAACGGGTTCACATACTCCTCGTAAGTTTTCCTCAGTGTCTCTGTAAAGTATGCGTTTAAAGCAAATTCCAAACAATCTTCGTAACGGTTCATTGTGAGCACTTTTATGAGATGGCCACAAGGTAAGCCATCTATTTGCCACCGCCTACATGTACAGGTTCGTTGTTGTAAATCAACAATGAAACTTTTGTGAGTAGAGCTTTTCACTTCAAATATACTATTTGAGATAGGATACACCATCCAATTATTACAAACATTCTTATTTGCTTCTATAATCGTTTCAGCCCATGGGGTGAGTGTTGTTTTTGCTTCAACTAAAAAAATAGACATAATTTCGTAATATCATATAAGTAGTAAAATAACATTTCAAGTACTATTATATATAAAATATTAGTACCTGCAACATTACGTTTCTGAAAACTCCATTATTGCATTGTTGCACGGAAATACTCAATCAACATCAATATTGGCATCTTTCTTGCAAATCTTGACATTGAATTTATCGACTCTGCACTATTTGATGTCATAAGAAAATACTGATTCCTAAGAAAATGTGCCCTAGACCATCTTTCTGGATTGATGTTTTGTAGGTATTCCCATACGCGAGCATTTACCTTTTTAATTTTTTTCATCCCATTATCGGATTTTTTTAATAGTATAGGCTTTGCATGTCTCCCAAAATAATGTGTGTATTGTAACGCTGCTTCCAAATTTTGCTGAGATGTTGAAATACAAATGGATACCGCATATTCCATGATGAGCCTGAGGAAGTATATTTGCAATTGACGTCGCTATGGATGGAGCCCTATCAGATATGAATGTAAGGTCTTCCATGTTGCCTATACATGCACGTAGTTTTCGAAGGAACCAGGACCATGTCTCCGTACATTCACTTTTGCATATGGCATGAGCGACAGACATGATTTAGTTTTGACCGTCCATTGTCACTGCGAGCAACATCGTACCCTTGAATTCACCCTTTAGGTAACCACCATCAATTATTAGGGTCGGCCTACAATATTTGATGAACGCTTGTACCTACAATTATCAATTAGGATTCATATGTTATATTTGTTATAAAAAATTACCACTGCTTACCAAGCAACCCAACGCGATATACACGGACTCAAACCGATCATCATCATTTGTTCTTATTTGAGTAATAGTTCCTAGATTATGCTTGACCAAGTTATGCAGATATGCTGGTAGTTTGGTGAATAAATCCTCTTTGGTACCTCTTAACATCAACAACGCATATTGTTTTGCCCGCCATGCTTGTTGGTATGAGATATTGATTGGAAATTTCGAATTGATGTCCCTCACAATTTCATTACCCCGATAAACTCTATTATAATCTCCGGCCAATACTTCAGCGATAAAGTGGCCGAGTACCTTTTTCTTTGATTGTTGATGATTAGACTCCAAGTTTGTTGCACAACAAGTGTGTTGGTCAACAACTTTTGTGATTTGGAAAGCAGTAGTCGATTTGATTCCCCTTGCCCTAACCATCCAAGAACAATTTTCTACCAAACAAACCACCTCGAACCTTTCTTTGATCGATCTGTTAGTCTTATACTGCTTACCTTGTTCCATGCATTGTCTTCCAATTGCAAGCTTGAACAACTCTTTGTCATAAAAAAATGTCTAGAACCTTAATCTCTTCATTTATATCAACCCTCTGACATGGAATTAACATTCACATCATCATTTATAGGACACGAAGGCAATGGGGGTATACCATGAAACATGGTATCTGAATAAATAAGTTTAGGTTCATCATCAAATTCTTCTCCATTAGAATCACTCTCTAGGCAGGATATATCCAACTTGTCACAATCCGCAAACTCGCCATATCCTTCTAGTTCACCATCATGCAAAAATGGAACTTCTTGTTTTCTAGAGTCATTACCAACCTTATTCACCACGTCTAGTGCTTTTTTTGGTTAAAGTAATGATTTACACCAACATCATTAACATATGTACCAACATCATTATCACCGATATACTTATAATTCTCCAGTGTAACATATATAATCGGTTCTGGCACTACAGGCACTACATTTAGATTTTCGGTGACACTATGATATTGACTTTTACTTGGACTTTAATTACCTATTGGGTTGTTTCTCCCTTTGCCACTTGATAAATTAGTTGCAGATGTCTTTCCTCTATCATCCACTTCGTTACGCGAAACGCCTTCATCAACCACCACATAGACAGACACAGATTTATCTCCAACGACATTTATTATCGTGATCAACTTTCTAATATCACGATCATCAATAATACCACAATAATAAAGTTGTTCTAGATGTTGATAAGCTAGACTGACTTTTGATTCTCCGGGAAGACCCATCTTGCACTTCACCAAATGAACAAATTCAGTAAACGTGGTGGTTTCGTAAAATTCAACACCTAAATAAAACATTCTCGGATTCTACTCGAGTGGCCAAACATATGATAATTGGGAGTTAACAAACTCCCATCTTCCATCCGTAATGAGCAATACGAAATACTCGTTACAACTCATTATGTTAATTTTGAGAATAATGACGCTAGAGAGAAGTGCAGTTTTGAAAATATGAAATAATTTCAAAAATATGAAATACTTAATATATATATATATATATATATATATATATATATATATATATATATATATATATATATAGGGTAGGTTCATAACAGTAATCCACTTTGACAAAAAAGTAGTCAAGTTTTACAAAATAGTAGTCTACTCTGACAAAAAAGTAGTCAAGTTTAGCAAAACATTACTCAACTTTGACAAAAAAAGGAGTCAACTTTACCAAAAATATTTTCAATTTACCAAAAAAACCAGTCAACAAATTCAAAAAATAATCTACAATTTAGCAAAAAATTATTGTATTAATTCTTAAAAAACTAGTTCATATTTTACAAAAAATATTATTTAACAAAATAATTGTCAAAAAACAACTCTACATTTTATAAACAATATAATTTGAAAATATGGTTTTTTTTAATACTCTATATCACAAAAAGAATAAGTTTTTTTTAAAGTCTAATGTTTTGAATTCTCAAAAAAAATTAACAAAATAATTGTTCAAATAATTTTACATCTTATAAAAAAATTAAAACTGTAGCTATTTTGACAAAACAATAGATTAAACCCCAAAACAGTAAATTTTCAAAAAAAAAAAAAAAACCATTTTTTCCGAAAACCATAGGCTACGGTTTGGGAAACCGTAGCTAAACCGAGAGGAAACCGTAGGTTTTAGAAAACCTATGATTTTGTTTCTTAGAAATGAAATATATATATATATATATATATATATATATATATATATATATATATATATATATATATATATATATATATATATATATATATATATAAAACACGAAATAGTAGACGAATTGGCGAAACAGTAGACGAATATAGAAATCTACAGTTTCGTGGGCTATATTTGGACATTTACTAATTTTTAGCTAAAAATTACTAATCACTTTCTTAACTTGGCTAGATTAGTAATTACCCTTAAAATAAAATAAAGCAATCAAATGTGCATTAACAAGCTAAACCAACGGGACCACTCGTGTTATTTACTTCATAACTTTCACGAAACTGATTCAAAATAGTTAAACCGAAAATTTATTCAAAATCTACATTGCAAATGCCCATTTTGCGGAATTAATAATTTGTTGGCTCGATGTAGAAAAGATTTTCGTATTGTGATGTATCTCTTGGTATTACACCAGTTAATGGGGTGGGTTTGGAAGGAATCACCCTTAATCGAAACCCTTTAAAATTTTTATAAAAACATGACTCACCTTGCTCCAATAACCTTCAAGGTTTCGAATAATAGAATCTATATCCATTTCCACTGAATCAACGAATAGCTGGCCCATTAACCCGACCCTTTTACAATATTAAAATTTCAAAATTTTGATGCATGTCACCAAGTAATATTTATCGGAAAAAAAATGTCTACGTAAAAAAATATACATTATTTAATACTCAAAATCCAATACAATAAGAATTCTATTTTACTTAGATATAGAGTTACATACTTTTCATATATATATATATATATATATATATATATATATATATATATATATATATATATATATATATATATATATATATATATATATATATATATATATATATATAGGGAGAGAGAGAGAGAGTAAAATTCAAATATTTCTACTATCTATTGTGTGCATGTATGATTGATCGTGGACCAATCATTTTAGTTATTTTAAAAAACTAATTAATACATATTAAATCTTGAAGATTTAATTGATATTCGTTATATTTTCAACATGTA